>NC_140463.1:7500-350000 GCF_051167445.1 Perissodus microlepis | reverse complement strand
ATTAAAATTCAAACATAAAAATGTAAAATTTCATTCAATTACATTTTTTAAAAGAAAATTAATTACAATTTAAAATTACATTTTTTTTTTTAAAGATTTGATTCAAACTGTTATGGTTTTGTGGGCGGAGTCAGAGCATTGTGATGTCACTGTGAGGATTAACACGTGTGACATTGGTGCAGGGACTTGAACAAGCGCCTGTCGGAGGAGCAGGCGAGGAAAGCTCTGGATCGAGCCATCAAGCTGGAGCAGGACTTCCTGGAGTGCTTCACAGGTGAAACAATAATTCAATAAAGTTCACGAGCGTTCACGTGTGAAACGTACGAGCGTCTCGGGGTTTGATGCCATCTTTGCCTGTCTTCCAGCCATCGTGCACGGCGACAGCTTCGAGGAAGTCTACCACCACGTCAAAGTGGTCATCGAGGAGCAGAGCGGACCCTACATCTGGGTCCCCGCACGCGACAGGCTCTGATTGGCCGACCGTCTTCACGGGAACTGCTGTTAACGTCACGCCCAGGCTCCTCCCTCCAGCGGGTTTTTGTTTTCTTCTCTGGGAGGGTGACGGGCGCACGCACTGATGGGTCAGGATGTTTTTAATCTGAGACGAGGACAGACTCACAGCTGATTGGTTTATTATCAGTACATAATGAATCAGAGCCTGTAGAGCTGGTACTGAAGTATTTATATCATGCTATTTATTTATTTATCTATTTATTTATTGGTTTGTGTGATGTGAAGATGGTGTGTGTGTGTGTGTGTGTGTGTGTGTGTGTGTGAGTGTGCACGTGTTGGTGTGTAGTGTACATACAGACTTGTGTGACTGTAAATAAACGATGGGGCTCAAACACACAGTCTATTTCAGGGCTTAAAGTAACAAACAACCACTGGACTACAACACCCACAATCCTCCTCTGCCTGCACCTCTACACCCCCACGCCCTCCCTTTCCACACTTCATCTGCTACTGTCCTCCTCTGCCTGGACTACAACTCCTCAAAGCACCCTTTGTTTGGACTACAACTCCTCAAACCACCCTTTGTTTGTACTACAACTCCTCAAACCGCACTGTGTTTGGACTACAACTCCTCAAACCGCACTGTGTTTGTACTACAACTCCTCAAACCGCACTGTGTTTGGACTACAACTCCTCAAACCGCACTGTGTTTGGACTACAACTCCTCAAACCGCACTGTGTTTGGACTACAACTCCTCAAACCGCACTGTGTTTGTACTACAACTCCTCAAACCGCACTGTGTTTGGACTACAACTCCTCAAAGCACCCTTTGTTTGGACTACAACTCCTCAAACCACCCTTTGTTTGGACTACAACTCCTCAAAGCACCCTTTGTTTGGACTACAACTCCTCAAACCGCACTGTGTTTGGACTACAACTCCTCAAACCGCACTGTGTTTGGACTACAACTCCTCAAAGCACCCTTTGTTTGGACTACAACTCCTCAAAGCACCCTTTGTTTGGACTACAACTCCTCAAACCACCCTTTGTTTGGACTACAACTCCTCAAACCGCACTGTGTTTGGACTACAACTCCCTGTCTTTCCCCCTGCTTCCACTAAAGCACCCACAATCCTCCTTGGTTTTGACTGCAACAACTTTATGCTGGACTACATGACCCACAATCCTCCTCTGTCTTGACCTAAACGCACACAATCCTTCTTGGCTGAACACTGAACTGCCCTCATATGGACTACAGCTCCCATAATCCCCTCCTGATGGACAGTTTGGATTGAAACACTTCCATTTTTAAGCAAAAACGTCTGGACTGCAGCACCAACACTTCCCAGTTGTGGTGATGGATAAACTCCACCCACAAATGTCTACAGCACAGAAGGACTACATTACCCACAAGTCTCAGCTGATCCAGGCCACACATGCTGGCTGTGGGTCTGTGCTTGACTACAATACCCATGATTCCCTGCTCAGATGGCAGGGTGGAGACTGTGAAATTACCCTGCTGAGGGGAAGGTGGAGCTAAAGCTTGAGGTTGGGGTAGCATTAGGGGGCGGGGCATGTGTCCCGCTCACAGGACTCTGTTACCCACAGTGCTTTGGGTGTAGATGGGTTCCAGCGGGGTTTCCCAGACTGAATATCAGGGTTGTGTGAATAATAATAATTATTATAATGAAAGTAATCCTACTTATAGATGATGTAATATCATCACACACACACGTGCACTCAGCGGGGTCACCTGAGGTCACGTTAGTTTGTGAGCACTGACAGAAACACTGATGTATCATTAAATCTGAGTATTGATTAGCCTGCCTCACACACACACACGCAGACACACTGTCAAGAGATGTATTCTAAGACACTTCTTCAGCTGAGAATCAGAGAGGACAAACACACAGTTTTACGTCTTGATGCATTCTCAATCATCCAGGAAAGTAAATCTCCAAAAGTTGATTGTGTTCATCTGGACGTAGCGTTTTGTGGGAGAAACGTTTCGTCACTCATCCAAGTGACTTCTTCAGTCTCAGCTGACTGCAGGTTTCCCCAAACTTATAAACAGTACATTTGCATAATGGCTGAAACCAGCCCAGTGAGGAACAATGGGCTGTGAGGTCAGTTCCTTAATCTTAATTATGCAAATTCTCATGACCATTGATCAAGAACCACTGATCAATGGTCATGAGTACCATTCACAGAGAGTTGGGGAATGGCTGCAATCACAGCATTGTAAGATGGTGACAGATGTACCCTTAGGCCCCTCCTCGATTCAGAGATGGTCTTTCCCTTTTCACGTAAATGGCCTCCTTGACTCCGCCCTCAAACCAGCGTTCCTCCCTGTCCAGGATGTTACATCCTCATCATTGAAGGAATGTCCACTGGCCTGTAGGTGTAAATAGACTGCAGAGTCCTGGCCTGACGAGGTGGCTCTTCTGTGTTGTAGCCAGAGGTTGTTTGGTTTCCCCGATGTATAGATCCTGTAAATCCTCCTGGAACTTAACAGCGTACACTATGTTACTCTGTTTGTGTCGGGGGACCCGATCCTTGGGGTGGACCAGTTTTTGGCGCAGCGTGTTTTGGGGTTTAAAAGCCACAGACGCGGTGTTTAGAAAAAATGCGTCTCAACTGCTCCGATACTCCTGACACGTACGGGATCGCTACAGGTTTTCTCTTAGACAGCGGTTGTCCTTCTCTCCTGGATCAGCTGGAGCTTTCTTTAGGAGCCTTTCCAGCTTTGACAAAAGTCCAGCTGGGATAACCACATTTACTCAGGGCCTTCTTAATGTGCTGTTCTTCTGCCTCCCTGGCCGCTGTGTCAGTGGGGATGGTGTTCGCTCTGTGTTGTAGCGTCCTGATGACTCCCAGTTTGTGCTCCAGTTTGTGCAATCACAGCACACAGTTTTACTTGCAGCAAGGGCAGTCACAGAACACTCGCACGGAAGTGAGGGCTCCGAGACTCGCGCTCTGCCACTTCCCTGGTCTTTATTTATATACATCAGTGGGTGTGTTTGTTCATTGCATTGGAATGTGGATGTGTATACGTTGGAATGTGGATGCTTATATGTGTGTGTGTGTGTGCGTGTGACAAAGGACAGACTCCTCTGCCTGGTATGAAGTGAAGATAAGGGTGTCCAGCTGTCAATATCGCTGTGGGGAAGAAATTTATAACAAGTCTTGTAGTGAACAACAGCCTAAGTCATCAAAAGGTCAACATGAAGTATTCTACCATATGCAAACTTATATTATTAAAAGATTATTCTGACTACTAAGTACAATTTTCTATTGACACACACACACAGAGTTGAGATAGTTTGATGAGCGGCTCGTTGTATAATGACATGAATTAGTTATAAATGAAACTCTTGAAATACTGAAATAAATTCCTTATAAAAGCTGACTGAGTCTCGTCCATGTTGGATCCTGCATGTACAGCTGACTGCTGACTCCGCCCATCAGCTGAAAATCATGGGAACCATAGATACTGATGGAGCTGAGAACCTACACATGTTTAATCCAGAGGTGAAGTAACAGTGAACATCACAGGTGTTAAATATGAGTGAACACGCCTCACATGAAACCTGTTCAGGAGACCAACAATCTGCAGGTCATCTATGAATCTAATCACAGGTCATTTTCTGCTACAGAAATGATCCCTATTAGTGCCAACTGTATGTATGCTGAACTAGTGAGGTTACAAAGTAGGGTGGGTGTAAAGAGGATTTGAAGATTTCTCCATTCATTGGAATGGAAACAAAAGTAATAAGTTTAATATTTTAAAAAGTTTAAAAGCTACAGAATGAACAGTAATAGTGGTGTAGTCTTAAAAAGCTGCATGTTTGGATACCAGAACAGTTTCTGGAGAACAAAGTGTGCAGGAGAAACTCCAGTGTGAATGCTGACAGACAAACAGACTGGTTCTTATATCAGTCTGAGCACTCAAACCACTTTATACAACTAAGGAGCTTGGAAAGAAAAGCGTCTGGACTTCTTTAAGTTTCTTTAAGAGATGTCTCACCTCTCATCATAGAAGCTTCTTCAGTTCTAGGGTCAAAAGGTGGAGAGTCCCAGATTTAAACCCAGTGGGAGTTTCCCCCCCATAGGGCTCTAGACTAACTTTTTGCCAAGGTTGCACGGGTGCACCTTTTTTTTTAGGTGCACCGGCACAAAAGTTAGGCGCACCCAAATTTTTCAACCGCATCCCTTAACACCACTGTTTTACATTGCTGTCCATACAGGCAATATTGATTTGGAAATGATTAACTAACAATCTTGTCAACACAAAGTTCTTTATTTGGAGCACATTTCTACCAGAAAGATAAGTTAATGAAAAAGTGCTTGTGCTGAAAGTGCTTTGGCACTCTTTGGCAATATTGTTAAACTTAATCATCACATTGGCTCCTCTGACGACCTGTTTGCTGCTGCCTGCTGCTGAAAGGCAGTGGTAGAGGGGACACTGTGTTTTTGCAGCCTTCAGAGATTGATGGCACAGTGTCAGAGCACTGGCTATTAATTTCAGGCAGATCAGACTCTAACTTAACAAAAAATGTATCAATCGTTCTTTTCATCTTTTCTTATTACCCACAGCTACATCCACTTCTGTCAGGCCTAGGCTGCTCACTAGGGCTGGGTATCATCACTGATTTCTATAATCCATTTGATTCCAATTCACGAGGTCCTGATTTGATTCAATTCAATTTTGATTGATTGATTGAATCTTTATTTTGAACATGTTGAAAAAGTACAACAAAATAGAATTAAAAGAGACAAATGAACAAAGCAAAACAAAAGGAAAACGAGCAACCACAACTCCAAATAACGTTCATGTTCAAAAAGGAGCAGGAAGAAGCATAAGCTTATTTAATCCCACCCCTTTTCCACTATCTAGTATCAATAGAATACCTCCTTGCAATTACATTATATGTTATGTGTAATTTTTTGTTTTTTATATATATACATATATGTTTCTATCTATCCATACATACGTATATACACATACGCACATATACACATTTTCAATAACCCCATTAACACCTCAAGGATACACAACCTACAGATATATATATACCCATACCAACATACCCGTGCACCCGCACACACATGAAAATGTTAGACAAGAACACCCTATCAAATCTCTACCTCTTCCCTGTACCCTGTAAAAACCATATCCTTAAACCGCTTTTTAAACTGCGCCATGCTTGGACATTGCTTCATATCTTTACTTAGTCTGTTGCACAGCTTCACTCCACACACAGAGATGCAAAAACTTTTTAATGTTGTACGGATACGAGGATGTTTTAAATTTAATTCCCCCCTCAAATTGTATCCCCGTTCCCTTTTAGAAAACATTTTTAGAATATTGTCAGGAAGCAGGTTATTTATTGCTTTATATATAATTTGTGCAGTGAGAAAATGAACCAGATCTGTGAATTTTAGAATTTTTGATTTTAAGAATAGTGGATTTGTATGATCTCTGTAACCAGTTTTATGGATTATCCTTATGGCCCTTTTTTGTAATATGAAGATTGATGATAGCGAACATTTGTAAGTATTGCCCCAAACCTCTGCACAGTAATTCAAATACGGTGCAATCAGGGAACAATAGAGAACGTGGAGTGATTTGTGGTCCAGAATGTGTTTTACTCAAGATTGAGACACTTCTTGAAATTTTGTTATGTATATGATTTATATGAGACTTCCAGTTTAATTTATCATCTATAATCACACCAAGAAACTTATGTTCAAGTACTCTTTCAATTTCCACACCATCTAAATGAATCTGCACTTGTGCATTTCTAAGGGAATTCCCAAATAAGATTATTTTAGTTTTACTTAGATTTAGCGATAGTTTGTTCCTGTTAAACCATTTTTTAATTTTGCACATTTCTGAAGTAATTGTATCCAGCAGCTCCTTTAGATTCCCCCCAGAACAAAAAATATTTGTGTCATCTGCAAATAATACTAATTTTAATATATCAGATGCCTTACAAATATCATTTATATAAATAATAAATAATTTTGGACCCAGTACAGAGCCTTGTGGAACACCACAAGCAATGTCCAAGCATGATGAGGAATGGACACCCAGCTTCACAAATTGTTTCCTGTCACTTAAATAATTTTTCACCCATTGCAGTACAACCCCCCTGATCCCGTACCGTTCCAGTTTATTAATTAATATGTCATGATTGATTGTGTCGAATGCTTTCTTGAGATCCAGAAATACTCCAGCTGCATACTGTTTCTGATCTATAGCATTTGTAATCTCCTCAATTGATTCGATTAATGCCAGAGATGTTGATCTTTTTGATCTGAATCCATATTGACTGTCAGAGAGTAATTTATATTTATCTAAGAATTTGTCTAATCGTTTATTAAACAGGTTTTCTAGGATTTTGGAGAATTGTGGTAGTAAAGAAACAGGCCTGTAATTTGTGAAGTGGCGTCTATCCCCGGTTTTATACAGCGGCACAACTTTAGCTATTTTCATTTTGTTTGGCACTTTTCCCGTCTGAAATGATAAGTTGCAAATATATGTTAGAGGTCCTACAATTCCTTCAATGACCTTCTTGACGATTTTCATGTCAATATCATTACAATCAGTAGATGTTTTATATTTACACATGTGTACAATGTCAATTATTTCTTTTTCCTCCACTGATGTGAGGAACATTGAGTTAGGGTTCCTATCAATCAGGTTTTCACTACAGTCTACTGATGGCAGTGACTCAGGAATTTGTTCTGCCAGTTTTGGTCCAATATTTACAAAATAATGATTAAAGCTGTTGACCTTATCAGCAGTGTTTTCCATAATATTACCATTGTCGATAAAGTATTGAGGATAACTTTGTTGTCCAGAATTATTTTTAATGATACCGTTTAAAACATCCCATATTCCCTTCATATTATGTTTATTGTTGTTCAATATTTTACTATAATACTCCTTTCTACATACACGTATAATATTGGTCAACTTATTTTTGTATTTTTTATATTTATTTTCAGCATCTTTTGTTCTTTGTTTTAGGAATTCCCTATAGAGTGTATTTTTCTTTTTACATGCATTTTGTAAACCCTTAGTGATCCATGGTCTATCTGAATATTTGTGCTTTCTGTTGTATTTTATTGTTGGACAGTTTTTATCGTACAACTCCATGAATATTCTTAAAAATATGCCATATGCAATATCAATATCAGCTTCTTTGTACACATTGTCCCAGTCCTGATTTAATAGATCGTTCTTAAGTGCATTCATAGTTTCTTCTGTCCTTACACGTCTGTATCTCAGTTGTTCTTCATGCTGATTTTTCTTATAATTAGTGTCATAAACTGCAAAAACTGGTAGGTGATCACTGATGTCATTAATTAATATTCCGCTCACAATGTTGTTTTCCATATTGTTAGTGAAAATATTGTCAAGTAAGGTGGCACAATGTGGTGTAATTCTGCTAGGCCTGGTTATTTTAGGATGTAAACTCAGACTGTACATAGTGTTTAGGAATTCGTCGGTCATTTTATGCTTTTTCGGATTCAACAGGTCAATATTAAAATCACCACAGATAAACATAACTTTTTGATTTGTTTTAGAGAATATTTCCTCTATGAAGTCATTAAATACTTGAATACTAGAGCCAGGTGTTCTATATATACAGCTAATTATTACATTTTTCTCTTTTTCCTTATACATTTCAATTGTTATACATTCTAGTAAATTATCAATTACAGTTGTCATACTTTCTACCACCTTGTAGTTTAGGTTTTTATCCACATAAACAGCTACTCCCCCTCCACTCTTGTTCCTTCTATTTACAAAATTCACTTCATATCCCTCCAGTCCAAAGTCCATTCCTTTCTCCGCATTGATCCATGTTTCAGAAATGGCAATAATTCCAAATGGATTTGTCAACTCATTTAGATATTCCTTTATATTGTTGAAGTTGGCATACAGACTTCTGCTATTAAAATGGATTATTGATAATTTATTTTCCGTGTTGATGGTGTGCTTAAACTGTTCATCAGTGAAGTAGCAGCAGTTACTGCTAATGTTGTAGAAGAAATTATTTTCCGGGTCTATATCCTTTTCTAAGTCTAGAACATTATGGTCTGTGTATCGAAATGTTCTCAGTTCCAGATTATCATAAAGAGAATTCCAATGAGTTATATTGATATTGTTGCCGGATGCAGATGAAGTTCTTTTGGACTGTGCCATGTGTTGTGTTGTGTGTCACGTCACATGTGTATTCATACCTCCAGAGTAAGTTGCCTCAGACAGTCAGAAATATTATAATTCTGATCATTTATCAGTACTGATAGTGTGAGATTTTATCAGAGGTGTGAGCATCACAGCAGATGCCTTTGATTTTCCTGGCCTGACTTTTTATAGCAGATAATCCTAAAAATAATCTTCAATTTTGCATAATTTTAAAAAAGTTTACATTTCTTCAGTATATTCTTGTTCGAGATAAAAAACAAACAAACACAGCGGCCGACAGCGCTGTAAACAACGGTAGACTGGTGGGTAGACTGGGTAGACCTGATGCTTAACATTGTCCACCCCAGCTGTGAAACTCAGAAACCAGTCTTACTTGTTATCATCTATCGTCCACCTGGGCCTTACACAGAGTTTCTGTCTGATTTCTCAGACTTTATATCTAATTTAGTTCTGAGCTCAAATAAAATAATTATTGTGGGTGATTTTAACATCCATGTAGATGCTAAAAATGACAGCCTCAACATGGCATTTAGTCTGTTATTAGACTCAATTGGCTTCTGTAAAAATGTAAAAGAACCCACCCACCACTTTAATCACACTCTAGATCTTCTTTTAACATATGGCATAGAAACTGAACATTTAACAGTGTTTCCTGAAAACCCTCTCCTGTCTGATCATTTCCTGATAACATTTACATTTACAATAATTGATTACACAGCGGTGGAGAGTAGATTTTATCAAAGTAGATGTCTTTCTGAAAGCGCTGTAACTAAGTTTAAGAATATAATCCACCCACTGTTATCATCTTCAATGCCCTGTACCAACACAGAGCAGAGCAGCTATCTGAACGCTACCCCAACAGAGGTCGATTATCTTGTTAATAATTTCACCTCCTCACTACGTACGACTCTGGATACTGTAGCTCCAGTGAAAACTAAGGTCTCTAATCAGAAGTACCTGACTCCGTGGTATAATTCTCAAACACGTACCCTAAAGCAGATGACTCGTAATCTGGAGAGGGAATGGCGTGTCACAAATTTAGAGGATCATCATTTAGCCTGGAGAAATAGTTTGCTGCTTTATAAGAAAGACCTCCGCAAAGCCAGAACATCTTACTATTCATCACTGATTGAAGAAAATAAGAACAACCCCAGGTTTCTCTTCAGCACTGTAGCCAGGCTGACAAACAGTCAGAGCTCTGTTGAGCCAACCATCCCTTTAATGTTAACTAGTAATGACTTCATGAACTTCTTCACAAATAAAATTTTTATCATTAGAGAAAAAATTGCCAGTAATCATCCCACAGATGTAATATTATCTACAGCTACTCTTAGTACCATTGATGTTAAGTTAGACTCTTTTTCTCCAATTGATCTTTCTGAGTTAACTTCAATAATTACTTCCTCCAAACCATCAACGTGTCTTTTAGACCCCTTTCCTACAAAACTGCTCAAAGAAGTCCTGCCATTAATTAATTCTTCGATCTTAAATATGATCAACCTATCTCTAATAATCGGCTATGTACCACAGGCCTTCAAGCTGGCTGTAGTTAAACCTTTACTCAAAAAGCCATCTCTAGACCCAGCAGTCTTAGCTAATTATAGGCCAATCTCCAACCTTCCTTTCATATCAAAAATCCTTGAAAGAGTAGTTGTCAAACAGCTAACAGATCATCTGCAGAGGAATGGTTTATTTGAAGAGTTTCAGTCAGGTTTCAGAGCTCATCACAGCACAGAAACAGCTTTAGTGAAGGTTACAAATGATCTTCTTATGGCCTCTGACAGTGGACTCATCTCTGTGCTTGTCCTGCTAGACCTCAGTGCAGCGTTCGATACTGTCGACCATAATATCCTATTAGAGCGATTAGAACATGCTGTAGGTATTACAGGTACTGTGCTGCAGTGGTTTGTATCATATCTATCTAATAGACTCCAATTTGTGCATGTAAATGGAGAGTCCTCTTCACACACTGAGGTTAATTATGGAGTTCCACAGGGTTCAGTGCTAGGACCAATTCTGTTTACATTATACATGCTTCCCTTAGGCAGCATCATTAGAAGACATAGCATACATTTTCACTGCTATGCAGATGACACCCAGCTCTATCTGTCCATGAAGCCAGATAACACACACCAATTAGTTAAACTGCAGGAATGTCTTAAAGACATAAAGACCTGGATGGCCGCTAACTTTCTGCTTCTTAATTCAGATAAAACTGAGGTTATTGTACTCGGCCCTGAAAATCTTAGAAATATGGTATCTAACCAGATTCTTACTCTGGATGGCATTACCTTGGCCTCCAGTAACACTGTGAGGAACCTTGGAGTCATTTTTGACCAGGACATGTCCTTCAACGCACATATTAAACAAATATGTAAGACTGCTTTCTTCCATTTGCGCAACATCTCTAAAATTAGAAATATCCTGTCTCAGAGTGACGCTGAAAAACTAGTTCATGCATTTATTACTTCCAGGCTGGACGACTGTAATTCATTATTATCAGGATGTCCAAAAAACTCCCTGAAAAGCCTTCAGCTAATCCAAAATGCTGCAGCAAGAGTCCTGACAGGGACTAGAAGGAGAGAGCATATTTCTCCTGTTTTGGCTTCCCTTCATTGGCTTCCTGTTAAGTCCAGAATTGAATTCAAAATCCTGCTCCTCACATACAAGGTCTTAAATAATCAGGCCCCATCTTATCTTAATGACCTTGTAGTACCATATCACCCTATTAGAGCACTTCGCTCTCGCTCTGCAGGCCTACTTGTTGTTCCTAGAGTATTTAAAAGTAGAATGGGAGGCAGAGCCTTCAGTTTTCAGGCCCCTCTTCTGTGGAACCAGCTTCCAGTTTGGATTCGGGAGACAGAAACTATCTCTACTTTCAAGATTAGGCTTAAAACTTTCCTTTTTGCTAAAGCATATAGTTAGGGCTGGACCAGGTGACCCTGAATCCTCCCTTAGTTATGCTGCAATAGACGTAGGCTGCCGGGGATTCCCATGATGCATTGAGTTTTTCCTTTCCAGTCACCTTTCTCACTCACTATGTATTAATAGACCTCTCTGCATTGAATCATATCTGTTATTAACCTCTGTCTCTCTTCCACAGCATGTCTTTTATCCTGTCTTCCTTCTCTCACCCCAACCGGTCGCAGCAGATGGCCCCGCCCCTCCCTGAGCCTGGTTCTGCCGGAGGTTTCTTCCTGTTAAAAGGGAGTTTTTCCTTCCCACTGTCGCCAAAGTGCTTGCTCATAGGGGGTCATATGATTGTTGGGTTTTTCTCTGTATCTATGAAGCGCCTTGAGGCGACTTTTGTTGTGATTTGGCGCTATATAAATAAAATTGAATTGAATTGAATTGAATTGAACTGGTGGGTAACAAGGTCGTGAAAACCCCTGGTTCTCCCCAGAGCTGGCAGATATCATTCGTGAGCGTAACCTGGCTTGGGCCAAAGCTAGGAAAACAGGCTACCCCACTGACTTCTTTTCAGACAACTAAGAAACAAATGTACTCACTCTATTAAAAAAAGCTAAATCAGAATATTATCTGTCTGTCACCACAGAAAACCTAAATAATCCACAGAAGTTCTGGAAAATCATTAAGTCTCTTTCAGTGAGTAAAAGCTCCCATGCTCTACCCACCTATGTTTTTAAAGATTCTGTTCCTGTTTATGATAGAAAGGAGATTATGAATTGCTTTAACAAGCACTTTATATCTTCTGGCTCTTTGTTTTATTCTCTGAGCCGTCTCTGTTAAATCTGGCACAAACCTTCCGGTGCACACTGGTCAGCCATTTAACTTTGTTCCTTTCTCTGTGCAGGAGGTCTGTAAAGCTCTTAAACTGTTAGATCCTAGAAAATCTCCAGGGCCAGATTTTAAAAAGAGGAACAACAAAAGCTGTGTGAGGTTGAAAAGTGTTGTGAGAGGCTCTGCTACTAAATCAGCTGCCAGTTTCAAGAAGTAAGGCCAAAGTTCTTGAAGCTCTTGTGTGTGAGCAGTTAAGGGAGTTTTTACACACCAATGCCATTTTATCTGAATATCAATCAGGCTTTAGGAGGAATCACAGTACTATCACAGCTGCAATGAGAGTGGTAAATGATATTACTATTGCACTTGATAAAAAACAACACTGAGCAGCTCTTTTTATTGATTTGTCAAAAGCATTTGACACAGTTGATCATTGTATTTTAAAACTTAGACTCTTCCAGTCAGGACTCTCTGAGAGAGCAGTGGATGGTTCTCCAACTACCTCAGAAACAGGTCTCAGTGCATAAAATCTGACGGTTTATGTTCTTTGTTACAGTGCCACAGGGTTCTGTATTAGGTCCCCTTCTATTTATCATCTACGTAAACAATCTTAGTCTACATGTGCCAGATGCAAACTTGCACTTCTACGCTGATGATACAGTTATTTACAGCTGTGGTCCAACTCTTGTCCAAGCCTTTGACTCCTTGCAGAAAGCCTTTTTTGCTGTCCCTCATTACTTCAGCTTAAACTTCTTCTCAACGAAGACAAAACAAAGCTCATGCTGTTTTCTAAACCAAGGAATTTGGCCCAAATAATCCCATCAGTAGCCACTCTTGAAGGTAATAAAATAGAGTTGGTTCACACCTATAAATATCTGGGAATCTTAATTGATGACTCATTCACCTTCAAACCACATGTAGAGAATCTTGTGAAAAACCTGAAGTTAAAACTGAGATTTTATTTTCAAAATAAGTTGTGTTTCTCTTTTAATACAAAGAAGCGGCTTGTTGCTGCAACATTCTTGCCTGTGCTGGATTATGGTGATATTCTATATATGAATGCTTCTGCTCAATGTCTTCGAATGGTTGATTCTGTGTATCGTGCTTCTCTGAGGTTCATCACTAACCGTAAATCTCAGACTCACCACTGTGAGTTATACTCTCAGGTAGGACGGCCTGCTTTGGTAAGTCGGAGGAACTCTCATTTATACAGTTTTATATATAAGGCAATACTTGGGTTGCTGCCTTCATATATATGTTCCCTGCTTGTAATGAAACATGCTGGTCGGTATTCTCTTCGTCGGCATGGTTACTTGTTGCTTTCTGTTCCATTGAACTGAACTGAACTTGGTAAAAGAGCTTTTGTCCATTTAGCACCCTCGGCCTGGAACAAACTGCAGGACGACTGGAAAATGACTGAATTCATTTCATTAAGTGCTTTTAAATCTAAACTACGAATCCTTGAGGCCAAGTCCATAACATGTAACTGTTTCAATTAGATTGATTGTCATTTTAACTGATTTGTTATTTTTAGTTGAACTTTACTGAATTTTACTGAATTTTATTGAATTTTTTTTTTTGTTGCTTCCTGTGTTTAATTGAGTAATTTCTGTAACCGTGACACACTTGCTGCTGCCTATCTTGGCCAGGTCTCTAATGAAAAAGAGGTTTTTAATCTCGATGGGATCTTCCTGGTTAAATAAAGGTTATAATAATAAAAAACAAGCGAATGAAAAATGTGCATGAAGTGTGATTTTTATCGTGGTGGAAGCAAAACAGCAAAAGACAGAGGGAATAAATGACAACATTTATCAAATGTGAAGTGTAGTTTGGATCTTCTTTTGCTGCTGGTTCAGTGAATTTTGGTTGGAGAAAGACGAAACCTGCAGCTCAGAATCTAGCCAAAAAAGATGTAAACATAGCGCGGACCTGATGCATCAGAAACAGTGAGCTGTCGGCTTTCAGCCCCGATGGCGTGTCCGTCTACGTGCCGTCAAGTGAGAAAGCCGAGAAAGACAAAGCTGATTCTGATGCGTCGGTTCACTCTGTGTTTACCTCTTTGTCTGGAATCCGTGTACCTGCTCTCATTTACTTTTTGGTGGTTGTTGAAATAGTTTTGTGAGCTTTATTGCTTTATTCAAGCTACTCACCTCTCTTTATCCACCTGCACTTTCAACTGGACCACGGCCAATCAGAGAGGTCCCGCCCCTGACTATGTCTGATTGGTTTAGTCCACAATAGGGGCATAATGTGTGTCTGTTGTTGACCACACGGAGACTTTCAGAGTTGCGGAGACTTTTCTTTTTTTTTACTCAAACAGTTGGTTTGAGTAAAATCAGCCAGGGTTTCTGTTGGGTCTGTCTAGCACAGGCCCACCGCTGGAACGAGACAATTTAACTACACAAAAGCATTGAACACCAAGTAGGCAAAGTTCGTTGTGTTACTCATGCATGAGGGAGACCGGACCGGAGCCAGATGTCGTTCCGCCCACTTGACCTCCGTCGGACTCTCAGCCAGGTTCCCCATAGCACTCCTTTTATTGTGGTTACATGAATATGCATAGGTTCATTAACATATGACATCTTACATAGGTACACATGTGAACAAAGAATACTGTGTGTGTGTGTGTGCGTGTGTGTGTGTGTGTGTGGTCAGAGTGTGACCCCATAAAGACTTCCCTAAACCTGCTGGTCTGGAAGTCCAGCAGTTCATCTAAACAAAAGGCACTTAGACTAAAACAGCTATAGCTACGTTTATCCTACCATAAAACATTAAGACAAGGCACGGCCTCTCCCATGCTCCAAGAATGCCAGAGTGCTCTGGAATGCACACAAAGTTTGCAGACTATTAAGGATCAAACCTCTACCAATCTACAACTGATTATAAAACTCTAAGCATAAATGACAATCAACAATACAAAACCTAACAGTTTCGGGTGAGCTCATTGTGATACCTGGCCCCACCCTATCATGTGATTTCCTGAGGTCAAATGGCCTTGGATGTGAGTCGGCCTTAAGGCGTCTGGGAAGGGAACTCAAAACTGGATTATAGATGGCAGACAGTCGGTGTCGAAAGCTCCGCCTCTTTTTAAAGATGGTCGCTCACAGTGGACATAGATGGCATTTTTTTTTTATCTTCCAAGCTCCTCAGACCCTTACAATGTAGCTACAGCCCAGCCCATGCAGCAGTATATTAATGACTAACCTCGTATTGTGGATGGATTATCTCAGTTGTTCTCCTGACTGAAGTTTGGTCCGTTTACAGCATCCTGCCATGCGATTGCATTTGTCTCTATCCACAAGAAACCCTGACATTAACTTTTATTGAGCGAAAAAAAGTCCTCAGTTCGTTAGCGTTCGCCCTCCAGCCTCACTGTTTATATTATGCTAACATATGTGTGTCGCTAGCGATCACGTAGCACAACATTATATACCAGCTAGCTCAACTTCAGTAACCCTACAAACGTCACTGCTGTTTAGTTTTCTGTCTTCATTTATGTTGGAAGTGATAGCAGAGCTGTACGTTTGAATTTGATTCTTAAATCTCTCAGTCTGAACATGCTATATTATATTTAGATGGAAGCTAGCGAGCTAACTTCCTGCTAACTTCTTACTGTGTTAAATTTAATAAATTCCGATTTCATGGATGCCTGGATGTTAAACTTAACTGTTACACCTGTTAAAGCAGCAACGCTGATCATTTTATTAAAGATGAAAGAATTTAGACAGTTTTTAACTCTCAGTTATGCTGCATTGTTCGTTTGGCTTTGGGACCTGCAGCGGAGTTAAGGCCCAGACATTGACGTCAGACTTAAAGACCGGATAGGAACAACTCTTCTTCTTCTCCTCCGCCTTCTTCAGCTGGAATTTATCAATGTAGTGCTGCCCCCCTCAGGTCATTTGTAGTATTAAATAAAATTAAATAAAATTAAATAAGACACTGCAAGTTTGAAAAGCATTTATTAAAACAGTCAGGAACAACAAAAACAATGATTAACTGATTTAATTTCTATAAATCATTACTCCAACATAAATAAATAATTAAATAAATAAATAGAGGTGTTGTGACATCACTGACGGGCCTCACTCCTCATCACAGTGTCATGTTTATAACTCAGCCTGATGGTGAAGGAAGGATTTGAGCCACACAGCTGTTGGAATTTATTTTGAACCAAGTCTTACAAGAAAATTGGTCATGTTTATGACATTGGAATGTGTTATTTCCCTTTTGTCTAATTGGTAACAGAACATATATGGAGAATGTGTGAGCTATGTTTAGGAAGAGGAATAGTAAAGTAGTAAAGTAAATACACAGTTGTAATACTGTAAAAGTAATAAAAGAAGTGCATAATTATGAATTTGAATAAATAATGGCGGAGTATTCAGGAACGGCAAGCCACGTCTCCTTGTCTGATCATTTCTTTCCTGTTTACAGGACACATATATATTAGGGGTGCAACGATACTCGTATCGATATTGAACCGTTCGATACAGTGCTTTCGGTTCGGTACGCATATGTATCGAACAATACAATTTTTTTTATTTATTTTATCAACTTTTCTTCTGACAATGCTGTCTGTGTTGAGCGGATCTGCGTTCGACTACTCCGCCTAGGCTGCACTGTCGAGTGCAGATCCACTGAGCGCAGCGCAAGCTAGCAAGACAGAAGCTAAGCTCGTTGCAACATGGCAACTGCCTCAACGCTACCCGAAACTGAGCCTCCCCCACCCTCATTCAGATCTGGTGTTTGGAACTATTTTGGTTTTTATGTGAAGCATGACCCTGATGGTAAGCGCGTCATGGACAAAAGTAAAACAGCATGTCAGATGTGCCACGCAATGCTCAATTGGTGGGAACTAGTGCGTTAGCGCAGTTAGCTTGTGTGGCGGAGGTGTGGTCCCGGGCGCGGCTGCAGGGGAGGAGTGATGCAGTGAGCTCAACGGGGTAGTGCTGGAGAGGCAGGTGAGAACAGCTGATGGCATTTGGACTGATGACGGTTTCCTTCCTCTTTTTAGTGAGACGGGAGAGGAGCGGAGGGGAAGCTGGGATCAGCTGAGACTGGAGCTGTCAAGACTACAACTGTCACTACAAGCGAAAAATAAAAATAAACTTGGCTGCTGGCAGTAAAGACCCTTGTGGGTGTGTATGTGTGTGAAGTGCATTTCACAGCTTGTTAACGTGTTGACGCCGTCCAGCCCCACGCACGGGGCGATCCGTGGTAACTTGTTAAAGGAGATTTGCTGCGTTATGGCGTTAATGTCATTTTAACGAGATTAACGCTGACAGCACTAGTGGGAACACAACGAATATGACTGCACATTTACTCCGACATCATCCTAGTGCAAAGACAAGTGGAAGCAGACAAAAACAACAAGCACCATGCTACAAACTTTACCCGAGTCATTTAGACAGCCGTTAGCACAGGATTCTCCTTATGGGGACCTGATATGTTTAATATGCTGCTGAGAGTATACCCCAGAAGAAGCGTATAGTAGAGCTTTTATTTTGGAAAGAGCCATTTCTCTGTAATAAACTGTTACGTGCCAAGAGATGTGGCTTTGCTTTTGGTGTACTTTTTATCTTTCAGGTGTCAAGCCTCCACCTATTGGCCAGTTCAAAGTTGATTGGCATGTGTCTATTGGCTGGTCTGGGCACAGGTGGCCAATCACTCTCCGAGGATCACTACAAATGAGCAGCTCCCTGGCCAGCTGCTGGCTTCTGCTTTATGACAAACATTTGCGAACAGGCTTCTTTGTATTGTGTGTGGTGGGAGGCTGGACAGGTAAGCTGGGGGTACCCTATACACTGGTTGCAGGTTTTAAACTGTTAGTCACACTAGGTTATGCGGTTGATGCCACTCTTGTATGTTTTCACTGACCTTTGTTTTGCATGTTTTGTTTCAGTTAGGCCCTGGAAGCTATCAACCTCTTTTTGTTTTATTAATTTCTTTGATTTGGATCAACCGCCCGGTCCTCCTCCCCCACCTCTTTTCTTTTGTTAAGTTTGACTATCAAGGCAAGCAACCAATAAATCCTGCCTGATTCTTAACTGTTCTGTTGTCTTCCTCCTTCATTGATTGTGGTTGTCCAGTGTTGCTGTCTCCTTCCTACCTTAGCCTCCACCATGGTGGGGGGACGTAACATAAACTCTCTATTCCAAAGATAAGTGATTTCTTGATCAGATAGATTTATTTTTTTATTATTATTTTGTTGTTTCAGCAACATTAAATTTAAAAACTGTTCTTTTGAGTTAAAATATATATTTATAATTTTAATAAATGACAAATTAAAAAGGCATGAACATTTTTTCGTATCAAATAAATATCGAACCGTGACACCAAAGTATCGAACCGAACTGAACCGTGAATTTTGTGTATCGATGCACCCCTAATATATAGCTGCCACCCGGTACCTCTAACACACACAGACAATAGTAACGATTAATTAAGTAGAGAAGACAACACTGAGTGAACACGAGCGGCTCGTAACACTACCAGGCTTAGTGCAATGTCTGTCGCTCAGACAGACAGCGCTGTGTGGTAAAAACTTTGAAGCCATCCTGATAACCTTCTTCCACCAACGATGTGGTGATCCAAATCCAATTAAAATCAAGACACTCAAAAAGATGCTCTGGAAAAGAGTAGAATTCTTGGAACAGAGTTTAATACACTGAATCATATGAACAGCAGGAAAAATACATACAGACATTTAGCAAGAAAATTACAAAGCAGAAAGCAAGCAAAGCAAAACCCCGGGGTGTACAGCCTTAAGCACAGACAGCAGAGCGACACAGAGACAAACAGGAAGCAGCAGCAGGAGGAAAAGAGCTCTGGGGGTGTCCTCTGGTCCCCTAATATAGGGACCAGTATCCCCGCCCCCTGCTGCTGGGTAACTTTCCCACATGCCCAACACTGCTGCTGGGGTCAGGTAGCGGCCAAGGTCTTGGCCAAAGGCCAGTCAGGACTCTGACTACCCTTGCTCTGACTTATCACAATAGGTAATGACACGGTCAAAGGTCACACATTAATCCTAATTATTAAATCTTATACAGCAAGTGGCACAATCTTATAACATATAATACATAGGTTACATGCTTTCTCATATATAAAAACACTTCAGTGTGGGTTCAAAGTGTGTGTGTGTGTGTGTGTGTGTGTGATTATATCGTATGATATTTTATTGTGATGTGTTCAGGATCTCTGTTACAATGTTACTGTTTTGGTTGTGCTGCGTTAAAGACGTTGAGTGTGTATTAGGGAAGGTTAGTTCCCGGAGAGTAAATTATTTAGGAGAACTCTCCCCTTACATTAACTACCCTGTTACTGTACCAACTTAATAAACCTTGGTGAAGCAAAAATGTCTTGTGCTTGAGACTCCACGTGAAAGTTAAAATATATATATGTTCAGTGTGCATAGATATATAGTGTATATAGTTACATAGTTATACATATCAAACAAAAATCCACCACAGCTGTCTGGGCACCGTCTGACCCTGACAGTTCCTCTGTGACAGCAAATGCTGTACCGGTCCAGCAATATTTACCCAAACTATTTAACATGTTTGATTAATTTAATTAGTTTGTTAGGCTTTTGAGCCAGGTCATAACAAATGTATGTTTACGTTTAATATTTCTACATTAAAGACTTTTTTTTACTTGTTTTACAAATCACTGAATGCATGTTTCAAACACTTCAGTTTTAAACGTTTTGTTGTTTCAGTTGTTTGAACAAAGTAAGTTACTGTCTGAATATGTCAGGTGACATTCATTGCTGTATACAAACTGATATCCTGTGATTTATCGTGGGGCTCATCTGTAACCGGAAGGTTGCCGGTTCAATCCCCCTGCTCTCTCTGTCCTGGTCGTCCTTGGGCAAGATACTTCACCTACTGCCTACTGGCCAGAGGGGCCGATGGCGCGATATGGCAGCCTTGCCTCTGTCAGTCTGCCCCAGGACAGCTGTGGCTACAACTGTAGCTGCCTCCACCACTGTGTGAATGTGAGAGTGAATGATGATTCTCTCCCTAATCGCATGAGCCAAGGTGTGAAAGCGGGTGTGGGTCACAATCAGCCAGGGTTTCAGGTGAGCTCATTGTGAAACCTGGCCCCACCCTATCATGTGATTTCCTGAGGGCAGATGGCCCAGGATGTGAGTGGGCGTTGAGGCGTCTGGGAAGGATCTCAAAACTGGATTATATATATGGCAGACATAAACTACCGCCTCTGTTCAAAGATGGTCAATATACAGTTGCTTGCACTAAATGGAAATCACCATCTTCATTTCATGCAGCTACCATATTGGCACCAGATGTGGCTTCAAGGCTGAAGCTGAACAACAAATTCTCCCCCAGATAGGGATGGGTATTGATAAGATTTTCACGATTCCAATTCCATTTTCGATTCTGTTTAACGATTTGATTCTTTTTCGATTCTCTTATTGATTCTTTTTAAAAAGGAGAACACTAAGGTCGATTAGCTTAGAACTTTGTTTTATATCTTCTCTTTGAACGAGATAGAAATTTAGGAGTAACATGGCCTTACAAACTCAACAGTGAGATCTTAAGAGATCCAGCCTACGGCTCTTCAATGGGGTGTCACAGGGTCCCCAGGAAAAAAAATGTAAATGTAAAATAATAAAATAAATATTCTTCTGTAGCAATAACAAAGTATAACATAAATTATTCTGTAGCAATTACACAAGAATATCCAGTAATGCCCCTGCCTACAATTAAACACATTCACTTACCGAAAATCGGGGCATCTGCCGTGGCAAATGGCTGCAAAGCTTTTACCACAAACTTAGTCACTGCTCGGTGACATTCGTCTATCCCGGCCTGAAAGGAGACGCTAACGGTAGACTGCAGCGAGAACTGCCAGCATCTGAGCCAGACTCTGTCTCTCTCATCATGGTCACCTAAATGCACAGTAATGGCAGGTTTTGTAATAAGGCAGATCGCGCTAACATAATATGCACTGTTGTTGATTATTTACCTGCCGCATTAACGGGAGAGGACGTGCAAACGTTACCGCTGCTGCTGGGTTGAGATTCACGAGTCCGGAGCGGAATTAAAAACATGACATTCATTGAAGGTCATCGCGTGTTTGTGAGCAAATGCTTTTGCATATTCGTAGTGTTTCCTCCCTTAAATGAAATATCTACTTTGCAAGTATTGCAAGTTGCCCTGTTGTCATCCGTTCTCGTAAAGTATAACCAAACTTTTGAGCGTTTGAGCCGCTTACGTGCCGTGTTTCCTGCCAGGTAAATGACGCTCCGCAACGTGGTGACGTCATTCGGGGCGACTGGAATCGATAAGGGAATCGTTTGCAAAAATGCCAAACAATTCCAAGGAATTGAAACAGTGGGAACCGGTTCTCAACAAGAACCGGTTCTCAATACCCATCCCTACCCCCAGATAACAGATCTGTTTTTAGAGTCTTTGGCCCTATTCTTCCAAGGCCACCTGCAGGCTCTCCCAGTCTGACACAGGATACACGGCCACACACAAGCAAACCATTTATACTGACACAGACACACACTGACCCCCACCTGACTACAAATGCCTTCAAGCACTTATTTCCAGCTGAGGACAGAGGGTGTGTCTGTGTGACCAGCACCAAATCTATGGCTATGGGACCAGATGATGCCGTCTGCCCTGGCCCGCTCCATACCCTGTATACACTGTCACACTGTATAAAGGCCCCAAAGTTAATAGGATAGTTCTATTGGTGTTTATAAGTTTATATAAGTTTATATAAGTTCATTTAATATTCAGTCTTCTGTCAGGTTGGGCCAGCCCACCGTCTGGTGAGATCTGGTTAGTAAGTTGGGCAGTTTAATGTCAGATGAGCAGTGTCAGGCTACGTCCACACGTACATGGGTATTTCTGAAAACGGAGATTTTCTGTTTTCGTTTTAAAAAATAATCCCGTCCACACGTAAACGCAGAAATGAAGGAAAACACTGCTAGGAACATGCCAAAGCAACAGGTGGCAATATATTCCTAACCGTTGTAACGTTGGGTTGTGTTTAGTGGTTGAGAGGAGGCGGCAAAACACTTAGCAGGCTAGTCAAAAGAATACACACTCACGCTGGCATTGGGAATTCCACAGTGTGTTCTTTAATACACGTTCTCTTCGTCAACCATATAAGCCCGGTTGAACGGCTGCAGCTTAACAAACATAGCGCACAGTGTTCGTACAACCCAAAACGTTGCAAACAAAGGTGTCTGGAGAGGTAAAACATAAAATCCGTCCCTCCTCATGCACTAGCGTGCAAGCACATGTCCACACAAAACCAGAGAGAGGGCAGTGGCGCATACCGATGACAACATTAACCCTCGACTTGGGTTGTCTTAAAGAGACACCACACCATTGTGACTGTTACATATTCCCCCCGAGTTAAACAAAGGCTGTCCCCAGCCGAACACAGCAAAGGTACAGTCCAGACTTAACCAGCCTCCATACATGGTCAGCAGGATAAGAAGTTGAAACCAAAACAGGGAAATGTACAGTGCAATATTGACAAACTGGCATACATGACAGTGTCCCACATGGTGAATGTCCATTTGAACCAATGTTATAGAAAGAAAATAAACTTAGGATAGCCAGGACAATTGCAGAATGAAATTTCCTTTTTCTTTCATTGCGCTTCCTCTTTTTCAAAAACTGCAACAGTCAGCAGGAACACAGTACCAAAACATGAAAACATTACCAACACATATTGCAGAAAACTCAAACAACGGTCCTGTTACAACAGTAGACCACATAAAACACATCAAAAAGCAAATAAGGTAACTTTAGGTCAAATCTGTCAGTATGGAAAGGGTTGCTCCACCTATTGACTGACCAGTCGGTGGTGACTCTAGGAACTCGTCTCGGTCTGAGGTTATAAGAACCTCTAACAGCACACCCATTGTCAGCAGGAGGTGAACTGTTAACCTCTGTCTCCAGAGCAATGTCAGCAGTCTCTTGGAAAGAGTTCAGTACAGTCAAAGTCAGGGTTGCAGGTTTGCAACATGAAAAACTCCAACTCTCTCCTCAGTGTCCACTGTGGTGAGACAGTAATTCACATCAGACATCCTCTTGGAGATACGGTAGGGACCAGTGTAAAGGGGGGCTTTAACTGCAGAGAGTACAATTAACAGTAACAGTATTGTAGAAATTCATTTCACCGAAACAATAACGTGGCGCACAGTGTGACGTCTAAAAAGGTGCACACCTTTGACACTGCGTTTTCTCAGTTTTCGAAAATATCCACCCTGGCAGGCGTTTTTAAAAATTTCAGTTTTCAGTGACCGAAAATGCAGTTTACATGTGGACGAAAGGTGCAAACGCATAGAAAAATCTGCGTTTTCAAAAATACCCGGGTACGTGTGGACGTAGCCTCAGTCCGGTGGGGGTGCACTGATTCCTGGGGGATGTTATGTGTGCTTGAATGACAAGTGAGTATTAACCTGAGTTGTATTTTGCCTTTGTTTGGCTCGGTACTGTAGTATGTTTACCATTTACGTAGGTAATGTAGTCCATAGGCGCGGTAGGTCACGCATGCAACGCGTGAGTTCACCCTCATTTCATATGCTAATTTATGTTGTTAGCTTATCCTGGTTTAGCTTCATTGGCGCATGTACAGTCGCTCGTATGTCCATAACGTCATTCCTGTGGTATCAGACCTTCTCTGTATGTTGTATGTGATGCTGGTGATTGTTTACTTTAAAGTACGCAGTTTGTAGCGGACAATTAGGTACGAGGATTAATAGGTCGTGTCCAAATTCATGGGCTGCTTCCTCCTGAGGCCGCATTTGTAGACCGATTACGTCACAGCAACACGCCGAAGGCTGTCCAAATTCGTGGACTCCTCCGAATGCAGCCGACAAATGCGTCCTCCTTTTCCCCGAATTTGAAGGATGGGTCGGGTGTGTCCTTCGTGGCCCACCATATCCCAGAATTCATAGCGCGGCCCAGCCAAACTCCAGTTTCCAACAATGGCGGCCGCTGCTAAGTTTTAAAATTACTCTTATTAATCTTTCTGGGTCACAAAATAAACTTTTAACATATTTTCAGGCGAGAAAGTAGCTGTGTAAACGTCAAATATTCCTGCTTGCCCTTCACAATAAGAGCATTGCTGCAGATTATATTGGGGAAGCTTTTATTTTTTATTTTTTATTTTGAAGTAGCTCCTATGTACCAACGGTAACTTAGCCTCGCACTAATGCTGCATAGTGTGAGCAGTTTGAAGTGTACTAAATTGTTCTGATCTATATATACGATTATGTCTATATCTGAGTATGTCACTTGTCTATTCTCATCATTTATTGTCTATTTGTATTGTTTACGTCCTTTTGTAGAAAACCACACACATGTACACGCAACTGTGTTTCACAGCCCTAGAAATTGAGTTGTGACAATAAAAGTGCCTCAAACGGAACCTCAAGCTCCTCCTTCTTTCATACTCTGGGACAGTTTGGCCTTAAGTGGTGTTCTGGCCGACACACCGGGGTGACCGTAGTGCTCAAAGACTGAATCAGTGCCACAATGATATCTCCACTACACACACCATGTTATTTATATACTGCATCTTGATCCATCCTACAGGACAGTGGGACTGCCTCAGTGTTAAAACTGGTTCAAACTGGTCTTTAAACTGGATTTTGTTACATCATTAAAATCTTCAGTGTGCCATTAACAGGATGCAGGTAAACAAACAGCTGAGAGTTTGAGTCATTTATTTTGGAACAATGACCTCCAGTAAAAATGTGTGATCTATGGTAATCAGATGAGCAGAAACACCCCAATCATTCAGACATGTGGATTACATGGGTTACATTACATGGATTAAACAGCAGAGATGCACAGTGAAGCATTACACAGCAGAGTCTACATTAGACCTGATCCAAGACCATCCCAGTAAAACCAAAACACCCACCAACACCTGTGAGAGGGTCCTGGATCAGGTTCAGAGTCTAGACTCATCATCATTATCATCAGTCTGAACACAGGAAGCAGCTGCTTTTATAACATCAGACACAAACAGGACCAGTTACAGCCTCAATTAGTGGGAACCAGGATACGACCTGAAAGAAGAAGAGATGAGGACACAGTCACCAACAAACTTTGAAAACACATCATGGACACTGAATTTAAACTGATCAATGCCAATGATTCAGTAAAGCTTCATGTTTCATGTTTTAAAAACCTGTGTTTGAAACATTAATCTATCTAACAGGGGTCTGAAAATAAACAGCAATGCTCTAAACCTGGGCGAAATGTTAAAACTTCAATACATAAAAAAATACTGACGTAAACCAGATCCAAACCAGTTTTAGGCTAATGTAATGTGGTTTTACTTTTGGACTGGTCTGAACTGGTTTCAGGTCTGAACTGGTCTGTGAGTGAGAGTCCTGCTCTGACCTCTGGCCTTCCTCTTGTAGTAGATGAATCCAGCCAGAGATAAGATCAGACCCAGGATCAGTCCTGAGGCTCCAATGGCGAGCTTGTTCCTCTCTGACTCAGGCATGGACGAGGAGGGATCTGAGTCACACAGGTGAGAGTCAGACAGGTAGGTATGTACAGGTGTGTACAGGTGTGTAGATACAGACAGGTATTTACCCCAGTCAGTTTTCAGAGGTTCCTTCAGGCTGGCGTGCTCCACCACACAGGAGATCTTCTCTCCAGACCTTCAACACAAACATCACTGACTCTCAGATCTGGACTTTAAACTTTTAAACTTTAGTCCTGACTTCACATTAAAAGTCTGTTTCCATGGATTATGATGCTCACCTGGGTGTGTACTCCAGGTGTGAGTGGATCTGGTAGTACCAATCACCATCTGCCATCTCCTCAGTGGAAGTGACATCAGAGGTGACTTTCTCTCCATCTCTCAGCCAGCTCACTTTGATCTCACTGGGGTAGAAGTCATAGACTCTGCAGACCAACATGGCAGGATGCTGACTGGAGAGAGGCTTTGTGGAGTGAAGTTTGACATACGGCTTAGCTGGAAGACAATATGATTGTATTCATGTGTATTAATAAAGATACTGTCAACAGTAGAGTCACATATAACCAGTCTGACATCAGATGATGAATCAGCTGTGAGGAGAAACATCAGCAGCTGTAAACATCATTATTATAAAGTAAGACATGCAGAGCTGTATGTGCTGGAAATCTACCAGACTTGAACCTGGATCTGGATCAGTTTTTATTAACCCTCTGGGGTCGCCAGACGCGCCGGCGTGTCAAAATCACATGACCAATTTAAGACGACACAGCTACAAGATGCAGCATGTCAGAGTTTCCATTTCAACTTGGATCGAAAGTGCGGACTTCAAACTATATACCAGTTTTTGAATTGTGTCGATGGGCCACGTAAAACCATAGTTATGATAACAAAACAGTGGTGTTTACAGCAGGAAGGACGGTAAAAACTGCGTTTTCTACAGACATGGACAGCGCTAGCTTGTGAGTGAAAAAAGAAAAAGAAAAAGGACACCTTCCCTATTGGTGTTAGAGTTTACCATGTCAGCCAATCAAAAAAATGATAAGGCAACATGTGGCACTTGGTTGTTTAGGGAGAAGGGGACAGATTTAGGAGTGACACCCGCGACGGAAAGCGGGCGAGCGAAAGACAGAGAGAGAGCGAGTTTTCATATGTGAGACATTAGTGACGTTTAGCGTGTTTGGAGGCTGTAGTTAGTGTGTTGTGTAGTTATTGTTTTGTATTGTGTGTCAGTTATACTGCTGAATTTCATATTTTCTCCAAAAAAAGCTGTCAAAGGCAGATTCCAGTGTAAACGCTGTCTCCACATGGAAAACTGGACTGATGCACCTCCTGCTGTCAGACCTGCAGGGTTTAGGCCTTTGGTGTTCTCCTCTGTCTTATACTGAACACAAACTACATTTTTTGGACTGGCACAAATAATTTGTGTGCCTTCTTATTTGATGCAGCACACCTGATTGTTCTGTAAATAGATTTAAATGGTTATGTAAAAAACGCCTGAGGCCTTGGCTGCATTTTTAGGTAAATAGTACCATATAACTTTGTTGTTTGCAAAACTTGGGCATAATTTTTAGAAATGTACAATTTCTATTTGCATTTCTGGTTATTTCTATTGACATATGGAGACTAGATGATAAACTGCTGCTTTAGCAGACACATAAATGAACCCAGCCTCCTTTACTCAGTTTAATATCACCATCAAACTAAAGGACTGAATCCACAACTGGTCCCAGTCTGGATTTTTGCTCATGCAGCTGTTTGATTGATGAGCAGAAATTATTAAGTGCAAATGATTTATTATTGATAGATACACTTTTTTCTTTTTACAGTGTTTTTTGTTGTTTGTTTTTTACAACTATTAACAAAATCAAACACAGAAACACTGCGAGCAGCTGATTAAATAATTTTTTACACTGGGTGCTGTTTCATTACACTGGGGAAAGCTGGTGATGAAAATCTGTAGCCTGAACAATGATGGTGGAGGAGATCATGATGGCGGTGGTGAGTGAGGCCCTGATGGAGGGGAACTGTGATCAGACTGTACCGTCCAGAGCTTGAAGGGGTCACTGTGTCTGTTTATTAGATCATATTTGTAACCAGTCACACACAGATGGGTCACATAAGAGCTGCTGGTTGATGGATGAAACCTCTCACACATGTTTCCTTCTCTAAGGTAACACCATCTCACTCCAGCGAGGAAGTCACTCCTTTAAACAGCCTGCTCATCTACACGTGGGTCAACACTCATGGTGCGTTTAGGTGCAATTGTAAATATAACCATCTAAGACTCAAAAGCAATAAGTGGAACATGTAGAACCAGACAGCTGCTGCTCTCTCCACAGGAGGTCTGAGCTGGTTCTCCTCATGTTTCTCTGTGCTGCTGCTGCTGGGAGCTGATTTCATCCATAACATGAAGAAACACTAGAAACACTTTATAATCTGTCTGTTAGATAATTTAATTGACAGAAAACTATATTCTGTCACACATGAATTACTAACTTCATGTTACACAGGTCACAGGTTGTGTGTGACACACAGAGCTCCCTGTCACTTTAAAACAACCACAGCTGACATAAATTATTGTACATCAGAACGAAATAATAAAAATACATAAGATATAAATAAAAAAAATAATAAAGTTAATTAATTAAAAGAAAAACTACATCTGGCAGCCTGGCTTAAGCTCAGAGCCAAAGAATAAAAATGAGGTTTGAGACGTGTTTTAAAAGTGTACAGTGAAGGGGCCTCTCTCTAACGTGCACACAGACACACACACACACACACACACACACACACACACACACACACACACACATTAAATAACAGCAGCTGAGCTCTGTGTTTGTCAGTTTGCCTGTTTCCCCAGCAGGGAGCGCCACAGACTGAGGTTAGCTCTGTGGAGTCACAGTCAGAGCTGTGATCAGTGATTTATTACAGTTATTGATCATCAGAGTCTGACCTGCAGCTGTGAGTCCATCATGAATGATTCAGAGTGAGGTCAACATGAACACCTGATGATGTCACACAGACCAGCACACTTACCTGATTTAGACAGAACGGCGCTGTTCCAGATACCAATGTTGTGTAGGCAGTACGTCTCCTTCTGAGCTCTCCATCCAGCCATCTGTGCCTGATCTTTGTTCCTGTAGTCTGCCTGCTTCACTCCGTACTCAGTGAATCCAACAAACTTCCCCACACTGCTACTGAACTGGGTGTACTTGATCTTGTTGTAATATGCAGAGACAGTGAACTCGATGTCCTTCAGCTCAGTGGAGTTAAAGTTACAGCGCCACACATAATACTCCATGAATCCATCTGAGAACAAACAGAACCACACAGAACATCAGACTGTGGCCTGATCCCTGACCAGAGTATTGATCAGTGATGAGTGTATTGATCATACCTGCTGTGCTGAGGCTGATGAAGAGGAGGCTGAGGTGGAGGAAGGATGAAGCCATGTTCCTGAGTTCTCCTGACAAACTGACTCAGTCTGACTGAGAGCTGCTCTAAAAACAGAGGACAGGTCACATGACCACAGCATCATCTGTTACCAGGAAGAACTCTGTGACACCAGCTCACACACTCTTCATCATCCTGTGTGTGAGTTAAATTATTATTATCCATTAAAGCTTTAAAAGCAGAGAGCAACAGTCTGAGACATCATCAGCACATTTACTCTGTGCTGCACTCAAAACCTTCTGTGTTCATTTATATTTCAGTCACAGTCTGCACTCTTGCATAAATCTAGAATAATTATCTGCAAACACTAAACCAGCCCCTGACATCAGCACTGCTGTAATAATAATAAAACCTCCGTTCATAATTTCCTCCTGTTTATTAATCAATAAAACAATCCACTCTCTTTCAGTACTTTTCATTACTGCATCACACCGTTTATACTAACACGTCCTGTGTCTATATTTAAAGTTAAAAGGACATAAACACTCTTATTGTGAAACATTTCCATGGAGTTCAGATTTTCCTGCGTGGGCGGCACAGATCTCATGGATATGATTGAAATATGTCTCAAACATGAAATCAGGCATGTATTTAAATTAATGTGAAGTGTGACGTCATCATGTAGAGATCTTTGGAGCTGTTGAATCACATTTCACTGTTACATTGGTTGGTTTGGTTTGGTTGGTAATTTATTTCAAACATGTAAACAATATACAGGTACATTTAGAAAAGAAAATAAGAGAGAAAAAATACTATACAAAAAAATCAATACATTTCAATATAGCTACCATTCTGTTTAGTTTACATGTTGAAAGGGAGTGGGAAGAAGTACACACTTATTTAATGCCACCCCTTTGCCATAAATTACCTTTGCCATATTATTATTGAGGTAAAGGTTCAAATTATCTTTAAATGTTTGACTTTTTTCATACTGAAAAATTCATATTCAGCTAATAGATGCTGATTATTAGTGATCAGATTGTTAATGAGGAAAAGAATTCATCTCAACGTCATTTTTAGAGTAAATGTAAATGTTGCTTCAATCATTTAAATGTCAGATATTAAAACATGTTACAGCACGAGTATAAACATGTTAGCTTCATTTATATAAACATTCATTGACTTTTATTTCAACTGTCTGCATCAGCATCTTTATCTGATATTTAGTTTTACATCTTTGCTTTGGATTATGATCAGTCGATGAATCTCTGCCTTTAAACACACGGACGAGTTACAGCTCAAAGTCTGACATCACACACACACACCTGAAATCTTCCTCAAAAGCTGGAATTTAGTAACACCATCAGTGACCAATGTCACAGATGGTGTTACAGGATGATTAACAAGAAGCAGACCCTAAACACATCAACCCACAGAGACACACCTGACTCAGCTCTGCACTGACTCAAACCACAGAGTGAAATGGATCCATGAACATTTATAAAGACTTAAAGAACAGCCTCACACAGATTTGTGGGTTTATTACTCAGATGTTTTATTGATATATGAAAATCTGAAACAAAGTTTGATAAACAAAGAATCATTATAGAGGTTTATGAATACATTGAGAGGTCACCTGACACTGAGTTCAGATAAAACTGATTTCAGTCTCATTGTTATATTTTGACGTTGGTTCAAACATGTGGAGATAGTTGCTGTGGTGCGAGAGCAGCTGAAAATAGCTTTGCTTGGAATTCCAGAGTCAAACTTTATTGACACCTATGATGACAGACAGAACAGAACAGGTGGGGTTCTATTATTAAAGCATGTCAGATGGACAGGTAACAGGAAGCAGACAGAAAAGAGGAATCTGATGTTCATTACAGGTGAACTCTCTGTACACACACATACAGCACAGTCTGATTATGAGCTCATTACAGAACTATGATGACATCATCACTGTGAGCCAATCAGCTGCACTCGTTTCCTTTGATGAGGAAGAAGGTTCCAACAGCCACACCGACCAGACCGAGAGTCAGACCCACTCCACAGAACACAGAGGGTCCAACACCTGGATCAGAGCGAGCGGACGCCTCCACCTCTGGAGACAAAGAGGAGAAACAGTGAACCACACACATCTGTCTCATCTGTACCTCTGTCAGTGTTCTCTGTTTAAATAAAGTTTTCTCACCATAGAATTTGGTTGCTGGTTCAGTCAGGGCCAGATGTTCCACTTTACAGCTGTACGTGTCTCCCAGCTGTGGGGTGAACTGCAGTCTGGAGATCTGGGTGAAGGTCCCATCTTTGTTGATGTTGGGAACGTTGATGCTGGATCCTTGTGTGACTTTCTCTTTGTTCTTGGTCCAGGAGACGTTGACAGGAGCAGGATAGAAACCAGTCACATAACAAATGAGATAGTTCTCCTCTCCAAACTCCACCTCATCTCTGGTGTAGATCATCACAGCTGAAGGAGCATCTGTGCACAAACACATCAGGCAGAGGAGGATCAATTTAAAACAAATATAAACATGTCAGTGTTATGTTTCTGTACAGATGAACAGTCTGAATGTGGTTAATGTGGAATAATCTCATATATTTAATGCGTTTGAATTTCCCCGTGTTTGATTGGACAGAATACATCAGTGCTGATGATGTCATCAGTGTGTTACACTACAGAGCGTGCAGGTAAACACAGGTGAGGTGAGACAGGTGTTAAATGTTGTATTTACCGCGTTCTAGAGGGAAGTCCTTCATGCCTTTACGACTGATCTGCAGGTTCCCTTTGCAGATCTGTTGCTGACCCACAGCTTGTTCATAACCTCCTGGTACAGTCATAGGATCAACAAAAGGAGGCTGAGGGTAGATTTCCTCCTGTTTGTTGAAGTCTGCGTAGGCAATCTCTTCACCATCCAGTCCATACATGTCCTCTCCATAAGAGTCTGAACAGCCAGCGATACGAATGTCCCTGTGCAGAGCTGAAACACATCAAACACTGATCAGTGACCTGATCAATGACCTGATCAATGACCTGATCAATAACCTGCTGTTTACAGAGACAAACTCACCGTCAGCAGAGACACAGAGGACACAGGAGAGGAAGAGGAGCAGCTCCTTCATCTTCATCAGCAGCTCTCTGACAGTTAAACTCTGAGTGTGAGTGTGTGAACCTCACGGTGTGAGAGAGTGAAGTCTGTGAGTGACTGAAAGTGCAGCTGAGCTCTAACACACAGCAGCCAATCACAGAGCTCACAGCTCATGATGTCATCAGTGTCCAGGCAGACAGCAGCTGAAGGCGAACACGGTATGATACAGACAGCTCTGATCGATAATGAATATTTATAGATTCTCCAAAATAAATTTCCCCTGATTGCTTTCCACTCTGAGGATTTTCAGAATAAAACAACCTTTATTTTAATAAAATGATTCAGTTTGTTTAAAGCACTGTAAAATATGAGTTGATGTCTTATTTAATTAGTTCCCAGTTTAAAACACACCTGAATTCATGTGTGTTACTGTGGAGCTGAGAGTCACAGCTGTGTTTGTCAGCAAGAAACTTCTTAAAACTTTTACAAACACAAAAACTCCATCATATGTTGTAGAGGCATCCAGTGGCCTGGATCAGAGTCTTTGCTTGGCTGATTCTGGCTCCGGGCCTTATGTTCAACACTTCTGATATAACCTGATCAGCTTTCAGAGATTATCCAGAGATTATTGATCAGAGGTACAGGATCAATTGTTAGCATTTCAGAGGAGCAGCTGAGTTAGAGCTGAGGAGGAGTTTAAACTTTTTCCTCTGCTGTTTAGCAGCCAATCAGCTCTTTGCTGTCACACAGCTCACCTGTGTAGGTGAGTCAGTCCATCTCAGATCATTGTGGTTCTTCTATATGACTGATTTCATGAAAATGTGATGGTCATTTAAGATATATGTTTAAAGATAAGATACTTATTTAAACATGTAAGATATGTTTCAAAGTGGTTGTCGACATCCAGCATGTTTATTGTTCACACACTGACATGTTTGAACATGAATATCTCAGATGCTGTTAAAGATAAAAGCCTCAAACTTTCCTTCATCATCTTAACATCTCAATGAACCAGGACCTGTAACATAAAACAATCTGTATGTTACAATAAAAAAAATCAAGCTGTCCTGTAAAGTCTCATGTTTGAACGTGCTCAAAGGAAGAAAATCTAATTTTAATTAAACATTTATGCTGAGCAAATATAAGAGTAACAAAAAGCAAATCATCAGCAGATACTCTGATCCACAGAGAACAAAGTTCTGCTGCTCAGACAGTAAACCTGAGAAAATATTTAGTTAATGTGTGAATATTTTTAATCTTCAAGATCATTTCAGAGCCTGCTGACCTGGAAGAGTCTGATCAGGGACTCTGAGTCTCAGCTGTTCTGTCACTGATCCTGCTGAACTCTCACTGGGAGACTGGTGCTCGGTTGGTGAATGTGGAGGTTTGATGGCACGTGTGAGCTCTGTAAACTATATAAGATATGTTTGCAGACATCATGTGAGAAGCAGCTCTGTTGGTCGTCCCTCTGTTCGAGGTCTCTGTGCTCCCACAGCAGGTTAAAGACTGATGAGAGTCAGGTTTGTGAGCTCATCAGACTGAAATGTCCCACCACTCAGCTGTTAAACAGCACTGAGATGAAAAAGTGGCAAACAGATGCAGAACAGATCAGAACATCTGGTTTAACAGGTCAGACTGTGGATTTAGGAAATCATTGAGCAGGTTTTTCATCTCCATCCTGTTGCTGGATGAAGTCTTCAGGTTAGGGTGAGGCAGGATAGAGTGAAGGAGAGAAGACAGGTTGGATCAGCTGCGCTGTCATGAACAGCCTGCTGTGGGTGGAGGGTGAGGTGGAGCAGGATGCTGTGGAGGAGGTGAGGCTCCGATATTCTTGAGGTGTCACCTGGAGGGGAACAATTTCCCTTCAGGAGCCTGATGGAAGTGAATTAGTTGGAGATGGAGACAACAAGCTGTCCTCCAGTAGGGAGACTTAGTTGATACTGAAAGCTGAAATACTGGATGAAGTCCTGAGAGTGAGGGGTGGAGTCAGGACTTCTCCCAGTGCTTCATCTTGTGGTCCTGAATTTAGATCCTGCATCTGAAACCTGGCACTGGGCTGGTCCTGACCACAGAGTCAGGATGTTTTTAGCTTCACTGAGGAGTCCAGGAGCTGTGTCCTTCTTCAGTCTGGTCCAGGGTGGAGGTCCTTTGAGTCTTTTCAATGATTTTTCAGCTTAGACAGACATTTGCCTGACAGTTTCATTCTCTGGCTGAAACACAAAACAGCAGCAGTCAAATTATATCTGATCATTTTTACACTTTAATAAGAAACACAAGAATCTAAAACAAATGCTAAACTAATCATCCAGAAAATGTTATTTACAGTAAATACAGGAGCTACAGTCAGACCTACACATGTGCCACTGACTTTTCATTTTCAGAAGCTTTCTGCTTCCTCCTTGTTTGTCCTCACAGAGAGCTTCCAATCCCTATTATTAATTATTAATATTAATCCATTATTAATAATTGTTTGGTATATGTGATTATTCTTCATGCACTGTTATCTGATCTGGGGACAGTCAGTCCCACAGCTACAGCAGACTCTGGTTCACTCCAACCAGCTGAGCCTGTGACACACATATGTTTATTTTATAGGTGGATGATGTTCTTGGTTTATCAGTAGAGTAATTCAGGTTTAATTTAACTTCTCAAAGATCAAAATCATATTAACTGTAAACACATAAATGTGAACTGTAGTTTGTGTATATTCCTCTTAAAACAAGTGGGAAAAGTCCACACATACTTCACTCAGGTACAAGTACACATGCTTGTGTGGAAATACTCTGGTGAGAGCAGCAACAAGCAGCTCTTTGAAGGACGTTTCTATCAAAGCTGAGTGAACCTGGTGCTGTATGAACATAATAGTTAAATAATATATTTGTACTAGTTCCTGTTCATGTTTGTGTCTCATCTCTAAGTCTCTATATCAATCATGTGTGATAAACACTGATACGAACTAAACAGCTGTATTTATGTGTTATTGTTCCTCCATTTGTGTTCAAATGAGTTTAACTAATAACTACATACATATAACTTATCAAACTAGAACCCACACATGTAAACGTATAAACAGTGTGGGTCAGGAACACGCTGCACCTTCATGAGGCTGAGCACACACAGGACTGACAACCTCTACAATTAATTCATCATTTATTTCAAGCACATTTGTACATAATCAATGATGAATGAGCAAACAGCAGCAGCCAGTAAAGATGGAAATATGGATAATATGAAGCTCGATGTTTGGATCCTGCCTTCAATACAAGAAACAACAAAGTGCAAACTGTAGATAAAGATGAATCATCAGAGGCTGGATGTTTCTTTCAATGTAAAACATCATGGTTTTATTGTGACTAAAGAACATAAAAGCCTTTTAATCAGAAAGCAAAACGGTGGATGTATGGATGATAGATGGATGTTTGGGTGGATGGTGAAGTGGAAGTGGAGCTAACTTTAGCCTCTTTCCACTGACGACTTCCTTTTCAGTTCCTTTTTCAAGTTTTTCTTGTATCCAGAGATCCAGCAGCAGCTTTATATCATCTTCTGTTTGATCCAGTTAAAGACTCTGCAGGTTCAGAGATGTCACAGTATCTAACTGTTTGTGTCTCTATGATTAAAGTCTGAGGTTATCACACACGTGTTGGATTTTGGGTTCAGTTCTGGCTGAAGTTTTTTGCTTTTCACTGATTTTGAGGACCCAGAGTTCAGCAGTTGTTGAAAGTTCGGAGGTCAGACTGGCTGCAGAGCAGCGAGCTTCATGAAGCTCAGACTGTTAGGCGTCTGTGTTTGAGAACTGAGTCACATGACGTAAACAGCAGCAGCGTCTCTGAGGTTTACCGTCGGTCACCTGAACTCTCAGAAAGTCCCCGCTCTCTCTGTGCTTTCACTTCCTGTTCAGCCAGCAGCCAATCAGAAAAGCAGCTGCTGCTGTGTCAGCTGTTACTACAGGCAGAAGACTGTATGTGAACAGCAACAGAGGCACACAGAGTCAGGCGCCGCTTGCTGGAACCACACTCAGTCAGATCAGTCAGAGTTTAAGGCTGGAATGTCCCAAACCAGTTTAACCAGTTTAACCAGTCTGACAGTCTGAGTGGAGTCTGCAGGTTTGAGTCACATCAATAATAATCACCTGTCCACACACAGTCTGAAAAAATACATAAATAAAAATTTAGAGCTGATTATTGCAGCAAGCAGCCAATCAGAAGCAGCTGAGTCATCAGTTACCAGGTAAAGCTGAACAGCAGCAGAAGTACTCTGATCCTTCACTGCAGTACAGTAATACTACAAACAGACACAAAGTCCTGCATTAGAAACAAATCTACTTCTATTCTTACTTTATTTTGTTATTGTGAAGCAGTGACAGGGGGAAGAAAAACTCCCTTTAAACAGGAAGAAACCTCCACCTGAACCAGCCTCAGTGAGGGGCGGGGCCATTGATATACCTACATGTTAGCTAGCTGTCTAACTGCATGTCCTATAGTGGATTTATTTCTACCTCTGAACTGTCCCACCATCATCACTCTGCTGGATTCAGTGTCAGTGATGTTCTGCTTACATGGGCAAAAAAGTATGTAGTCAGCCACCAATTGTTCTCCCACTTAAAAGATAAGAGAGGCCTGTAATTTTCATCACAGATATACCTCAAGTATGAGAGACAAAAGAGGGAAAATATCCAGAAAAATCACAATGTCAGAATTTTAAAGAATTTATTTGCAAATTATGGTAGAAAATAAGTATTTGATCACCTACAAACAAGCCAGATTTCTGGCTCTCACAGACCTGTAACTTCTTCTGTTAGAGGCTCCTCTGTCCTCCACTCGGTACCTGTATTAATGGCCCCTGTTTGAACTCAGTATAAAGACAGCTGTCCACAACCTCAAGCAGTCGCACTCCAAACTCCACTGTGGCCAAGACCAAAGAGCTGTCAAAGGACACCAGAAACAATATTGTAGGCCTGCACCAGGCTGGGAAGACTGTACCTGCAATAGGTAAGCAGCTTGGTGTGAAGAAATCAACTGTGGGAGCAATCATTAGAAAATGGAAGACAAACAAGACCACTAATAATCTCCCTCCATCTGGGGCTCCACGCAAGATCTCACCCCGTGGGGTCAAAATGATCACAAGAACAGTGAGCAAATATCCCAGAACCACACGGGGGGACCTCGTGAATGACCTGCAGAGAGCTGGGACCAAAGTAACAGAGGCCACCATCAGTAACACACTACACCGCCAGGGACTCACATCCTGCAGTGCCAGACGTGTCCCCCTGCAAAAAACAGTCAGTAAAACCATTTGTAATTTGTTTTAAGTTGGAAGTTATTTGGTTATTCCAATCCTTTAGATCCATTATTCGTGATATCATTTGGTACTGTCCATGTGTTTTTATATTACTGCTCAAAGAAATAAAGGGAATACAACAATAAGACATCCCAGATCTGAATGGGTGAAATATTCTTATTAAATATTTTGTTCTTTACATAGTTGAATGTGCTGACAACAAAATCACACAACAATTATCAATGGAAATGAAATTTATCAATCCATGTAGGTCTGGATTTGGAGTCACACTCAAAACTAACGTGGAAAAAACATAGGACAGGCTGATCCAATGTTGATGTGATGTCCTTAAAACACATCAAAATGAGGCTCAGTAGTGTGTGTGGCCTCCACGTGCCCATATGACCTCCCTACAACACCTGGGCATTGCTCCTGACGAGGTGGTGGATGGTCTCCTGAGGGATCTCCTCCCAGACCAGGACTAAAGCATCCACCAACTCCTGGACAGTCTGTGGTGCAGTTGGTGGATGGAGCGAGACACGATGTCCCAGATGTGCTCAATTGGATTCAGGTCTGGGGAATGGGCGCACCAGTCCGTAGTATCAATGCCTTCGTCTTGCAGGAACTGCTGACACACTCCAGCTACATGAGGTCTAGCATTGTCTTGCACTAGGAGGGACCCGGGGCCACCCGCACCAGCAGTGGTCTCACAAGGGGTCTGAGGATCTCATCTCAGTACCTAATGGCCGTCAGGCTACCTCTGCCGAGCACATGGAGGGCTGTGCAGCCCCCCAAAGAAATGCATCCACACACCATTACTGACCCACTGCCAAACCATCATGCTGGAGGATGTTGCAGGCAGCAGAAGGTTCTCCACAGCGTCTCCAGACTCTGTCACATCTGTCACATGTGCTCAATATGAACCTACTTTCATCTGTGAAGAGCACAGGGCGCCAGTGGCGAAGTTACCAATCTTGGTGCTCTCTGGGAAATGCTAAACGTCCTGCACGGTGTTGGGCTGCAAGCACAACCCTCACCTGTGGATGTCGGGCCCTCATAACACCCTCGTGGAGTCTGTTTCTGAGATCTTCCTTAAGGCAGAGTTTGATATAGACCTTGCAGTTTGCGGTCCATGTTGATTGAATCTTGTTTTGTCTTCTTAGTATTCGTGCTAGTCGTGCTATGTCAGCATTTTTCTTTGTCAGATGCTCGTTTATGTAGACACAGGCTCCTCTCAGCCTCTTAGCCTGTCTTAGTAGCTCCATTTTTGATTTTCTATTCACAAAGTGTATTATTATAGATGGTTTCCACTGTTATTTTTTCAAGGCAGAGAATGGCAAGTCGCAATGTCTTTACTATTAATAGTTATTCCCTTGCAGCTGAAAAAAAAGAAAATTTGTCAGTGTCAACTTCTATAGGCTCACTGCCTTCCTCTGCTACTACAGCTCTGGCATACAATCTCTGTTTTGTCTCCAATCCACTTACTATCAACTCAATTAATACAGATGTACTGCTCTAGATCTGCCACTCGGGACTCATGTAGGGCTATTTTTTGTCCTTTTCTTCATTTAGTTTCTGTAGTTCTTCAATCTGTCCCATCATATCCAATAGCAACTTCTGTTGGAGACATTAGAAAGCTCTCCTGACATGTAATTTATAGATTCCTTATCTCTATCCAGTCCTCAGACTGTGACCTTCTTTGGTGGCATTTTGTAGGCAGTTTTAACAGATGATCATCCACTGTCAGGGCACTTGGGCATAAATAAAACTTATTACAAAGTCCTCAAACACCTTTTCTGGCCAGGACTCAAATCTGATGTAGCACTATACGGTCCTACCTGTCATGTTTATAAAGTTGCCAAGTCCCTGAAAGTCAGCGAGCACTTGAAAGATTTCACCAGACGTTAAAGTCCATGCTCCACAAAAACTGTCTGGATACAGGCAGGAACTGGAATGAAGGTATCCCATTTCTGTAGTTTGCTGTGCATGAGGCAGTGCAAGAATCATTAGGGTTTAGTCCTGCTGAACCTGTGTTTGGACATGAGGTTTGGACATGAGTATGTTGCCAAAATGAGAAATTGCCTTAAATCAGCTTGCTCTTTAGCCAAGGATACCTTGACCACTAGCCAGGTAAAGATGAAAAACACTGACCAGAGAGCCCTTGCTAGCAGGTTTCAGCCCCCCAGGATATGAACCATTGGTGCATGTCCTGCCTGAATGCCCAGCCAATAAAATCAGGGCATTAATTGCTCCAGAGGTCTGTCACATCCCATATGCCCTGTCATGGGGTTATAATGAGCCTCCTGGAAAATCATTCAGGATGACCCTGCATTACAGACGCTACACACCACTTAAGGCCATGAACCCATCAACACACAGATTGCCCCAACAGATATTAAATCTGAATCTTTGTTTTTAGGTTTTATTGTTCACATTCTCTCTGTGATAACTTAATGTCACGCAGGCGGAAATGGACTCAGGCGCAGACCAGCAGAAGTAGAATAGGGTTAGGGGGTAGGGGTATTTACAAAACACCACGTGAAAGTATGTACGGTGTACAGGGCAGGGATATGCAGCGGTCCGGGGGGGAAAGGAGAGAAAGTCCAACACACGCTCCGCTCACTCGCTCCTCTCGTATTGTTTTCCCACATGTTTGTTTGGTCTCTCACTCTCACTCCACTCCACGCCACCAGGGAAACAGATCGGGGTCACGGACGAGTCCGAGAACCTGAGCACAAGAGAACTGCTGTTAGAATAAACAGAGTAATCACACGACAAACAGGGTTTATCAGGGCTGTAATGACGAGAGTAACTCAACGATCCAGCCAAGAAGCCTTCTGAGTCCTCAGCTTAAATAGCCCAGGAGTCCAGGTCATCAGGTGGATTCACCACAGGTGCGTGGGCCAAGGGCGGAGCCCAGCTGAGCTCCGCCCAGGCAGACAGGTGAGAGACAGGAGAGAGAGAGAGGAACACAAACTAAAAACAACATGTAGCCTGAAACCGAGGTCCACCAAGGAGACAGAGACCATGACACTTAAGCTCTACTTGTGTTGTTGGCTATAACACTAGTTCTTGTATTTGTTCACCAGAAAATGTTCTAATAATGATACTTTTATCGTTGTCTAGGATTCAGCCTAACCCTGGGCCCCTGGCTGTATCTCACACATCATATTTAAACTGCCTTATTGAAACATACTTCATATAAATGCTTGAACTTTGGTACCTTTGAAAATCTGTTTTTGACTGTTGGCTGCAATTGTTGGCTGCAACAATTGCCTGTTGGCTGCAATTGGCCTCCATCTGCTTCCCCTAGCACAGGTAGTGATGGGCAAAACAGGTGCTGCAGGGGTCCAAACAATACACTTCTCTTCACTCAACTCAGGCAGTCTCTCCAAACACTCCAGAGCAGGGAAAAATCCAGAGGTCTGTGTCCGAGGAAAAGAACAGTGGGATTACTTGCATGAGAAAAAGGCAAGACATACACACAAGATTAAGAAACCGGCGCTGAACTAACTGCAAAGTTCAACAAAGAATGAGCCTCAGGCACCACCCTCTGTGGTGGCCTCCTGATCAGATCATCTGGGACAGTGGTTGATTTCTGCAGGTGTGTTCAGCCAAAGGCGGGAACACAGATACAAAAGACAGGGAGAAAATAAAACCTGGAGGCAGCTCAGGGGGACTGAGGGACTGTGACAGATGCTTAGCCTCGTCCACCCCAGCTGTGAAACTCAGAAACCAGTCTTGTTATCATCTATCGTCCACCTGGGCCTTACACAGAGTTTCTGTCTGATTTCTCAGACTTTTATCTGATTTAGTGCTCAGCTCAGATGAAATAATTATTGTGGGTGATTTTAACATAATAATAATAATAATAATAATAATAATAAACTTTATTTATGAGCACCTTTCAAGTCACCCAAGGACACTTTACAATAGGATAAAATACATGAAAGATGAGAAAATGCAAGAGAGAATGTCAGTATCATGTGCAGGTTTTCTCCAATCATTAAATCACTATTATTACCATAATTTGTCCCAAATCATGAATCATCCCAATTTATTCCACAATTTAATCTGTGACTTCCCTTAAACACTGTCACTCCACCCATTTTATCACTATGAGCTCAATAGTGGCAGGCTAATGAGCCCATCTTCAACTATTCCATAAACACTGCATCCCTTATTTGTTTTTCTCATGTCACTTGTCTGTTTTCTGCTGAATCCTCCACATGCACTCTTAAAGAAAACAAACATTAGGAGCACACATGGATCGTGTGGTGGGCAGGCGTCGGCCATCCACATTCCAGAGGTGCCGTAAAGGCCATAAAATTAAGCCTGCTGTAAAAAGAACGACACTGGTTTCAACACAGGAAATTTCTCACGTTCTTCACATCGTCAAAGTAACCTTCAACATTTTCCCAACAACACAGTGTAACAGCATCACCAACTCATAACCTGTAGTAGAGAAACAAACATCCACCAATTGTTCTGTTATAAATCACATCATCAAAGCACATGAAGAACTGTAATGCTGTAGAAAAGAGAATGCAAATGTTAGCGCTGCGCAGGCGTGTACACACTTTCTCACAGTAACTTCTGTGAGCAACACAAGCCCATGAATAACACACCCCTGGTAGATTCACAAACACAGAAAATGGCATTTAAAAGGTTAAACCATCACGCAACCTCGAATGTTGCTGTCATCTTTCTGCTCCTGTAAAAAGAAACACATAAATTCATCCACCCTTTTGTCCTGTCTAGGTGGAGGTTAACCTTGAGTCGTGGTCAAGTCTTGTCAGCTTTTGTCAGCTTTTACCAATCAGTTTTTTTCTTTCACTCATTCATCCATTCATCTATTCTTTCTTTCTTTGCTGATAGTGGAACCTGTCGTCGCATTTAGTTTCCACTCTCAGCAAAATGACGTCATTTCAAAAAGAAAAAGAAGAACTTTAGATCGGATTACCTCGCTGAATCCTTTTTAGGCAGGGACTCTCATTTTCTAATTGTCCCATATAAGTGGCTTTCTCCTGAGCCCATTTTAATGTGGAGAAACTCACTTGCAACAATTTTCTCGACGACGTGTAGCGCTTTTAATTCCCGACATGCAGATCTGCTTAAAGAAAAGAAATTCACAAACAGAAATCAGTGCACTGTTCAAAAAATAAAATAAAATAAAAAATGACAAATAAAACTGTAAAACAAAAGAAAAAGAAAAAATACAGAAGCCCGGTCTTAGGACTTGTCACAGAATATTCTTTCTCTTATAGGTGAGAAAACACCAAATCTAAAACTTGGTGCCATGGTGAAACTTTCCCCATACTTCAGAAACAAAAACAAAAAATCTGCTAGTTTCACTCATTTAAACTCTGGCTGCAGGATTCTGTTCACCCTGCTACCATGTTCCCCAAAATAATACTAATTCAGTCGTCTATGTATCAGTTCTCACCCCACTCACTAAACCAGACAGGATGATGGTAACAGTATTACCTACTTAAAATTGTGTTTGATCTTCATTACGCGCGTGTGTGTGTGTTAGTCGGGTTAATACATTTTCTGTTTTTATGTATCCTTTTATGTACCTTCCCCCTTTTTTCTGAAACAAAACTCTGTTCACTCCAGATTTTGTTCCAGAAACATCTCAATGAAAAACTCTGTCATAGTCAGGCACAGCTAAACCCCAGATGCTTGCAGGTTACCATCAGCAACCACGCTGAGTGTTGTTAACCCCTCTACAAATGCCCTCTTTTAATGTGTAACACTTTGTGTATGATTTTGTGTTATCTCTGGTGCATATTATCTGCATGTGTGGTGTCACTTTCCATTGTTCTAACAGTACTCTCACATACCTCAGTGCTTGTCTTCCTCCCCCTTTTGTGGTGGTCTGGACACTGTGTCAATCCTCCACTTCCAGGCAGTCGCTTGTCTCCCCGGATGCTTTAACCCAATTTGATTCCCCACACTAAAACAGCCGCCTCAGTCCTCTTCTGCTCCTTTCTCTCCCACTTTTCAGTCCAATGGCAGTCAGTTTTCTTCAGCTTTGTCCCGTGTCTCTCTTTGTCCCACTGTCTCTTTCATTGCCATCTTGCTCCAAACATGGCAAATGTCAAACTCAGACAGTCTTCTCAAAGGTCCTTCACACACAGTGAGGTTGCAGCTTGCTGGAAACGCATCTCCATCCATCCAATCTAGATGGAGGATCTTCTCTTTCTGATGCCGTTTGCCCACAGTGCTGCTGGACCTCTCTGCTCAGGACTCTGGTATTGTCTCTTGGACTTCTGTCCACTGTTGATGTTCATGCTCGTGCTTCTGGAACTGCACTCGGTGTCTTCAGGGAGAGATCAGCTTCCTTGTAGCCTGCTTGTTCAGGATGAGGACGGGGAGCTGCAAAACAATTCAGCCAAAAATTCTGGCTGGGTGTTTCTATTTCTTTTTTCTAAGGATTTTAACCTATAATTTTCTTCCGACTGCTGCCCGTGGAGAATTGATCCAGGTCCATTCCCCACCTGTAATCGACAGGCTGAGAGACTTTCATTATTCACTGTGACTGCATATGCTTTCATCACTCCTAAAGCAACACATCTCTACTTATTTTGTTTTGAACTCTGACTTTAAACCCCAAATGTGAATTTTTATTTGTTCTTAACCGCAAACACAAAATCTTCTTGATGTTGTTGTTAATTATTTTCATCCACAACACTACAAATTATGTTTTCTTTTGTGTCCAGCAGGGGAAGAAGGTGACCTCTACTATCACTGCTTCCCCCAGTTGGAGACAATTTCCCACTCACACTTCCACACTTTTATTTTCTTTGTTTTTCATCATTTTCTTTCTCTCTCTCTGTTTTTTTACCCCATTGTTTTACACCCACACATTAACCTGTTAGCTCACTCCTCAACCTCATTTTCCTTTCACCCCAACAGCTCTCATACCGTCAGCAATCAAATCCTCCATTCATCCTTGAGTACTTGATCACCTTTAAATGTCACTGTTAATTTTATCAATTTATTTGTCATTACTTTAACACTAATCCACTGTTTATTTTTCTTTATTTATTTTAGTTCACTTTCTCCTCTTTGATCACTACGATTTCTTAACTATTATTATTTCACAGAAAATCAACTAATGTACTTTGTCTCCCTTTTTGTCATCAAGGAATTCACACACACACACTCACAGGCTGGTCACTCGCCCCCACCTTTCTTTCTCTCTCACACACACGCACATTTTACTCCTCGTTCGTTCCACCTGTGAACCCGCCCCTCGAGGCTGGCTCACACACACTTCATGGAGTCCCATTCAAACTTTCTGCGAGACACTTCTGCTGATTCGGGACAACGCCCTAATCAGCACACAGAGCGGGTGCCGTCCGCTCTTATTCACCTCAACCTAACTAGGACACTTAGGCTCACGATCTTCAGATCGCGCCACATTTGCCTCACGAATTATTCAAACTGCGCCACGGACTGGATACCGCAGTTTCTCTTCCCCATAAAAAATAAAACCAAATTAAACCCCCCAATTGACTTCACAGCTTGCAACAATTCGTGACACGGCCTCCTGCCGCAATTTCTGCACACCACAAACACACACTTTAGACACAAATTCTTTTTGTTACTTTAATTGACTCCCGTACTTCAGACGAGACGCCGACTCTAACGGCGCTTTCACACACACTACACCGTCCTCCTTCTGCATCAGGCACTGGTTCAACTCAGCTCGGAATCTAACCGGCAAGCAACCGATCCTGCTTTTATGCATACTTCAGACTGTGACAGGGACCTCTCCCCAACTTAGTTATTTAAGGAGCCACGAATCCCCAGGTCACCACCCTGGATCTCCTGCCTTCAGGTCCTAGCCCCGCGTCCGAGACTAGGTGGGGTAACCAAACCCGTGACACACACAGCCCTCAGCTGGCGACGAGGCCTTTCAGCCCCGCTTTCTAACTAATAGTAACACAAGTTTCCTGCTTTAACGCACGAGGACGGATCATGCACCGCCACTTTTTTCCTAATAACTAAGACGGATGAAACACAGATTCTATTAATCCGTAACAAACGTCTCCTGCTTTAACGCACTGAGATGTTCTTACGGGGCGCTAAACATCAACTTGGAGTTCTTACAAAAGTCTCTTGCTTTAGTCGCTCACAGTACGCTAAACATCAACTTGGAGTTCTTACAAAAGTCTCTTGCTTTAACGCACTGAGACGGACGCTAGCCGCCTTTTTTTCTACTGAGTGAATTTACACTGCGATACGTTCAACTTAGCGAACAGATAATTTAGGCTTTAAATAATATGCACGGTTCGAAAATAAACAGGTCGTGCTTACCTTTTAATCATGTGAGCTAGTTCTCTGTTCGCCTCGTTTCACGATCTCAGCTCTGCCAATTCATCCTCTCTGGGCCTCGAGCGAATCCGGGTCACGGCACCAAAACTGTTGCGAAATCAGTTTCACCCCGGTTCTTTTATTCGTCGAAACTTCCAGAGACGGCACCGGAACTCAGTAGTCATTTCACAAAACCTTTATTCATCTTTATTCATCTTCATTTAAGCATGCACTTCTAGAAGGGAAGACGAGGCCGGTGGGTCCCTCTGCAAATCTTCACCTCTTTATTCGTTACAGCCAGCTTTATAGAGGCGTCCCCATCATAAAACCCCCCACGGTGTGCTGCAAACTCTGTCTGTGTCTATGTGCACGAGCACATGAATGCCTACATGTGCGCGTTCCCGCGTGTCTATGTGAGTGCTCGTGTGTGACTGTGTACGCATACCTGTGTGTATGTGTGAGTGCACATGAGTGAGTGTGCGTGTGGATGTGTGTGCATAACAATTAAAACACTGTGGGTGTAGGTGACTCCCTAGGTCATAAAACCCATCTCCCTTCCAGACCACAGTTATCCAGTTACAAATGTTGAGACCCCCACTCAAACATCCTCTGGGTAATTTCCCCTCAGCATTAACTCCTCTGTTTTACTTCCACAGTTCAGCTGGGGAGGGGTCTCCTATATTCTACTCCTAAGTTCACGACACAGTCAAGCCTTTATTACTTTGAGGGCAGTGTCAGTGTCTCTACAATAGTTCTACATTCTATGTTAACACATTTCTAAAGTCTAAAATAAGCTAAACACTCCTACAGTAGTCAATACGGGAGGTAACAAGACTATGGACAAAAATGGATGTAGGCTGGGTGGAAAGTGAAGGATGTAATCTGTTAATGTTACTTAGATGGAAGTAGGCAGAACAGGTGAGATTATTGATGTGAGATTTATAGGAAAGTGAACTGTCTAGGATGACACCAAGGCTCTTAACCTGAGGAGAAGGGAAAACTGTGGAGTTATCGATGGTGAGTGAGAAATGGTTTGCCTTCAAAAGGTTGGATTTGGTGCCATTAAGGAGGATCTCAGTTTTATCCTCATTGAGCTTTAGAAAATTAGAGCTAAACCAGGATTTTAACTCGGATAGACATTCTGAAAGGGAGGAAGGTGGGAGGGAGGAATCAGGTCTGCAAGAGAGATATAACTGGGTGTCATCAGCAAAACAGTGAAACTGAAGATCAAATTTGTGGAAAATGGTACCTAGAGGGAGGATGTATATTATGAAGAGGAGAGGGCCTAAAACTGAGCCTTGGGGTACACCAGAGGTGACGGGGAATAGACGAGAGCGGAATGATCTTAGTTGAGTAAACTGGGAGCGGTCGAGGAGATATGATTGAAACCAGGCGAGGGGTGTGTCAGAGATGCCGAGAGAGGAAAGTCTGCTTAGAAGTACAGAGTGAGAGATAGTGTCGAAGGCTGAGCTCAGATCTTAAAGGACGATTAGAAGATCATTAGTGACTTTAAATAAAGCAGTTTCTGCACTGTGACATGAAGGAAAACCAGCTTTTGGAGGCTAGCTTCATCCGTCTCCCTCCTCTGTGGTTGGAAGGAGCGGGGTTTCATCTTTTTGCAGCCACGCAGACTGAGGTGTTTGCCTTCTCAGGACAGCCATGGAGAGATTAGAGGCTACATCGCAGCTCCAGTCACGGCTTCCATCACTGTCTTTCTCATCTTTCCCCAGAGTAACAGCCAAACAGTGCAAGGAGGATCTATTGGCGAGCACTGCTTATCCTTAATTCTTATTTTAAACTTAATCTGGAATTCATTGCAAACTGTTTGTGCGGGATATGAAGGACAAGATTTTGTTTTTCAACAAGAGTTAGTAAAAAACATCTCCAGTATGATCACCAAACATCCGCAGCTTGGCAGTGTATACAGCACTATAATGACCAGACCTGATTCTTTTGAAAACCATACATCTTTCCACAGGTCTCCACTTCATCAGACATCACCTAGACGCAGAGCTGGATGAGGCCAGCACAAACAACGACCTATTCGACGAAGATGATGGATCCACGGGGTCAGGAAAGCCAGAAGCAGGGGAGCTGGAGAGGTACCTTTCATGTCCATTCACTGGAGGTGTGGATCTATTGCATGGCTTTCCTCACATCAAGAAGCTGTGGATCAAAGTCAATACAGCTCTTCCTGCATCTGGAGCTTCTGAAGGACTTTTCAGGCTACGTTCACTCTGCAGGTCTTGATGCTCAACTCCGATTTTTAGATCAAATCCGATTTTTTTGTCTGCTCGTTCACACTACAAATAAAATGCGACAGCAAACGCGCTCTAGTGTGAACGCTCAAAGTGGCCGCATGCGCAAAAGAAGACGTCACACACAACGGCTCTGTTTAGACCCAGAGCAACAGTATTGTTTGACTGATGGCCTTAATATAAAGACTTCGGACTTTACGTTTCCCAATTTTGCTTTAAGTTATGAAGTTATTTTATTTACATTTGGCCTAATAATGATCCTTATTGCTGTTTTAGAGGAGCGCTGCTTCAAAGGATAGTTGCAGATTTCTGTGTGAATCTGCAGATTATACAATACAAAGAAAATGTTCACGTTTCTCCAACGTTGTCTTCCCAGCAGTTTCACTGACATCTACACTGGATGGCCAGGAAGCGTTCACGATGTCTTCTCGGGCGCTGATAATTGGCGTCTGTCTTGTGTCAGTGATGTAAAAGACGGCTTTAATGCGACATGACCATCAAACAGCAGTCGCTTTCTAAAACATCGGATATGTATCGGATTCAGGACCACATACGAAAGTGACCCAGATCGGATTTGAAAATATCAGATTTGTGCTGTTCACACTGTCACACCATGATCGGATATGGGTCGCATAGGGTCAAAAAAATCAGATTTGATGCACTTTCGCCTGTCATGCAGGACTCCTGTTCACTGCTGAACAGTTACAGCTTCACAGAAAGAACCTTGAGAGCAAACTGCTGCTGAAGCTTAACCATCACCTCACTGAGTGAAGAAATGGCACATTTTTGCTAAATATGCAGAAATAAATGCACACCCATACAATTTATGGTAAACTGAGCTGCCTTGTATGAACATATGTTGAAGATGCCTCGTTCTGTTTTCTCTGAGGCTGCTGTGCCATTTGGAGCAAAAATGAATCTAAGGTTTACAGCATATCTTGTCACTGGAAATTGTTTGCACTGTTCATATATTTATATTATTTACTGCAGGTATTGGTGAAAAAAGAATTGTTGTGCCTTATTTTGTTGATGTTTTTACATATATTCCTTTTGAAAATACTAAAATTTGTATATTTATTTATTTTTGTCTGTCTGATAACATTTATTTATAAAGTAGTCTTTTCACCAAGTACTTTTTTACTCTTACTCGAGTAACTTTTTTGACGACTACTTTTCACTTTTACTTGAGTAATAATATTTTAAAGTAATGCTACTCTTACTTGAGTACAATTTTTGGATACTCAACCCACCTCTGCATCTGGTTCTGTCTCTGGTAAGATTAAGAGTGAACTGTTGACACAATAGTTTGATCTGACATTTGCCAAAATCACCATCACTGCTGGATACAAACAAAGTCAGATTTAGATTTTTTGTGACTGAGCCAAAAATACTCAAAGCCTGTTCTAAAAGCTTTGTCATGTAACAGGGCTGTATTGAAATGCCAGCAGGCACTTCATACACAAACATTTTCAATGAAACAGACAATGGTCAGAGAAACCAACAGGGGTTATCTGACCGTCCTTAAAAATACTCAAATGGTGTTTAAACGAGTATATATGATCCAGTCTTGCCAAAGATAAACGATTGTTCTTAGAGTGACTCCACGTGCCTCTGACGTCCGTTGAAAACCCTCCACACATCTGGCACACAGCTGCAGCCAGCTGCCTGAGCCTGCAAGAGGACGCAGGATGAGGATCTGTGTGGTTGCTATTAGAGATGGACCGATCTGATATTACGTATCGGTATCGGTCCGATACTGACCTAAATTACTGGATCGGATATCGGAGAGAAATAAAAAATGTAATCCGATCCGAAGTATCACAAAATCACCTCACAAAATGCGCCACTTGCCGTAACCCTGCTTGGCGCAACGGAGTAGTATGTGTCACGTGACAGAGCAACTGTTGTCTGCAAGACCTGTCGGGGTCTGTTGGAGCATTTGGAGCCTCGCTACATGCTTCCTAACGGCGGCATTTCATCTCGGTGAAAACTATCCCAGAGAAGTAAAGCAAGTGTGTAAGTTCATCCCTGAATGTTTGCATAGGTTTTCCACGTTAGGCTTAACAACTGATATATGGAGCCACAGCTGAACTGGCCATCGGAGTTCCATATTGAGGTGAAAAGGAAGCAATTTGTCCCGGACTTCAGCTAGAATTAAAAAATAAGACACAAAGCTGGAGTTATTCTGTCTTTGCTGCGCAGTTGCATCTACTTCTCTCATTCACCCCCCCTTTCTCTCCTGTTATTACTTCAAACATGAAACTGATCAATGATCAGCTGATTGGCTTTTCTGCCGCAAGCCCCGTCTTTGTTTGTTTATCGCCCACTTTGCGCTAGAAAGAGGAGACCAGCGGTTAAACAATAGCAGCACGTTTAAGCTTGATCAGCTGTTGTTAGAAGTTAGAATCGTTGAGTCTCCAATCCAGACTCAATGACCTCCACCACACCTCTCACCCCCCTTTCCTCCTCCCTGAAACTCAGAATACACACTGAGGACGTGAGCCGACTATTTCAGAAACAGAAGCCTAGGAAAGCCCCCGGACCAGACGGTGTCTCACCCTCCTGCCTCAAAACCTGTGCTGAACAGCTGGCTCCCATCTTTACTCGCATCTTCAACAGATCCCTGGAGCTGTGTGAAGTTCCCTCCTGCTTCAAACGCTCCACCAGCATCCCTGTTCCCAAGAAACCCACCATCACAGGACTGAATGACTACATACCTGTCGCCTTGATGTCTGTGTCATGAAATCCTTCGAACGACTGGTGTTAGCCCATCTGAAGGACATTACAGGCCACCAGCTGGACCCTCTGCAGTTTGCCTACCGGGCAAACAGGTCGGTGGATGATGCAGTGAACATGGGGCTGCATTACATCCTGCAACACCTCGACCGCCCGGGAACTTATGCCAGGGTCCTGTTTGTGGACTTTAGTTCAGCTTTTAACACCATTGTGCCTGAACTTCTCTCCTCCAAACTCTCCCAGCTCAGCGTGTCACCAGCTGCCTGTCAGTGGATCACCAGCTTCCTGACAGATAGAAAGCAACAAGTGAGGCTGGGGGAGATCACCTCTGAAACTCGGTCCCTCAGTATTGGTGCCCTTCAAGGATGTGTCCTCTCGCCACTACTGTTCTCCCTCTACACTAATGACTGCACCTCCAAGAACTCAGCTGTTAAACTCCTAAAGTTTGCAGATGACACCACCGTCATTGGCCTGACAGTGGACTTCAGGAGACATCCCTCAACTCTGCTCCCCCTCACCATATCAGACAGCCCTGTGTCGACTGTGAAGAACTTCAAGTTCCTGGGTACCACCATCTCCCAGGACCTGAAGTGGGAGACCAACATCAACGCCATCCTCAAAAAGACCCAGCAGAGGATGTACTTCCTGAGACAACTGGGGAAGTACAGTCTTCCACAGGAGCTGCTGATCCAGTTCTACACTGCGGTCATTGAGTCTGTCCTGTGCTCCTCCATCACAGTCTGGTATGGAACAGCCACTAAACAGGACAGGAGCAGACTGCAGCCGACTGTACGGGCAGCAGAAAGGATCATCGGCGCCCCCCTGCCCTCTATCCAGGATCTGTACCTCTCAAGAACCAGGAAACGGGCAGGGAAAATCATCACAGACCCCTCACACCCTGGACACAGACTTTTTGATCTGCTGCCCTCTGGCAGACGGTACAGAAGCCTGCAGACCAGGACCACCCGACACAGGAACAGTTTCTTTCCCCTCGCCATCTCCCTCCTAAACAGTTGACCTGTCACACTGCTCCCACTGCCAGACTGCAACTGCACCTTATGTACATTCTGTAGTATTCATTCCACCTCATTCATTTCTGTATTTTATGTATATAAGTTTAGATTCGTTATTTATAGTTGGTTTACACAGCTTTGTGTATGTATGTGTATGCATGTGTAATGTATATATAGACACGTGTGTGTGTGTGTGTGAGATTTACATTGCTGTGCTTGAGAGCCACCATCTACCGGAACCAAATTCCCTGTATGTGTCTGCACATATACTTGGCCAATAAACACAATTCTGATTCTGATATTAGTTTCTAGTATCAGCTGATGTTTGCTGGAGCCACAGCTGTAAAGCTGCTGGTCATGATGTCGGTTTGGATATGTGGTGAGAGGGAAACAAATAAAACCAAGATCCACTTCTCCCAGAATGATGGAAGAATAAAGTATGGAGAAGGCGTGGGACAGCTTATGATCCAAAAACACAGCGGAGGCAGTGTGATGGTTTGGGCGTACCAGAACAAACCGGTTTCTCTGTGTACCTGCCTGTACCACTCTTCAGGACGCCTACCCCTTAAAAAAGAAACAAGCACAGCAATGTGTCACTTCCTGTTTGGGAACTGGATTTAAATGCAAGCATGTCAGGTACAAGTGAAGAAATCAGCAAAAAACATCAAATGAACATCTGGCTGCATTGCAATGATATTGGAGACTGCAAAGCTGAGCATAACATTATCAGCTGGATAAAGTGATGCCCCTTATTATTTTCAGCCATTTTCCACTGTGGAGGACAAAAGACCCAGACAGACTTTTAATTCATTTGAAAGCCTGATGCTCAGCCTCGTCCCCCCCAGCTGTGAAACTCAGAAACCAGTCTTGTTATCATCTATCGTCCACCTGGGCCTTACAGAGTTTCTCTCTGATTTCTCAGACTTTTTATCTGATTTAGGTTTCAAACTTGTCCAGGCTGTAAACCTCATGTGTGTTCTCCCTAGTAGTAATAGATGCATGAAAATAAGGCTTTTATGAACACACTGAATAAAAATGGCTTCCTTAAAAAGTCAAAGTCAAAATCTCTTTATTTGTCCCCTTTGGGAGAAATTTGCTTTGGGCAGAGGGGTTACAACCATTAAAACATAAAGGAACATCTTTAACCACAAGATAAAGTCATTAGGGAACTAAAGTTATCTGGGTAATGTTTTATTTTTCTGGGCCTGTTCACCTCGTGCTCTACGTTCATTAATAATCTTAACTGATAAGAAACTCTGCACCTTCGCCCCCAGTTTAGTAAAACATACTCAGAATGCAGAACATGAGAGGGATCGGTTAAAATGCCGTCTGCCTGTCTGAGGATGTTCTAGTAGTTCTTGGGTGTTTACAGGAGCTGTCGTGGCCATAATCCTCCCCACTGTTCTAATCAAAGTTTAAATGTGAGCTTTTGATTTTACAGTTAAATTACCAAACCAGCGTGCGGTGTTTATACCTTAAGATCGACTCAACTGTTGCTCTGTAAAAAAATCATCATGATATCACTGTGAACGCCAAACAATCAGAGAGAGTGTAGATGCTGACGGATCAGAGCACAGACACTGTTTGCTTGTGTTCTCCAGCTGAGATCACTGTCAGTATGAACTCGCAGGTATTTGAAGGAGTTAATTTTTCAATTCAATTTAATTTTATTTATATAGCGCCAAATCACAACAAAAGTCTCCTCGAGAGGCTTTATATTGTACAGTAACTTTCCCGATGTGTTGGCCATGTACGGCCACTGGAAGGTGATCTCCAACTGACCTGGGACCCACCAGCATCTCCACTGTCTTGTATTAATATGCAGTTGGTGAGCATCGCAGCAGCTCCAGTTTTTCTTGTATCCAGAGGTCCTGCAGCAGCTTTTTATCCTCTTCTGTTTGACCCAGTTAAAGACTGTGTAGGTTCGGAGGTATCACAGTCTGTAACACTGAACTCTTTATGTTGTTTGAATGTCCCTCCAACATGAGTTCAGTTTTTTATTTGGAACCGATCAGAGGGAGGATGTTCGTGACACAGACCAGCTTTAATGGCCACAGCTGAGCTCTGAAGGGTTTGTTTTAGCTAAGATGAGAGAGGTTGTGTTTCACTGTTACTGTCCTGCTCTTATTTCATGCCCACACTTGGGTCTGCGCTGAGGTGTTTTCAATGTCTGGGTGATTTAAATTCAATTCAACTTTTTTCAATTCAATTTTATTTATATACGTCAAATCACAACAGCAGTCGCCTCAGTGTCCAGACCTGCTGACTGTAAACCTCGACACTGATGCAGTTTCCAAAAATCCTCCAAAGCTGCAGAGTCACCTCTGAAGCTCCTGAAACAGAAGAACTGAAACCATCGCAGTCAGACTCTGTTTATTAACCGTCCACGTGACTCGAGGACAAAATACTGACACTTTATTTGACTTGCAGCAGGAGGAATATGTCTTGGCTCAGAGTTTTATCATCTGTATGATTGAAGTCTGAGGTTTATGACATGTGTGTTGGATTTTGGGTTGATTAAGTTTTCACTTTTCACTTCTTTTGAGGAATCAGAGGTGAACAGCTGTTAAACCTGTGGAGGAGTTTTTATGTGATGAGCTCTGGTCATGTTTCAGAGAACAGCGAGCTTCATGAAGCTCAGACTTTTACATGTCTGTGTTTGAGAAGTGAGTCACATGACATAAACAGCAGCAGCGTCTCTGAGGTTTACCATCGGTCACCTGAACTCTCAGAAAGTCCCCGCTCTCTCTGTGCTTTCACTTCCTGTTCAGCCAATAGGAAAAAAGCAGCTCCTGATGTGTCAGCTGTTACTACAGGCAGAAGTCTTTTATGTGAACGGCAGCAGAGACGCTCAGAGTCAGACGCCCTGCTGGATCCACACTCAGTCCGAGTTTAAGGCTGGAATGTTTTTAAACCAGTGTAACCAGTTTAACCAGTCTGACTGTCTGAGTGGAGTCTGCAGGTTTAAGTCACATTAATAATAAACACCGATCCACACACACAGTCTAAAAGTTAAATAAATATTTAGAGCTGATTATTGCACCAGGACAGCCAATCAGAAACAGCTGAGTCATCAGTTACTAGGTAAAGCTGGACAGCAGAGGAAGTGCTCTGATCCTTCACTGCAGTACAGCAATACTACAAACAGACAGTAAGTCCTGCATTAGAAACAAATCGACTTCGGCCGCCCTCGTCAAGCAATCACGGTGCACAGACTGTAAGATCATTTCAAACTCCTGCTCTGAAAATGTGGAATTTCTGACTCTGAGGTTAAGGCCTTTATATTTACCCAGAGTGCTGCAGTGCATCATTGTGAGTGTCGTGCACATCCCCCCCCTCCGCTAAGGAGGAGGCAGCACTGAAGGAGCTGTACGACATGAACAACGAGCACGAAAATAAACACCCAAGCGCTGCTGTAATTGTTCTGAGAGACTTTAATCGTTGTAATCTCCAGAAAAACATGCCTAAACTGCATCACTTTGTAACCTTCCCCACCAGGGGGAATAAATACAGGATCACTGTTCACAAATAAAATTTTAATCATTAGAGAAAAAATGACCAATAATCATCCCACAGATGTAATATTATCTACAGCTACTCTTAGTACCATTGATGTTAAGTTAGACTCTTTTTCTCCAATTGATCTTTCTGAGTTATGTGATTGTTGGGTTTTTCTCTGTAGCTATTATTATTATAGGATATACTGTGCAATATAAAGGCGACTTTTGTTGTGATTTGGCGCCATATAAATAAAATTGAATTGAATATTGTTAAAATTATGACCTGGAGAGCTCTGCACAAGAATTTCAATGTGCATGGACTGTTGGTCCTGTGCACAAATGGCAAATAAAAATCTTGCATCTATATATCTATATAATAATAAAATAACACATCACAGTGTCAGACTGAGGAACAGCTCACAGCTTTGTGCCCTCAGAACTTAAATCAGTCATTTTTATACTGTAGTTTGGTGAGTCAGGATGTGTTTTGCGGTGATGTGAGTTGCAGGTTTTAACAGATCTAACTATGAACGAATATCTGAGGGACTTCCTGATCAAATAAAAGTTTATAACCTGCTGGTTTAATCTGTGATAACCAGAGGTGATCAATCAACCAGCAGAATCCGCTGATTCCCAGTGTTCTCAGGCTGGATCTATGTTTGATTATGAGCTGGTTCACTTCATGCATGGCCAACACACACACACACACACACGCACACATGCACAAGGTTCACCAAAGTAAGCTGCACAGGGACCAACATGAAAACATTCATAACACTGACACTGTCATGATAACAGTCTGTTAAAATGTTGCTTCCATCCACGTGGTAATAACACAAGCCTGCATTTGGACAGATCTTTACTACAGACGTCTGACAGCATGTTAAAAAATATGAAAGAAAATTAAATGAATATATATAAATATTCCCTTAAAAATAAATATTGGTGGAGGGGTGTGCTCTCTGAGTGCTTCCTGTTTTCAGAGGTTTCACTGAGAGATCCTCGAACTCACTGCAGTTTGAAACAAACTGTAAAGTTTAATCATTTTTTTTATTATGAAAATAATGTTTAACTTTGGAGAAAAGTTGATTTTATCGGCCTTCAGTTAAGAAAATAAAACAAAATCAGTATCAACAAAAGCAACACCTGAATCAGAGCATGTGAGTGTGTGTTTCTGTGTATTTGTGTAGTTGTGTGTGTACATGCTGACACATGCTGTCACTTTGTTGGGACAAAAACAGAAAGTAGAAAGTAAAAACCTCCAACAGCCAATCAGAAAAGCAGCTGCTGCTGTGTCAGCTGTTACTACAGGCAGAAGTTTGTACATGAACAGCAGCAGAGACACACAGAGTCAGACGCCCCCTGCTGGATCCACACTGTAACAGCTGATCAGGGCTCAGTCTGAGTCAGTCAGCAGTTAGCAGATAAAGCTGGACGGCAGCAGAGGGTGAGGTACTCTGATCCTTTACTGCAGTACAAGTACCACAGTCCTATTTCTGACTGGAACAGCTGGAAGCATCTAAAATCAGATTATGCACTGAGAGTCTGAATCTTCCACCTCACAGATTTAAATACAACACATGTTTATAACATGTTTGCTAATGAACATATTCCTCTGTGTGTGTATGTGTGTTGGTGAGTTTATGTGTGCTTCTGGACCATTACAGTCTCTCATTATCATTCAATTCAATTCAATTCAATTTTATTTATATAGCGCCAAATCACAACAAAAGTCACCTCAAGGCGCTTTATATTGTACAGTATATCCTATAATAATAATGGATACAGAGAAAAACCCAACAAGTATGACCCCCTATGAGCAGCACTTTGGCGACAGTGGGAAGGAAAAACTCCCTTTTAACAGGAAGAAACCTCCAGCAGAACCAGGCTCAGGGAGGGGCGGGGCCATCTGCTGTGATTGGTTGGCGTGAGAGAAGGAAGACAGGATAAAGACATGCTGTGGAAGAGAGACAGAGGTTAATAACAGATATGATTCAATGCAGAGAGGTCTGTTAATACATAGTGAGTGAGAAAGGTGACTGGAAAGGAAAAACTCAATGCATCATGGGAATCCCCGGCAGCCTGCGTCTATTGCAGCATAACTAAGGGAGGATTCAGGGTCACCTGGTCCAGCCCTAACTATATGCTTTAGCAAAAAGGAAAGTTTGAAGCCTAATCTTGAAAGTAGAGATAGTGTCTGTCTCCTGAATCCAAACTGGAAGCTGGTTCCACAGAAGAGGGGCCTGAAAACTGAAGGCTCTGCCTCCCATTCTACTTTTAAATACTCTAGGAACAACAAGTAGGCCTGCAGTGCGAGAGCGACGTGCTCTAATAGGGTGATATGGTACTACAAGGTCATTAAGATAAGATGGGGCCTGATTATTTAAGACCTTGTATGTGAGGAGCAGGATTTTGAATTCTGGATTTAACAGGAAGCCAAAACAGGAGAAATCTGCTCTCTCTTTCTAGTCCCTGTCAGTACTCTTGCTGCAGCATTTTTTATTTTTTATTTTTTAGGACTTCCTGATAATAATGAATTGCAGTAGTCCAGCCTGGAAGTAATAAATGCATGAACTAGTTTTTCAGCATCACTCTGAGACAGGATATTTCTAACTTTAGAGATGTTGCACAAATGGAAGAAAGCAGTCTTACATATTTGTTTAATATGTGCGTTGAAGGACATATCCTGGTCAAAAATGACTCCAAGGTTCCTCACAGCGTTACTGGAGGCCAAGATAATGCCATCCAGAGTAAGAATCTGCTTAGATACCATATTTCTAAGATTTTCAGGGCCGAGTACAATAACCTCAGTTTGATCTGAATTAAGAAGCAGAAAGTTAGCAGCCATCCAAGTCTTTATGTCTTTAAGACATTCCTGCAGTTTAACTCATTGGTGTGTGTTATCTGGCTTCATGGACAGATAGAGCTGGGTGTCATCTGCATAGCAGTGTAAATGTATGCTATGTCTTCTAATGATGCTGCCTAAGGGAAGCATGTATAATGTAAACAGAATTGGTCCTAGCACTGAACCCTGTGGAACACCATAATTAACCTCAGTGTGTGAAGAGGACTCTCCATTTACATGCACAAATTGGAGTCTATTAGATAGATATGATACAAACCACTGCAGTGCAGTACCTGTAATACCTACAGCATGTTCTAATCGCTCTAATAGGATATTATGGTCGACAGTATCAAACGCTGCACTGAGGTCTAGCAGGACAAGCACAGAGACGAGTCCACTGTCAGAGGCCATAAGAAGATCATTTGTAACCTTCACTAAAGCTCTTCTAGAGATGCTTTTTGAGTAAAGGTTTAACTACAGCCAGCTTGAAGGCCTGTGGTACATAGCTGATTATTAGAGATAGGTTGATCATATTTAAGATCGAAGAATTAATTAATGGCAGGACTTCTTTGAGCAGTTTTGTAGGAATGGGGTCTAAAAGACACGTTGATGGTTTGGAGGAAGTAATTATTGAAGTTAACTCTGAAAGATCAATTATTCTTAAACTTAGTTACAGCGCTTTCAGAAAGACATCTACTGTGATGAAGTCTACTCTCCACTGCTGTGTAATCAATTATTGTTATCAGAAAATGATCAGACAGCAGAGGGTTTTCAGGAAACACTGTTAAAAGTTCAGTTTCTATGCCATATGTTAAAACAAGATCTAGAGTGTGATTAAAGTGGTGGGTGGGTTCTTTTACATTTTGAGAGAAACCAATTGAGTCTAATAACAGATTAAATACCATGTTGAGGCTGTCATTTTTAGCATCTACATGGATGTTAAAATCACCCACAATAATTATTTTATCTGAGCTCAGAACTAAATCAGATAAAATGTCTGAGAAATCAGACAGAAACTCTGTGTAAGGCCCAGGTGGACGACAGATGATAACAAGTAAGACTGGTTTCTGAGTTTTACAGCTGGGGTGGACAATGTTAAGCATCAGGCTTTCAAATGAATTAAAAGTCTGTCTGGGTCTTTGGTTGATTAATAGGCTGGTGTGAAAAATTGCTGCCACACCGCCCCCTCGGCCTGTGCTTCGAGGTTTCTGATAGTTAGAATGACTCGGGGGTGTTGATTCATTTAAACTAACATAATCATCCTGCTGCAACCAGGTTTCTGTAAGGCAGAGTAAATCAATTTGTTGATCAATTATTAAGTCATGTACTAACAGAGACTTGGAGGAGAGAGACCTAATATTTAATAATCCACATTTCACTGTTTTACTCTTTGGTTCAGATGTGGATACTGTATTGTTCTTTCTTTGTAATTGTTTATGTTTAAGTTGTTTGTTGCTGGTTTTTAGTTTGTTTGTTTTTCTTTTTGGGAGCTGACACAGTCTCTATGGAGATGGGTTTTTGGGGGGGTAGCAGGAGGAGAGAAGCTGCAGAGAGGCGTGTAAGACTGCAACTCTGCTTCCTGGTCCCAACTCTGGATAGTCATATTTTGGGGGGTTTAATAAATTTGTCCATATTTCTAGAAATGAGAGCTGCTCCATCCAAAGTGGGATGGATGCCGTCTCTCCTAACAAGACCAGGTTTCCTCCAGAAGGTTTGCCAATTATCTATGAAGCCCACATCGTTTCTGGGACACCACTCAGACAGCCAGCAATTTAAGGAGAATATGCGGCTAAACATGTCACTCCTGGTCTGATTGGGGAGGGACCAGAGAAAACTACAGAGTCCGACATTGTTTTGGCAAAGTTACACACGATTCAATATTGATTTTAGTGACCTCCGATTGGCGTAACCGGGTGTCATTACTGCCGACGTGAATTATGATTTTACTGAATTTACGTTTACCCTTAGCCAGCAGTTTTAAATTTCCTTCAATGTCGCCTGCTCTGGCCAGCTAGCTTCATATGTCTGAGAACAGAATCACCAATTACCAGAGTTTGACCCCCAGCGGGTGTGTCGCCGAGTGGGGAAAAACGGTTAGACACATGAACGGGTTGGTGGTGTACCTGGGGCTTCTGTTTAGGACTATGCTTCCTCCTCACCATCACCCAGCCGCCCTCTTTCCCCAGCTGCTTGGGGTCATGGGGAACAGCTAGCGGGGCCTACGCTATCTTTGGCTGCACCAGCTACAGGGGCCTGGCTAGCTACGGGTGAATGAAGGGTGCGAAGCCGAGTCTCCAATTCAGTAATCCTGGCCTCCAGAGCTGCAAATATGCTACATTTGTTACAAGTATCATTACTGCTAAAGGAGGCCGAGGAGTAACTAAACATCTGACACAATGAGCAGGAAAGTTCAGGAGGGACAGGTGAAGTAGCCATGGTGCTAACGAGTCGGCTACGAGCTAAGCTAAGCTAGCGAAACCATAAAGACACAGTGAGTGAATACTTTGGCTATAAATTAGGTAGTGAGTACACAGAAAGTGTGCTTCAGATGAAGCACCTGAAGATTATACTATGAAAAAAGAATGTATTTAAAAGTTTTTAATTAAATTGCTAAGCAGATAAGCTACTCAGAAACACCACTGTGTTTGAACAGGAACAGGAAGTCATACTCTACTGCAGAGCGAGCGAACACCAAGTGACATCCCCCTGTTCTCCCACTGTAACCAGTATAACCAGTGTCAGTGCTGGTGGCTACGCTCACTGCTAGTTCACCTTGTTTAAAGGTCCATGAAGAACATCGCGTGCACCACAAACAGCCATGTAATGTACCAGGATGTGAGCTTCAGCAAAGGTCAGCAAAGGTCACCCTGTATGACCAACAGCAGAGGCTGATGATCTGCACTGAGATCAGACGTTAACACTGACCATGAACACTGTGTGTGTACAACTACACACTAACAACATGATGTCATGGCGTCGATGAGCACTGATGACCAGCAGTCTCGTGCTTGTTTCTCTCCTGAACTTTTAGTAGCACTTTAGTTTTCACGCAGCTCTCTTTATACGTCTCATTAACTCACGTACATCAGCGGCTCCTTTTCCAGTACAAATGAGTACCATCTAATATGTGTGGCTCATTTAAGGGGAAATAAACATGTTCTATAACTACAGGATTCACTGCAAAGAAGAACTGTTACACCAAAGAAACAGCCAACTACAGAGATCTGTGTATGCATTTGTTACTTCTTATGTGATGCAAAGTGCACATAGCAAGTGCTTAGTTGTTTTAGCAACTGTACTTTGTTTTCTAAAGAGGAACAGATTATCATTTTGACTCCACCTGAACTGGAGACGCACACATTCATGAAACAGGTGAGGATTGTTCTGATATCAGGGGCAAAAGTGACGATGACCAGAAAAAGAGTGTTCTGTGACACCTTCACCTAAGGATGATGGACGATATCACAGATGATCTCTGTCACTGTTTTTGTAAGACACAAACGTCACAGCAGTGTTCATAACCTGTGAAAGGAGAGTTAAAGCATTCAGAGAAGTCAGAGTTTACTCAGAATCAGAATATCTTTACTGCCACTGTAACATGTACAGTGAAATTAGGTGCCGTCCCTGCAGTGTCAAGAGAAAAGTTTAAATATAATTAAAAAAGAATAATATAAAAAAAAAGAGGTAGAACTCAGACCTTCAGTATAATAAATCAAACCTTATTGCACATAAACATTACTGAACAAATATCAGGCTTTATAAAGTAACAACATCATCTAATCACGAATGAAAGCCTCATCAAGTGAGTCCATACTGTGTAACAAATTTAATATTGTCCAATCACCTAACAGAACTCATGACAGTTTTCAGTCAAAGGTCTTTAGTGGTACCAAAATATAAGTTACACCTGGAAGTGCACTGACTGGCACTCAGGAAGTAAGAAAAACCAGACGGTGTGTTTACATGGACCACACCTGTTACTAAACACCTGACAAGTCCCCAGTAGGCTGCTCCCAGTCTGGTCTGGGAACTCTGATCATTTGTAGTGATAACTTGGTTTAGGTCTTTTCTGAGATACTGCCTGATTTTTTTTCAGTGCTGTAGAATTACCAGAAAAGGGCGGTCCCCACCACGCATACTCTGGTCATGTGTCCCTACAACATCACAAAGACAAGGATGGGTGTGTGTGTGTTGGTTGACCACATGCTGTCACTTCTTCTATGAATAGAAACAGAAAGTAAAAATCCTCGAGCAGCCAATCAGAAAACCAGCTGCTGATGACTCATCAGTTGTCAGAGGAAAACTTTCTCTCCTGAACAGCAGAAAACTGAATAAGCTGGAGCGCCCCCCAGTGGAGGTATTACGTATGTAACCACAGAGCTCCTCAGTCACAGAGCAAAGCCTCAGAAGGCACACGAAGGAGAAACTACATGTAAATAAATCTGTTAGATCACCAGGATAAAAATAAAATAAAATAAAGTGGCTCCATGATTCAGTATGAACATTTTTACAGATGAAACAGAAACAGTCTAATAATCAATGATCATTACAGGACTTTAAATCAGTCTGTTTCCTGTCAGGGTCAAACTCCTGCTGACCTCAGAGACTTTCATACTGAAGATTTACCTGAACAGGTGGAACATAAACCAGCACCAGTGTCTGAATGTTTCAGGTAAACTAACCTCAGAGTGCAGAGTTTCATACTAAACTGACACATCAGCTGACTGATCAGCCAATCAGCTAACAGCTGCTGCAGTCTGCAACTAAATGGAGGAGCTGAGGCGCCCCCTGCTGGCTATCATTGTCACCATCATATCATTACTTTAATCAGAAGATGAATGAATCTGGTCATTCACACCTTTATGTATGACCAGTTAGAGTTATTATTAAACTGCTCATTAGTAAAATAATCACATTTCTGATCATGTTTATAGGTACAGAAATTATTTCCAGGGTCTGTATCATTTTCCAAGTCTGCAATCTGTGTACTCAGAGGGTTTTAGTCCCAAATCCTTATAAACAATGTTCATATATGGGTAAGGTTCATTTTCACCTTACTAAGAAAGTGATTATTATCAGCATTCTGTCGTGTTATATCATTTAGTTGGCTGTCAGTAGTTTCCAATAGAGAATTATAATTTTTATTGAACCTGTCATAGTTTTTAACATTTCTAATATTTATGCAGAAAGTTCTTTAATGACCACAACTTTTTGTTCTTCTGCTGATCCTTTGAGTTTGATGTAGACCAGGCACGTACGGGGGGGGGGGGCCTAGAGAGGATGTAGAGGAGAGGGCGAGCCAGGAGAAAGAGGCTGGAGTGAGTGAGACAGAGGAGAGTGAAGCCATAGAGAGGACGTTCTCAGACCTACTTGGGCTTACACACCCATCTGATCCTGCCCATGTCACACAGTTCCACAGACAGTATGATGAGGCCCAAATGTGTGATAATATTGGACCCTGCCAACCAGTCCTGTCATCACATCCAAAGAATGAATGATGATGAGACCTTGTCAAGTCAAAAGTGAGGAAACTTCTTGGAGTTAGCTGAGTTGTTCATCAAGTATGACGGTGTAATTACACCTCGATGCCATAAAAGAGCGACAGGGACCTGGAAAAAGACCTGTCGTCTCTCTCCTCTCAAACAGAAGTCAGAACGACATAATCAAAGCTTTGGCCACATCAGCGAGACATGTCCTCCAAGCAGAAATGCAACAGTGTCTCTTGTCTCTTGAAAAGCTAGTGATGGCTCTACTGAAAGAAAATAACCTGAAGATTGACAACATCCCGGGTCAACGTTACGATGGGGCTGCACACTGTTGCAGAGGCTTACGGCTCTCCATCTCAGTACTCCTTTCTTTTGTTTAGTTTGTACGTCCTTCTTGTTTCTTTGTGCACTATCGGTTCTGCTTTCAACATTTGCTACACCCGCCAGGACCTCATAGACATCAGTGATCAGCACCAGACATCTTCATCGTAGGCACAACATCCCAGATCACATAGTGAGACCACGGGGCTCTCCGTGGATTGTTATCGGGTCTAGGCGGCAGGGCAGACGGAGGGAGAGGAAGCAAAAGCAGGGCCGCAGGGCCGCAGGGCCGGCGTCATACTGAGGTAAAAAAAAAAAAATCAACAACACAAGCCACCTCTGCCAAGATCATGTCTACTCCAACATTGAACACACATATAGAGCCATACCCCTCCCTCACCTCTCCCTCCTGCTCCCCCAGCCTACACCCCCCTCAGACGCACTGCCAGGCCCACCACAAACACTGTTACAGTCTGGCCTGAAAATGCTCTCTCCAAACTACAGGACTGCTTCACATAGACAGACTGGGACATATTTGAACACCAGGACCTAGAAACTTTCACAGGATCAGTACTGGACTACATCAAGTTCTGTACTGCAAATGTGACTGTGGACAAAAGCATTCGGGTTTTCCTAAACCAAAAACCCTGGATGACCAGCGAGATCCACTCACTCCTCAAAGCCCGCGATGCTGCCGTCAGGTCAGGTGACAGAGCTCTGTACAGGGCTGCTCGAGCTGACCTGAAAAGGGGGATTCAAAAAGCCAAATCAGACCACAAAAGAAACAGAGTCCCAGCTGTCCAGCAACAACATACGGGAGGTGTGGCAGGAATACAAGACATCATCAACCACTGTGAAAACAGTGCAGCCTCTGTGAAACTGGCAGAGGAAATAACCAGCTGCTTTGCCCAATAGAAACACCAGAACAGCTGCACTCATCTGTTTCAGCCCTGCTCCCATCCTCATCCTCACCTCCTGCACCGCTCCACTCACTGTAACAGAGCACGATGTCAGACGTGTGCTCCTAGCAGTGAACCCCAGGAAGGAGGCCGGTCAGGACGGAGTACCTGGCAAGGTGCTAAGAGCACGTGCCCACCAGCTCACCCTCATCTTCTGAAGAAGTCTCCCATCACCAGCCTGAACGATTACCGCCCTATGGCCCTCACGCCTCCACCAGTTTGCATTTCACGTGAACTGATCCACAGAAGACGCCATCGCCACAGCCCTCCAAGCTGTGATGAATCACTGGGTCAACCTCCCAGGAACCCTGACACAGGCGCTTCTGAGACGCTTTAAAGGAGGAGGTAACTCCACATGGGACATCTTGAATGCCTTACATTGCCTGACAGTCCCAGAGAACAGAGGCACACCAAGCTGTGAGGACACTCTGCCAGTTCTCTAACACTGAGGTGGAAGACACATTACAAACTTAAGGTCTTTCATGCTTCATACTCACCAGTGTGACAGCCATTCTTTCAAGAAAACAATGCACATCTGATCTGCCCCAACATGACTGAGCTGCTGAAAACAACATTCTTATCATTAGAGAAAAAATGACCAATAATCATCCCACAGATGTAATATTATCTACAGCTACTCTTAGTACCATTGATGTTAAGTTAGACTCTTTTTCTCCAATTGATCTTTCTGAGTTAACTTCAATAATTACTTCCTCCAAACCATCAACGTGTCTTTTAGACCCCATTCCTACAAAACTGCTCAAAGAAGTCCTGCCATTAATTAATGCTTCGATCTTAAATATGATCAACCTATCTCTAATAATCAGCTATGTACCACAGGCCTTCAAGCTGGCTGTGGTTACACCTTTACTCAAAAAGCATCTCTAGACCCAGCAGTCTTAGCTAATTATAGGCCAATCTCCAACCTTCCTTTATATCAAACATCCTTGAAAGAGTAGTTGTCAAACAGCTAACAGATCATCTGCAGAGGAATGGCTTATTTCACATGTGTCAAAGTCAAGGCCCGCAAATGAATTATTATGGCCCCTGGGATGATATTTGATTAGTACTAGAATCGGCCCGCAGGTCACAGCCGCCTGCTAGGTGTCACAATCAGCAGGGCTGACTGTGTGTAGAGTGAAGGGTGGACCCAAATGCAGACGGAAACAAAATGTGAAACATGACTTGAATAACAGAAAACGAGCCATTTATTGAGGCTGGCAAAATAACTGTAAACAAAAGGCAAAATGCAAGGCTAACAATAAACTAAACTGGGTGAGCTAAATTAACTTAAAAACCTACAACAGGAACATGGACTTGACATGAGGAGACTTGACATGAGTAGACTTGACATGAGGAGACTTGACATGAGGAGACTTGACATGAGGAGACTTGACGCAACTTCTTGGCTTGCAAACAAAGCAGACGATCTGACAATGACACACTGAAAACACAGGACTTAAATACACAGGAGGTGATTAGGGGAAGTGGGAACACATGGAGGAACAGCTGACTGACATGAGCCTAATGACAGGACAGGGGAAGTGAAACTAAATACAATGAACAAAGAACACACGACTCCTTCAAAATAAAACAGGAAACACTGAAACTAGACATGACAACACAAGCTTAACAGACCTAACACGTGATGAACGATACAAGAACTCAAACATAGAAACCAAGGAAACAATAAATAATAACTGCCTTTCCTTAACTAAAGCTAAATAGGAATGACACAAACTAATCACATATCTAAAATGAGACAAATACAAAATGAACTCAGAGCGCTGGGTCAGAGACCCAGCCTGTGACACTAGGGTTTTGTATGCACCAATACTCCATTCCCCAGAATGCAACGGAAGCCCGTGAACTCACTGCAGTGACACAAGCGGGGCTCGGCTTCATTATTCATCAGCATTCAGAGCAGATGTCAACTTTCAGCAACCCCCCTCCCCAATAATGGCTAAACGGAAGGTGGACGGTGAGAACAGGGAATTTCAAGCCAGGTGGGAGGCAGAGTACATGTTCACGGAGGTAAAAGGCATCCTGTTTGTCTTCTGTGTGGAGAAAGTGTGGCTGTAATGAAAGAATATAATCTAAGAAGGCACTATGAAACATCTAAGAAACACAAAGAACATTGACTTGAATTTCTGCTTAATAAAATGTTTGATTTATCCTCCTGTTGGTTTGTCATTTTTAATGTTTGAAAGAAAGAAAGAGATTTTAGAGTTCTACGATCTAATCCCCCCAGCCGGTGGTAAGGATGATGCTACTCTGTGATGTTTAGAAGGTGCCAACAGGACACACATAATCCTCTGTCTGTACAGGTTTTTGTATTATATTCTTACGCTATCATAACAGCCCCTTCCTTTTGCGCTGCTAATATTCCAGTTTCATTTTATTTCCCACAGTTTTTTAATCTGTTGCCATATGGTTCCAAGCGCTGTCACCAATCTTTGCATGTTATTATCTCATAAAGCTTGTTTAGTTGTAGGAGTGGGTGTGAATGGGTGAATGAGGCATGTTGTATAGAGCGCTTTGAGTACTCCAGGAGAGTAGAAAAGCCTTATTTAATGGTAAATCAGTCCATTTACCATTTAGCAGCAGGTCAGAGGTCACAGTAATAAATGTAAAACAGTCCCACATCCTTAAATTCACTCTTTTCTCTATGGACTTCTGCAATTGAATTAGCTCAAAACACTGATTGGCTGCTGCTCTGCCTTACGTCATGACGCAGAGAGCCTACGTACGCAGGGCTCTGCATGTACGTAGGACTGTCATTTATCGCCCGCTTCGCGGAAACAGGGTCAGACTGGGACTCACCGCCTCGGTGCTGGGTTTGACCCGGTCCAGCAGCTGCTGTAGGGGGTCCATGTCTTTGGTCCGGGTGCTGGTTTCTACCCGTGCGGACAAACTGCCGCTCAAAGCTTTCAAACCGGTTTCAAACAGTTTCTGGTCGTCCTCTTCTTTATGTCTTCCCTCTGACCGTCGCCCCCCGTGTTCCCACCTCTTACCGTTCATAAAGCCGCCATGTTGTCCTCCGTCCAGCTCTATTCATTTTTTATTCTATATTTTAACCAAATCGTCAAACTTATTAAACTGCTGACGGAGCATCTGTACCGCGCATGTGCGGAACAACTTGTTCCCTCCCATGCATTTCACAATAAAAGATGCCACATGCGTCTGATTTCCTCCTCCCTGTTTAGGATTCTGTGACTGCAGTGAAATTCCCTCCATCACTGATCCAGCTGACTCTGAAACATCACCTCAGATTTCTGTGAGGCTCAGAGAAGAACCCAACCTGATGATCACCTGGAGCACTGATGACGTACAGTTGTGTCAGACCAGGACTTGTGGGTGTGGTCACCATGATGGTGGTGATGGTGTTCTTTGTTTTACTGAGAGAAGTTTAGGAGACAGTCATGAACAGTTCAAGATTCAGCTTGCACAGCTGTGGACGTCTCTATGTCAGGCAGTCTGCACACGGAGAAGTGAAGCACTATTCATAATTGCCTTCTCCACACTCACAGTACCCACTATCCTAAAAAAGCCCAGAACATTATAAAAGACACTTCACACCCTGTTTGAACTGTTGGCAGACGGTACAGAGCAATCAGTGTAAGGACAAATAGACTCAAACACAGCTTTTACACAGCTGCAATAACATGTCTGAATGCTGCTGCTAAATACAGGGAGTGCAGAATTATTAGGCAAATGAGTATTTTGTCCACATCATCCTCTTCATGCATGTTGTCTTACTCCAAGCTGTATAGGCTCGAAAGCCTACTACCAATTAAGCAATTTAGGTGATGTGCATCGCTGTAATGAGAAGGGGTGTGGTCTAATGACATGAACACCCTATATCAGGTGTGCATAATTATTAGGCAACTTCCTTTCCTTTGGCAAAATGGGTCAAAAGAAGGACTTGACAGGCTCAGAAAAGTCAAAAATAGTGAGATATCTTGCAGAGGGATGCAGCAGTCTCAAAATTGCAAAGCTTCTGAAGCGTGATCATCGAACAATCAAGCGTTTCATTCAAAATAGTCAACAGGGTCGCAAGAAGCGTGTGGAAAAACCAAGGCGCAAAATAACTGCCCATGAACTGAGAAAAGTCAAGCGTGCAGCTGCCAAGATGCCACTTGCCACCAGTTTGGCCATATTTCAGAGCTGCAACATCACTGGAGTGCCCAAAAGCACAAGGTGTGCAATACTCAGAGACATGGCCAAGGTAAGAAAGGCTGAAAGACGACCACCACTGAACAAGACACACAAGCTGAAACGTCAAGACTGGGCCAAGAAATATCTCAAGACTGGTTTTTCTAAGGTTTTATGGACTGATGAAATGAGAGTGAGTCTTGATGGGCCAGATGGATGGGCCCGTGGCTGGATTGGTAAAGGGCAGAGAGCTCCAGTCCGACTCAGACGCCAGCAAGGTGGAGGTGGAGTACTGGTTTGGGCTGGTATCATCAAAGTTGAGCTTGTGGGGCCTTTTCGGGTTGAGGATGGAGTCAAGCTCAACTCCCAGTCCTACTGCCAGTTTCTGGAAGACACCTTCTTCAAGCAGTGGTACAGGAAGAAGTCTGCATCCTTCAAGAAAAACATGATTTTCATGCAGGACAATGCTCCATCACACGCGTCCAAGTACTCCACAGCGTGGCTGGCAAGAAAGGGTATAAAAGAAGAAAAACTAATGACATGGCCTCCTTGTTCACCTGATCTGGACCCCATTGAGAACCTGTGGTCCATCATCAAATGTGAGATTTACAAGGAGGGAAAACAGTACACCTCTCTGAACAGTGTCTGGGAGGCTGTGGTTGCTGCTGCACGCAATGTTGATGGTGAACAGATCAAAACACTGACAGAATCCATGGATGGCAGGCTTTTGAGTGTCCTTGCAAAGAAAGGTGGCTATATTGGTCGCTGATTTGTTTTTGTTTTGTTTTTGAATGTCAGAAATGTATATTTGTGAATGTGGAGATGTTATATTGGTTTCACTGGTAAAAATAAATCATTGAAATGGGTATATATTTGTTTTTTGTTAAGTTGCCTAATAATTATGCACAGTAATAGTCACCTGCACACACAGATATCCCCCTAAAATAGCTAAAACTAAAAACAAACTACAAACTACTTCCAAAAACATTCAGCTTTGATATTAATGAGTTTTTTGGGTTCATTGAGAACATGGTTGTTGTTCAATAATAAAATTATTCCTCAAAAATACAACTTGCCTAATAATTCTGCACTCCCTGTAATAGCCATTACGCTCCTCTTGAATTGGCCTATGCATCTCTGAGGTTGAAGCATGTTGCGTTTACGTACGCAGAGTTCTAAGTCTTCATCAGTGAGGTTAAAATATGTGTGAAGCGTCAGAAACACAATGAGCTGTGAGCTGATGCACTTTAAAAACAAAGGTCTGATTAAAGAAGCTCATCTAAAGCTCATCTGTCGTTATGCTGCACAGCTGCCTCTTCTTTCATTCTCTCCCCTGTTTCTACTTCAATCATGAAACTGATCAATGATCAGCTGATCGGCTTTTCTCTCTTGTTTGTTTATCGTCCACTTTGCGCCAGAAAGAGGAAACCAGCGGATGTCGTGTTAAACAACAGCAGCACGTTTGATCAGCTGTTGTTAGAATTTATTTAATATTAATTTCTAGTATCAGCTGATGTTTGCTGGAGCCACAGCTGTAAAGCTGCTGGTCATGATGTCGGTTTGGATATGTGGTGAGAGGGAAACATGAAGATGAAACCAGGAGATGTCCTTACTGAATCATCAGAGCTGAACAGGTGATGGAGAAACAGGTTTACCTTTTAGGTGACATGAATGAGTTGAAGTTATGAACTGTTTCTGAGAGACAAATAACACCAGGATCCTTTTCTAAGTAGCTGACAGCTGGTAACTGTGCAGGGGCGGGTCTAGCAAAGTGTTGCCAGGGGGGCAGGTAGGGCATTAACAGGGAGAGGGGGGCACAAGGAAATACTTTTCTTTCTTATTCTCATTTAAAATGTCTCACTTTTAAAAAAATAATTATCTGAGTCTTACAACAAATGATTGATAGATTGATACATATATACCATCAGAACAGTGAACATCACTGTCACAACAGTGTTTGTTTTCATTCAAAGGCTTTATGATTTTTCCTATAATGGTGGGCCGGTCTCTAGTCAAAATGCCCGGGACGATTTTTTTGTCCCAGTCCAGCTCTGTATGCAGCTCATCTGCAGTCTGGTGTTACCTACATCTTCCTATTCAGAAGGCAGAATTTCCGAGTTCTGAGTACAACCAAAGCACCACGACTGCAGTTTTTGTGTTGGATGTAAAAAGCAGGCTAGGATAGAATCAGGTGTGGGATTTCTCTTGTGGAAATATGCACATTATCTTTTCCTTTCTATTGGTAGGTGGCACAGTGCACTGTGGCAAGTAAGCAAGCTAGAAGACTGGTAATCTTGCTGGGTATCCAGTTACTGAAGCAACACATTAACAAGAGAAGTCTGAGTAAAACCAAAGTTACTTTCCCTAGTAACTAGTTACTTTGGAAGTAACGAGTAACTTGAAGTAACTGAGTTACTTTTGATGGAAGTAACTAGTAATGTAACTAAGTTACTTATTTAAAGTAACTTACCCAACACTGCTCTTCAAAATATGCAGTTTTGACGGGCGTGAAACGGAACTTGTGGGAGGAAGTTGTGCCAGACGGTATGTTTGCAAGATGGCAGCTGTTGATCTAGCGTTTGAAGAGAGAGTCTCCCTTCACTATTTACTGTGGAGAGCAGAGCAGCGGCGTTAAGGACATCCTCGCCGTACCTGGGTCCATCAGGTCCTCCAGAGGGGTGAGCAGCTTGTTGAGTTTCACCATTTGCTCCAGGAGCTGCGCCTGGATGACGGCGGCTTTCAGCGGTACCACCGTCTTTCACTCGCCCAGTTTGAGGATTAAAAGTGTTTAATACGGTAGTCCTTTATTGATACCTGTGCTAATACATAATAAACCATCAGTTTATACACTGCTAACATGGCTGTGGTATGCTATCAATACTTAAGATACTTAATATATGGTAAAAATATAAAAAATTAAAACCCCCATTAGGTGAGTTGATCCTCCCTCACCTCTCTCCCCCACAGAATTCAAGTTTTTATTACGTTTTTTTGTTTTATTTGTGTGCTAGTAGACAACAGAGTCCATGCAGCTGTTAGTAAACACAGCAACCACATTCAATTAATTTTAGTTGAACTACTTATTCACATATCAATGTTAGTACTTTCTTAAGTGAAGGAAGATCAGCTCACCTGTCGGTGTCTCAATTAGCCACCAAATCCTGGCTACTCTAATTCTATAAAAGGCTCTAAAAACCAATAAAATTATAAAAATAAATAATAAAAACAAAGACCTGTCCCACCTCCCTTCACACCAAATTGCATTAAAAAAACCTTTTATACAGGGTATAATTATTGGCTCTAATCTAGGGCTGCCACAAACGTTTATTTTGATAGTCGTCTAGCCACAGACTATTTTTGGACGTAAAACGTGCAGCTTATTGCACCAGCAGCATCTGCTCTTATGTAACTATCATTAGCTTACAGCTTATAGTGTTTATTTTTAGTTAGCACGTACCTTAAAGAGCAGATGATAGTTTATTAAACTTTTAATGAAATTTGCAGATTGTCTCAGTGAAGTTGAATAAACGCAGCCGTCTGCTCCTTGCTATCTAAAATATAACAGGACACTGGAGTAAATTCTCGAGCATCTCACACTTCTGTTTAATCAGTTTTCTGTTTGACGTTTATTCAGCTGTGTGAAAACTAGAACTTTAATCTCAGCCAAACCGATTTACTCAGGAACAAATAAAACACTGAAAAAAGCCAAACAATAACATTTTAAGTTATCTAAGTGACTTATATATGTTTAACCTGAGTAGCGAAAGATCGCGGGGGATTTTCAAACGATGTGCCGGGAGTCCGCTGTTCTCACGGCTCTAGTGAGCCTTGCCCCCGGCTCGCTATCGAGCTAGTGGGTAACAGACGTCTCCGAAAACGTCGGAGCGCTTTTGCAAATATGTGAAGTCTTGATAAATTGAGCAGATATTTGAAGGTTACACAGATACATTCTCGCCAAACTGGAATTGGCTGGTCGCGCTATGAATCCTGGGATAGGTTGGGCCACGAAGGTTTTACACCTGTTTGTCGACCGCATTTGGAGGAGTCTTCGAATTTGAACAGCCTTCGTCATGTTGCTGTAACGTAATCGGCCTACAAATGCGGCCTCTGAAGGATGCGGCCCCTACGATACCGGAAACTGCTTCTTCTTCTTAGGGGTTTAATGGCAGCGTGTACATGCATCTACATGCTTGTACATGCAGTGCTGCCATCTTCTGTTTCAGTCCGTTATTACACTCTTAAATCCTACTACTTAATACGGCGTCTTTCGGGATCTTTCAAAGCTTCAAACGACACGTCGACTATTAAATTAGTCGACGATTTTGATAGTCGACGTAATCGTGACTAGTCGACAAATCGTGGCAGCCCTACTCTAATCCTTCTCTTGGATTATTTTCACATATTCCCCAAATTACTCCTCCAATGGCTGCTAGGCTGTCTAAGTAGATCTAGAAGACCCGCCCTGATGAAGCTGTGCATATGGATGCTATAATCATCACAGGACGATATTCAATTAGATTTTGCTCGTCCTGAAGGTCGATTAGCCAAATTACATCCCTTAAGACAGGGGTGTCAAACTCAATCGCACAGGGGCCAAAACTCAAGGCACACTTTAGGTCACAGGCCAAACAAGATAAACATTTATTGAACACACTTAAACAATGTTTTTAAACAGAAATATGAATAAAAACAGATAGAAATATAATTCCAGAATAAATAAACTTTAACTTTAAATATTTTGCTCTTCATAAAAATATATCCTGCAAGTTAGAAATATGAACATGCTGCCAAAAACCCCAGAAAAACGAAATGAAAGCAAACACAAGGTTGGAGCCGCATGTAGACGGAGCTGGGCGTTGCTGCAGGAGTGGAGCTAATAAACTGTGCGGGCCAGTCAGTGTCGTACTTTCCCTGAGTGCATCATTACACTGCAGCTGCATCTGAATCTGCACAGGTGCAGTTTCCACGTTGGGTTGTGAAGCAGCTCGAAATTCTCATTTTGTGCTTCAACGTCACCAAAGCGCCACGAACTCAGTGCGCTCAGTTTATCAGCAAAGTGCGCATTTAGGAACACTGTTGCGCTGACTTGGTTCAACATTACTTGGCAACAGGGAAAGTGAGGCAGGTTGCACTGGTGCATTTGTGACAGCTTGAAATGCCTTCACCGCATCAGACATGTCCATGAACTGACAGGTTTCCTTGCTGAGCTCAAAAACTCGATTGAGAACTTTTATCCCAGCTCAGCCAGCGGACCTCTGTATGAAGGAATGTCGGCAAACTCTGAATCTATTTCCCACATAAAGACTGAAACTGACGGTGATTTAAACTTTTAGCTCAGATAAAATGTACGGTTTGCGTTACGGTGATCATTACATGCTCCATTTTTAGGACTTTACCACACAGCCTTTCCTGGTGTGTGATGCAGTGATCTGCTGTTAACTCACCGGTACAGTTCTCCTGCATCTTTACTCGCATCCTGCGGACTAGTCCGCTTTTTTCACCGCACAGCACCGGCGCTCCATCTGTTGTAGGTCCAACAAGTTTGTCCCAGGGCAGTTTCATGTCGTTACACTTTGACATGCGTTTCTCCTCAGGCTCACATTTGCCAAAATCTGTGTTTTGTCTGGACACAAGACATCGCACAGCTTCATCCTGCAGCTCTTCAGAGCGGTACCAGGCTGATTTGGCTCCTCTGCTACAATAAAACTTGCTTTCACAACAGCTTCACTTTGTGATTTTGCTCTGGTGACAAACGTCTGCTGAAATGTCAGATTCTTCTTTAGCTCTTCTACTTTCTGTAGTTTCTGCGTTTAGGTTTTTCAGCTCATCCTGACGTTTTGTCTCGTAGTGCCGTCTTAAATTAAATTCCTTCATTACAGCCACATTAGCTCCACTAATAAGACACACGGGTTTACCAGCATGTCTGTAAACATATATTCAGCCTCCCACTGGTGCTGAAAGGCTCTGCTTTCAGAATCAAATTTTCTCTCCACCATCGTGAGCAGCTAGCTTCACAACAGTGTTGCCAACTCCTCAGTAAGGAAAATCGCTATTGGCTGTCCTAAAAGTCTCTAGAAGTCGCTAAATGATGTCATCGCTTAATTTGCATAATTGGTCATGCTAATCTAATTGTAACCTACGTTGTTGGAGAGAGAAATAACATCGTGGAAGAGACATAAAGTGAGTAAAAAATGTCCTAAATGCAGTTAGAGTTTATTTAGAACTACAAATTAAATTTATTTTAGCAATTATTGTTTTTTGTAATGTCACAATTCCAGTCCTGCTCCTTTATCCGGGCTTGGACCAGCAAAAGTGACCCGAAATAGGCACTCTGGTGGAGTTACTTTGTGTGTGTGTGTGTGTGTGTGTGTGTGTGTGTGTGTGGTTTTAAACCTCGTGATCCACAAAACAGCATAACAGTGAAAGAAGAACTGACTGCGTTACAGTCAGTGCGGGAGCAGCGGCTTCACTCATGCGCGGTTCATTTGCAGTTTGGACGCACAGGTGTGAACATCTCCTGCCCTGATAGCAGCTGGGGGAGGACTATCCTCCGCCCGTGAGCGCTTTGGCATGGGCGAGGTGCCCACGGCAGCACTGCTGCTTATTGAGAGTAAGAGCGATACCCGCTTTCCCGTCAAAAAGACGTCATAAATAAGTCTCCAATAACACCAGAAAATGTCACCAGATTTGTCGCTAGTCGCTTTTTAGAAAAAAAAGTCGCTAAGGGGGTCTGAAAACTCGCTAAATATAGCGACAAAGTCGCTAAGTTGGCAACACTGCTTCGCAATAACAGAAGTTTGACTTGATGGACAGGGGAATGTTCCCAGTTAGCCTAGCGTTCAGCAGGAGGCTGCAGCGCTGCATTATGGGATCTGTAGTCTGTGTGTTATTAGCGCCTCATATCGCCGGGCCATGCATAACAATAATAGTACATCTATATAAAATGATCTCACGGGCCGGATATAAATGTCCGCCGGGCCAGATGTGGCCCGCGGGCCTTGAGTTTGATACATGAGCCTTAAGACAATCTAGCCCTCTCCTCAATGTGGCAGCATCCTCCTTAATAATACACCCACACGATTCACGACTAATTCTTTCAGTGGCAGCGATGTTAGTTTCAACTATGCTGCCTCAATTAAAGCATCACTTTATTGCTTTAATTGATATGAAATAAAGTCTATATGTGTCACGTTGTGTGCCAGTATTTGCTGTGCAGTAAAACTGAGACATTAGTCATTACAAAAATGTATTTGAAATATTAAAATTCTCAAACAGACAAACATTAAACATAGTTATATTTTATATATATTTACAGAGAGACAGGAATAAAAAGGACCCGTTTTAAAGTGGAAGAGAAGGAGCTTTGGCTGGACCTGCCCCTTTGAACCAGGGTCAGAGCCACGTCACCAGGCTCCTGATTGGTTGTCGCGGCGCGGCTTGAAGCTGGAGTTCAGATTTTTCCAACACGATCGGTACACGCGATACGCGCAAATGCACAAAATGCAACACACAAACTGCAGCGCATATTTTAATTCGCGCTTCAAACGCATCAGTTGCTACTTGGTTGTTTTCGCGACGCAAATCTGCTTCTGAAATCTGCCCCAGTCACACACTGCGAGTAAATCAGTAGTGTTGATGCTCACAGTGGTAGTAATGCTAATAACACTAAACCTCCAAACCCATCCTGTCAACACACTTCATGAATGGACAACTTTTCACCGCTCTTTGAACCTCATATTTAAATGAGCTGCACACTTTCCCACTGAAACAGCACAATCCCACTGTGATGACAACAATATACGAGCTAAACATGTTCTGGGTAAATCAAAGCATTATCACAGTCGTCTGTGGTTCCCTTTATTTTTCCTTCTTTCCCCGTCAGATCCTGCAGGACAAACAGCAGTGAGAGGTTCCCTGTGTGCAGCTGTTACAGTTTGTGTTGGAGATACGTCTGCAGATATCTAGAAACTGTTTTAAGTGTTTTTGCCAGTCCCTCAACTACAGAGAACAGCTGTCTGTTCTCCTCTGCTGCTGGCTCGTCTTCCTCCTCCTCTTCCTCACACACTGTCCTGGATCTGTCCTGGTGTCTCATCAGGGGTGGAGAGCCTCCGTCTCCTCTCACCTTCTCAGTCTCTCCTTACTCTGGACACTTACAGCAGGAACTCAACCATGACAGTTAACGACGACGACAGAAGTTTATCAAATATCTGTTAATTTGCAGGGTGAAAACACACTTTATTATTTTAATCAGAGAAAGGGGAAACAGGACATACGATCCTGCACAAGTGTTGGTCTTTATAACAAAGGTGACAGACTCAGGTTGTTTGATAGAAGCCTGACAGAAACAGCACAGACACAGGAGGAGGACCTCTCCATTTACCGTCTGGTCAGGTGATCTGATGATCGGAGGGTTGGTGGTTCAATCCGTGGTTCCCCCAGTCTGCATGCCAAATATCCTTGGGCCAGTTGGTCGTATGAATGTGTGTGACTGTTAGTCAGAAAGCCCTCAAAGCATAGAGAACAGTGCTGGGGTGACTGTGGCATGTTGTATGAAGAGTGCTCTGGGAGAGTAGAAACGCGCTCTATAAGAATCAGTTCATTTACTTCAGACAGACGTCAGGTCCATCATGTCATTGAGGTCTCCATCTGAAGACGGCTCCTAAAATCACACACAGAGGGAATCATTCAAATCACCTTATTAAGAAGTTTAGGCCTCAAATTCATTATTTTCTCTGCTTTCTTGTTGTTTGTATGAAATTTAGCACATTTTGTTACACAGTTCTACTATGTTGATAACTGATAAGGATTAATGAGTGTGGTATTGATAAAAATAGATCAGCCTGCACAGAACAGGACTTTACTTGTGCCTTATCTTCACACACTTCAAATGTAGACTGTAAGGCTAACCGAACCCTGCGACGTAATCCAGGACGGGTGTCGCTTATAGATGAAATCAGCTAGGAGCATCTCATCTGCGTCTCCAGCCCAGAACTGGGGCAGATACGCACAAACTGGGACCACTTCCTTACTTTACACAGTGAATACATTTAAGCTGAGTAGTAAAAAGGAGCATTTTGCTGTCTTCTCAACATATACCAACAAAAAGCCCACTCACCACGACAAGGTGCAGGCTATGAGTGGGAACACAGGACAACATGCAGCTGTACATAAACTTAATATACAGGAAAAAACTAACATTTTACATAAACTGTCAGGGTCCTGGGTCGTGCCACCCAGTGTTTTTGTGTTTCACTGTATTTTGTTATTTGTGTTCTCGTTTCCTTTCTCCTTATCTAGTTAAGTTCTGTCATGCCTAGGTTGCAGTCATAGTTGATGGTTTATTAGGTTCCCCTTGTGCCTCACCCCTGTGTTTAAGTCTCCCTTGTTGGTCAGTGTGTCTAATTTGTCATGTCTCTTGTCTACATGTCATGTTTCCTGTTTATTTTGAAGTCCTGTTTCCATGTCCTATGTGCTTAGTTTACACTTCCCCTGTGGTCATAGCTGGACTGGCCATCAGACATATGTCCAATAGTGATTTTTAGTTTTTATGGGCCGATGGGGTTTTTTTCTTCTTTTTTTTCCGTAACGGTATAAACACTGAAAGGTGGTGGATTGGCCAGATGCTGGCCGATGTGTAAAAATAACTCAGTTGTTTGGTGGTGGCTATGGTGGAGCTTCCTCAGATTCAGTAACATTAGCAAGTGGTGGAGGCCAGCAGGTGGATGAGAGAAAGGGGAGGCAGGAGGAGCAGAGACCCGAGGCAGACGCAGGTCCGAGTGTCAGGTGAACTGAACTTCAGGTAAGAAGTTATGACCTGCAGTCTATCTGGTCAGATATAAACCAAGTTTAAGTGGAGTTTATTTTCCTTGTGCTGACTTTTTACAGTCAGTTACAATAACTCGTACTGCGTGCTAGCTAGCATGACGGAGTTTCTATACAGCTGGGTGGGTGCTATGAAGTTACTGATAGTGAACTTTATTTTATCCATAAGGTTAGTTAGTAGAGTTGCCAACCGTCCCGTAAATAACTGAATCGTCTCGTATTCAGAGAAAATATTACACGTTTCGTATTGAGGAGAAAACATTTTGTCTCGGACTTCAGCTACAATGAAAAAAGACACAAAGCTGGAGTTATTCTGTCTTTGCTGCACAGCTGTTTCTCCTCTCATTCTCTCCCCTCCCTCTCCTGTTTCTTCAATCATGAAACTGATCAATAATGTAAAATGTATAGAAATCCATTATTGAACATAATTTCTTCAGAAGTAAGTACTGTATATGATGCCAGTGTTTTCCCACATTTTCTAGATTCTGTACCAGTACTGTGTGTAAAATGCCATCAAAAAGTAAATTAAGTTTTGTTCTTTCTCACCTGTCTTTCTGTCTCCTTTCACTTTTTAAAGGTTGCCATGTTAGAAAAAATATTTTGCCCTGCCATGCTGTTTATTGATGTGGTAAATAAATAGTTTATGAAAAATCACTAAATCTGTCATTTATTATTTTTAATATTCAGTAATGATCATGTCTCACCTCTAGTCTTCTCTGTCTTAATGTCAGGTTTCCACCATGTGTTGTAGATAGTTCAGGAGGTTAACTCGACCAAGCAGTCTACTTTCGGGTACTGTTTAGAATACCAGAATAGGGAGGATGGTTTAAGTTTATTAGACTGATACATATATACCAACAAGACTGTGTACATCACTGTGACAACAGCGTTTGTTTTCATTCAAAGGCTTTATGGCTTTAATACCTGGTGGGCCGGTCTCCAGTCAACATGCCGGGCCGATGTTTTGTCCCAGTCCAGCCCTGCCTGTGGTGTCATTGTGTTCATTCTAGTCAGCTGTGTTTCCCATGCGTCTCCACTTCCCCTGACCACCTCGTGTGTATTTAAGTCCTCTGTCTTCCTTTGTTCATCGTGGCGTCGTCTGTGCTACCTGCCCCACATCAGTTGCTATCTTGTTAAAGTCATAGTTTTCCCAGCGTAGGTGTGGGTTTTTCACTTATTTTGCCTTGTTTTACGTTGTGAGTTTCAGCCCCAAAATAAAGGCTCGCTCTTTGTTCAAGTTTAGTTCTGGCTTCTCGTCTGTGTCTGCACCGGGGTCCTCTGGTGATGGTGACATGAAGCCGATGAACAGAAACCTTCCATCCAACTGGTCGACTCATGGTTCGAAGCATTGTGATGATTCATTTGCTCTACTGCGCCATCAAGTGGACGATTCTAGTGAAACAGGCTCTGTGATTATAATGTGTAAACCTCTAAACTGAATAAATAAATTGTTTTCATGGTTATTTATCCCGAATATTGTCTCAGTGTGTCTGATACAAACGATACAGTGGAAACTATCAGGGCAGAGTTTTGGTATGATTGTGTAACTGTGTAATCACGCTTTTGTACATCTGGATAATGACACAAACTAGTGTGTGGCTCTAAACTCTTTAATAAACTAAAAGACAGAAATCAGGTTATAGGATCTGTGGTGTTGTTTATTTATATTATGGTGCTTATCATTCGTGATATTTATTACTGTGTGCATACTTTATTAGGAGAGATGAGATCAAAATGTTGCCAGACAGGGGAAAATCTTCTCTTCCATCAAAGAAGAAATGCTCAAGTAACTATATAACACGTACGTAATCCAGTTCCACAACAGAATGTGATGGGGGAATCATTTTATTTCGAATCTGGCGCGAACTGGCGAGCAAGTTCCTGAATCAGTCACGTGGTACGGACTGCTCGGGAGGCCTCGAACGTCACTGCATATGTAATCAAAGCAAGCCTCGATACGCGCTTCACAAAACTCCCCCGAGATTCCCCGACACACGCTTCAAAGCTTCGACACACAGGACACATCACTAGGGTCCTCTACAGCAGCGGTCTCCAACCTTTTTTGCGCCACGGACCGTTTTGTGCCCGACAATATTTTCATGGACCGGCCTTTAAGGTGTCGCGGATAAATACAACAAAATAAAACTAGCACCGGTACCGAAAAAAAGAAGATTTATTCATAACACACGTTAAAAGACCCAGGAAAACCGAGTTAACGATAAAAACGATAACAATATAACGCTAAAAACCGATAAAAACCCTGAAAACCATACATTTCACACCCGAGTCTCACTCTCGCGGCCCGGTACCAAACGACTCACGGACCGGTACCGGTCCGAGGCCCGGGGGTTGGGGGCCGCTGCTCTACACCCCCCCACACGGTCAGCCCCCGCAGCCCGTGACGTAAACATTCTGAATTTTAAATACTGAAATGAACTTTTTATTTCAAATTTCTAAACATTAACATTCCATGCAAACTCTTGAGAGCAAAACATGCTCTCATTTTTAATTCCCATAAGGAAATAAATGATAACACTTATGGGAAAATGCGAAATCTCAAATTGAAACATAACAATACACAAGGTGTAGAAAAAAGTTATATCCATATCAGTAATTACAAAAACTGCAAGCATGGCAAGAGACATTCTGTTTCTGCTGATGATTCAGTCGTGTTAATGCGGACTGTAAACCATGGGAATAACTGATTATGTCATAAGGTGGAATGGACAAAGTTTAACTTGGTATTTTTATTTGCTTGCATGTAGTGATGTGTTTTATTCTTTGATATTTTTTAGCGTGTAGTGTTTTATTTTGTTGGGTTTTTGCATGCTTTTGTTTTGTTATGTGATTTGTTCCGGGAGGATGCCCATTCCACCGCCCCTCCTGATCATTAACCTGGCATAGCTATAGCTATGCCAGGTTAATGATAGCTATTTAATAAGAGAGAGCGTGAGAGAGAGAGGAGGGGAGAGACATGGCTTGGTAACCGGTGTGGACGACGGCTGCGCAGAGCGGCACCGAGGGCCAGCTATAGGCAGCTGGCCGAGGCGTGCGGCAAAGGAGAACGGGACCGGAGATCGCAGACGACCGCGCACTGGAGACAGTGATCGGGGCTGAGCAGAGAGGTCTGTGTTGGTGTTGACGGGAGGTAGCTCCTCACCGAGAGAGGCCCACGGCAGGGTATTGAGAGGCAGCGGGATGGCGCTTTATGTCCCCAGGACGGCGAGATTATGGCTATGCGTGTGAAGCACAACACAGTGGCAGGCGGAGTTGGGAGCTCTGCCCGTCCGGGGTAAGTCCCCATCAATCCCGTCTAAGACGAACCTCCAGTGGAATCTAAGAATGGTGACTGCCGCTGGCCCTCTCTCCTTTTTTTATTTTTTTTTTCAGGTATCGCACATTATACCTGATCGGTTCAGTTTGGTCGTCTGTCTGTGAACCAGCTCACCTGTTTTTGCCATTTTAGTTTCCCTTCTTGCACAGTGACGACACCTGACTTTGCAGTACCATGTGGAGGCCATTTTCACAACTACATGAATGTGGTTCACTTCGACACACGTGTCTAGCATATGGCTTTGGAGATGAGGGAAAAGGTTTGTTCCAGAACCTGGGTGACAATGGTTGCTGTGACTGCACGTCCACTGGGAAGCTGACCTCCATTAGTTCTGATCTTCCTCTGCGGTCATACACACAGACACCATGCCTGGTGAATGTTTTTGGAGACCACCTCGGTCTTTCAGCTTAAGAAAACTGTGCAGAGCATCACTGGTTGTCAATGCCTGTGACCAAGGCAAGCAGCTGATTTTCTCTTTCATCTTCTTCACTACAAACCTGTGATGTAGCTGATCTCTTTGTATTCAGAGAGCTTGCACACATCTGGAAGGTCAGGAATTGAGTGATCTTCAGGGTCACTGCCCGTTTGAACTTGGTGCCTAACAAGTAAACCTTTGTAGACTCCCTGAACTGTCTGGCATTAGGATTGTGCCCACCTCTTGCTCTTATGGCAGCGAAGAAGAGCTCAAAGTGGTCCCGACTCAGTTTCTAGGTCAGAAGATACCTCTCAACAAGTTCATTATAGATGTTAAGTGCACTTATGCCATTAGCAACGAAACCATATATGGCAGTCTTCTGTTTGTTGTGTGAAGTGGCACCATCTTGTCATACTGCTGGACCTTCAACCCACGAAGCAAGGTTTCTGCATCCTTCAAGCTGGTCTCAGCCCTGTGTTTAGTTGTTGGCTTCATTGGAGCTTTGTAACCTTTTCCAGGAGGATTACGGCTGCATCAAAAGCTGCATCTACAGTGCGCACAAACTCTACAGTTGCAGCTCAACCTTTAAAGTCCTCCAACTTCAAGCCTTGTTCACAGACTCCATTGCATCCGCTACACTTCTGCTGAAGAGCTGTGCTGCCACGTGGACTTTCATTTTTTTGTTTTCTCCACTGTAAATGAGTCGTTTTAGCCTGTTACCTATTTGCAGATGACACTGGCCTTCTCTGATCCATCGATGAGGAAGTACACAATGGGAATTTTCCATCACTCATTGACAGCTACAACCGTGAGGACCAAGGCCCGGGTGGCGAGTGTGTTGTCAACTTCACCAGTGCCTGTATTTGCATCGCAATGGAACTGGTCCCCTGCAAACTCAGTCATCCGGTGGATGTACGTTTCATCCATCATTAGAGCACACACCGTCTCCTTTCCCAGTTCTGTTTGCCTCCACATGACTTGTTAGTGCTCTGAAAGATGCTGCTGTAAATCCAGGATCAGCTGAGACACTACTGTACCAAGTGTGGATGGTGTATACCTTTAAATCGGTTTGGCTCAGATTAAAGTTCAGCTTCATAACTGCTTTATTTAAAGTTAAATGTAGTGCTTTACTTAGTCCCTAAGGGCCCCGTTGTAGCTGGTGATGGCAGCTACAATGTAGCCACAGCTGCCCTGGGGCGCACTGACAAAGGCTGCCGGGTACTGGCACCACCGGGCCCTCTGATCACCACCAGTAGGCAAACATGGGGTTAGTATCTTGCCCTTGCATGCAGCCTGGAGCAGCCTGGGATCAAACCACTGACCTTTTGGTTAGCAGCTGACCTGCTCTGCCACCTGAGCTACAGCCACCCTACCAACTACTACTTGTCAGAAATATAGAAATATACTGACAACTTTCCTAGTAAGGAAAAGTTGTCAGTATATTTTAACCTGAATATTTCCCCTGATGTAAAATGTTCTGTTCTTATTTAAATAACTGACTCTGAATTAAATCTAACATTAAAAATATTTTAATTGAGGAGGAAATATTTTCACCAGGAGCAGAAACAGCACGCTAACGCGTGGAGATCCTGAAGGCTGCTCCAACAATGATCAGATTATAGTTTAAATATTTGTTCAATTCTCTTCGAAACCCCAGCAACTGTCTGTAAGTTTGAGTGTCGACTAAAATAAAATAATTGTTCTAACATCTCACCTGTTTGTTGTTTAATTCAGGCACACGTGTACTATTTTTATTCTGAGAGATTAAGCTTGTGTTTCTGTCGTTTACTGATTGTGCTTAACTGCATGAAGCTTATTAGACATTATGACACAGATCATATATAAAAGCAAATTTTACCAAAGTGCTTAAGATACGTTTTAAAATAAAGGGAGGGGGGGAGAAATCTACGTCATTATGTGTCGTTTTTTTCATGTCATATGTAATTTCCATTTCAAATATTAATCACAGTTAAATAACGGGGCGATCGTGGCTCAAGAGTTGGGAGTTCGCCTTGTAATTGGAAGGTTGCCGGTTCGAACCCCGGCTCCGACAGTCTCGGTCGTTGTGTCCTTGGGCAAGACACTTCACCCGTTGCCTACTGGTGGTGGTCAGAGGGCCCGGTGGCGCCAGTGTCCGGCAGCCTCGCCTCTGTCAGTGCGCCCCAGGGTGGCTGTGGCTACAATGTAGCTTGCCATCACCAGTGTGTGAATGTGTGCGTGAATGGGTGGATGACAGGTTGTGTAAAGCGCTTTGGGGTCCTTAGGGACTAGAAAAAGCGCTATACAAATACAGGCCATTTACCATTTAAAGAGCGGACGCCAGTAAAAACTCCAGAACTGAGTTGCCATCACGCTGCGTTCATGGGAAGTCCGGACTCCCGTGTGAACTTACGAAGTCCAGACTAGCGAGAACGTACTTGAGTATAGAGATTGAAAATGTGACGTCATTCAGGGGTAAAACCGCAAAGGATTCTGGGAACTCGTGGCAAGAGGTACTAGCGCACGCAGGCTTTCAATTGAAATCAGTTACACAGCGATAAAAAGAAACAAAAAATGGCAAGAAGCTGTTGTATTATTAACTGCACAAGCCGGGCGAGTGACAGCCACGTGAAGCCGACGGGTAAAGCGATTGGTTTTTATCGGATTCCGGCGTGGAAGAGAAATTGTCCAAGCCATGTCTCCGAAGTCAAGAAGAGGCGACGGATGGCCGGGATTGCCGCTATCCGAAGACCTAATATAACGTTCGAAAACACTCCAGCTCACATGTTAGTCTGCTCCAAGCATTTCCACAAAGGTCAGTGTTTTGTAGTTGTTAATACGTCTTATATGGCGCTGAACAGAAATCATCGTGCTATGCTCCTTTGTTTATTGTGGCAGTGTGTAATGTTTGCTGTGTTTTGTAGGCAAACCAGCCTACGAAATGCGAAATACATAGACAAAAACATATACTTTTATTCACAGGATATATGACAGATTTTTGTATCATTAATAGCCCAGTAGGATTACAGCATACAATATTATTGTCACTGCTACATTTCTGTAACCCGTACCAGAAATTATTTCCACTACTAATTCATTACCGTTGAGTTTAAAGGTCCTATTAATAAACGGTTTATCGACGGATGGGTACAGGACCTTGAAATGCACCGTGTAGAACGAAAGACCATCGTACGAACAAAGGTAAGTTTACCTCACAAATCGTCTTCCTAAATACACATTCGTTAACCGTTTATTAATAGGACCTTTAAACTCAACGGTAATGAATTAGTAGTGGAAATAATTTCTGGTACGCATCACAGAAATGTAGCAGTGACAATAATATTGTATGCTGTAATCCTACTGGGCTATTAATGATACAAAAATCTGTCATATATCCTGTGAATAAAAGTATATGTTTTTGTCTATGTATTTCGCATTTCGTAGGCTGGTTTGCCTACAAAACACAGCAAACATTACACACTGCCACAATAAACAAAGGAGCATAGCACGATGATTTCTGTTCAGCGCCATATAAGACGTATTAACTACTACAAAACACTGACCTTTGTGGAAATGCTTGGAGCAGACTAACATGTGAGCTGGAGTGTTTTCGAACGTTATATTAGGTCTTCGGATAGCGGCAATCCCGGCCATCCGTCGCCTCTTCTTGACTTCGGAGACATGGCTTGGACAATTCTCTTCCACGCCGGAATCCGATAAAAACCAATCGCTTTACCCGTCGGCTTCACGCGGCTGTCACTCGCCCGGCTTGTGCAGTTAATAATACAACAGCTTCTTGCCATTTTTTGTTTCTTTTTATCGCTGTGTAACTGATTTCAATTGAAAGCCTGCATGCGCTAGTACCTCTTGCCACGAGTTCCCAGAATCCTTTGCGGTTTTACCCCTGAATGACGTCACATTTTCAATCTCTATCCGGTTGTTCAGTGATGACGCGACGAATCCTACTTCCGGGTCTAAAGTAGTCTGCGTTTAATATGGCTTTTGTGTTGTTAACATGTTTAATGTTATGTATTTTCTTCTATTTGATCTCAAAAAGCTCCTAAAACAGTCAGTGATCACTGTTGACCTCCCTCGGCTTTTATTACCGCTAATCATTTATTTAAGCTCAGTTTTTAAAACCTTAGGATGTAACTACAGCCCAGCCCATGCAGCAGTATATGAATGACTAACCTCGTACTGTGGATGGATTATCTCAGTTGTTCTCCTGGCTGAAGTTTGGTCCTTTTACAGCATCCTGCCATGCGATTACATTTGTTCCTGACCACCGAGAACACTCACGTTAACTTTTATCGAGTGGAAAAAAAGTTAGCTTGTTTATGTTATGCTAACATAGCTGTGTCGCTAGCGGTCACGTAGCACATCATTATATACCAGCTAGCTCAACTTCAGTAACCCTACAAACGTCACTGCTGTTTCGTTTTCTGTCTTCATTTATGCTGGAAGTGATAACAGAGCTGTACGTTTGAATTTGTTTCCAAAACCCCGCAGTCAGGACATGCTATATTGTATTTACATAGAAGCTAGCGAGCTAACTCCCTGCTAACTTTTAACTTCGTTAAATGTCATAAATTCCGTTTTCATGGATGCCTGGATGTTAAACTCAATTGTTACACCTGGTAGAGCAGAACGCTGATCATTTTATTAAAGATGAAAGACTTTAGACAGTTTTTCAACTCTCAGTAATGCCATAGTGATCGTTTGATATATGGACCTGCAGCGGAGTTTAGACCCAGACACGGCTAGTGACGTCAGACTGAACATTCCCATTGAGAGGCGGCTTATAATTTCGAGTCATTCAGAGGTCAGTTGGACTCTTTTCATGTTTATTATTCAGTTCAACTGACAAACATCTGTAAAATATAACACAAAGGGACAAATGCCTAAAAATACCTGCTAATGTATTTATAACTGTAAAAAACTCATTTAATAATACTGTAAAATTCAAGACCTTTTCACTCAATCGCTACGCTGTTATCTGCCACGTGTTCTCTGATTGGTCAGAACACCTGACATACAGAAATTCCAACGAAACAGATGGAGGTTTATGTGTAGAATTCCCGCCCTGGTAGCATCGCTCTGCGGGCGGAACCGTGTGGCACAACTGGATTTGACTAACAGTGCCTATAACCAATCAGAGATCGGTATTAAGACGAGCTCCGCCCATGTTTGCAAAGTGTTCCGCCCCCTCAATAGGAATGACCAACGGGGGCGTTGCTTGTGGGTGGAGCCTGTCTCAGGCTCGACCCAGTTTGAAAGTGAACCAACGGCTCCAGTCGCAGCTTCAACCCCAAACAACAACAAGAACCCGAGACCCGGAGAACCAGACTCGGTCCAGTCCGTTTCACCTGCAGCCGGCCCTCCTGACGAGTGAGTACCCCGATCGGCCTTCCACCGCGGGGCTGCGGTAAAATAGCAGTGTATTTGAGCCGGAGATGAGCTGGATGTGCCGGGCATCTTGTTTCTGATGTGCGGGCATCCAGAGAGAAAAGATCCGGGATAATAGCTGGAAAACGGGAATAAAATGTCCGCTTTGACGGTGGCAGCCTGGCGGTGGTGGGATGTGGTGTCCTTCCCGGTCCTTTGTGTGCTCCCTCTCGGAGGACTGATCCAGACATGTTGTTGTAAACACGAAACGCCCATTTTGGAGTATGAATGCCAGGAAATAGCCTGACCCCGTCTACATAACGCTGACCTCTCCGATGCATAGACGGAGCCCTTCGTTAAAAATGCGCAGCAGACGTAGAGACTGTGTGTTTCCATTGCAGCACCGCCCGTATCAGCATTACCGGCGGTGCTTTGGGATAAATGTGTCCGTGAATCACCGGAGAGCCCCGCGGTGCTCTCTGCAGCCTCTCTGCGGGTTTACCGGGACTGTGAGCGACTGTTAGCCGGTTAGCCGCTGCTAGCAGAGGGGGATGGGGCGGCTAGCTCCGCAGAGGGCGGGAAGCAAATGGTGGTCCATTGTTCTGAGAAGCTAGCGTGGCTAGGCTAACCGCAGCGGCCGCAGATCAGCGCGAGTCCCGGATACTCCCCTCCATCCGCCCCAGCGAGGCTCTCACACCTCCAGCCCGGGGCGTACAGCGGGTACCGGCCTCCGTGGGGAACTTCCATCGCGGACCTGAGGAGGAGAGGCTGCCGGAGGGCCTCCCTCTGCCCGGCAGAGAAAATGGAGCCCGTCTGCTGCCTTTGTTATTCACAACGAGGCCCAACGGGGAGCTGTTACCGGGCATTTACCGTTAGATACGGGCTCATACCGGCGGAATATAACCGGTTTATGGGTTAAAGTCACAGCGTGAAGAACAAGCAGACTCACGGGTTAAAAGGTCATTGCACACAAACGTGTTTAAAGGTTAAATCCAGTCTGACAGCTCATCGTTATTGTGTCAGTGATGTTTGATCCTCTGTCAGGAACAAAAACACCCGTTAATAACCCCGATCAGCCCCTCTGATCAGGTATTATCAATAACATGGACCCACAGTGTCCGACCATCAGGTTTCTCTGTGATAAGTTTAATATTTGGTGGTCAGTAATCACAGTCATCAATGAATCAGCTGCTGATCACAGTCATCAATAATCACCACCAGCACACTGAATGTAAAATAAACCCATATTTCATTACTGATTAGAATATATCACAGCAGGGGTCAGAGGTCAAGTGCCACCCTAGTGTCTTAGTATTTACTAATAGGTCAAAGTTGAATTGTGAGTAAATAGAAAAGTCCTTTATTCTTATTGTACGTGTACAACAAGGTTATGGACCAGTTCTATAAATGCATATCTGTGGTGTCTGCAGCACTGCCTCGGCTCTCCGTCTCCCTCACTCTTCTTCTTCTGTGGTGGTTTTTCAGGCCGCCACGATGATGCGTAAAGACATCAACAAGCCGAAGGGGAAGACGTCGGCGTACGCCTTCTTCGTGCAGACGTGTCGAGAGGAGCACCGCAAGAAGAACCCCGAGCAGTCGGTCAACTTCGCCGAGTTCTCCAAGAAGTGCTCCGAGAGGTGGAAGGTGAGGGGGGGGGGGGGGGGGACCTGGTCACATGACCACCTGACTCATCAGTGTGTGAGTAACAGCTCACCTACCCGTGTTCAGCTGTCCAATCAGGACACAGTAAGCTGCAGCTCCAGCTGTTTGACTGGTTTCTGTGGTTATAGTGGGAGCTGTAAAGAGTTGTCATGGTGTTCCTGTGCAGCAGCACCAGTCACAGACTTACAGTGTAAACTCAGAGGTTCATTCAAACCTTTGGCAGGTTAACAGGCTGTGTGAGCAGAGTCTATGTTCTGTGTGTGCTTCGAGCCTCACAGCACAAACTGCAGAGGAGCACAGGGTGAATAAAACCACAGCTCAGTGTTGAGGACTGGTGTTCACTGCGAGGCAGCAGAAACAGCTGCTTACAGTCAGCACAGACTCAGAGGATCATCCTGCTTCACACTGAGCTGTGAAGATATCACCTGCACAGGTGGATCAGCCTCTGACCTGTTTGTTATGTGTCACATACACGGGCCGACACACAGAGAGGTGAATGGGTGGAGTCAGCATGTCTGTGACTGAGAGCTGCAGGCCACAGCAGAGCTGCTCGTGATGTCACACGTGTCGGTGTGACATCACGAGCAGCTCCAGCATCACTGCTGTGCTCTTCATCATTCAGTACCAGTGTTGGTCAAGTTACTGGAAAAAAGTAATCAGTAACTAATTACTGATTACTTCCCCAAAAAAGTAATCCTGTTACTTTACCGATTACTTATTTTCAAAAGTAATTAGTTACTTAGTTACTTTTTAAAAACACGATTTACAACCTGAATAGGTGATAAAGTGATAGATCTTTCAGCCCAATTCTACTTTTTCTGCATAATCCATCATACAAAATGTAATCAGATGGAAAAGTCTCTTTTTAAAACTTGTTTTATTAGTTTTAATCTTTTAACTTTATGCATCAAGCAAACATTTAATTATCTGCACCATTCTCTGACTTGAATAAATTAGTTTAACATTTAAACCTATTTTCTGCACATTCCAGCACATAAAATAAAATCGTTTTGTGTTTACACTCAGTCTTTCAAATAGATGCAAGTAAAACACAGCAGAAAATAAATAAAATCAAAGACTAGCGGTCCTGTTGCTCTATTTTCACCTGTAAAGCAGGAGTGGGGTAGGCGGAGGTTTACCCTGGTGCAGGTGTGCCGCAGCGGTCAGTGGAAGACAGTTTCTCTGTGAGTTTCTCATTACCTCGTAGCTACTCGGTGCTTGTTTAGGTTTTTTTCGCTGTAAAAAGAAGTTTTCTTCCCACGCACAACGGACACTAATGTTTTTGTCACTTTTTATGGAATCAAACTCAAAGTAAGGTCAGTACTTCCACGCTTTAAACGCTGCAGGCTCATACTCTCTCCGCACTCGATATATGATCCACTGTTGATCTGCACACAGCTGTTGTCACGAACGTCGCACTCGCTTACGTCACTGTCATGAGACATTCTCGCAAAAAAATCACGGTTTTAGTATCGCAGTAACGCAGCGTTCCTACGGGAAAGTAACGTAATCTAATTACCGTTTTTGCAACAGTAATCCCTTACTTTACTCGTTACTCGTTACAAGTAACGCGTTACTGCCCATCTCTGCTCAGTACAAGAGCTCAGACCTCTCCACACGGTCACAGCATCATGAGTACCCACTGTAACATGACAGGCAGGATAATTACAGGAAATACAATTAAAGTAAATGAAACAATGAAATGTGAATCTAATCCATCAGAACACATGCACAGCGTGGTAAACGCACTGGTTCTTATAGAGCTCTTTGCTGCTCAGTCTGAGCACTCAGCACAGTCAGTCTATCAGCAGAGCAGAGATGTGATTGATTATGAATCAGAGCTGCTGTGTGTCTGTAAATGTGTTTAGTGGCAGCTGGTGGACTGTAACGTGCTCCTACTACCAGGAGGTGGCAGCAGTGCACACAGCAGCTGTTTGAGGAACCCGTAGAAGAACATGTGGGCGTGACGTCTGTGAGAGCAGGGCTGTGTTCCAAAACTCCATCCTGTCTCCTTTTCCTCATCGAGGTCACAAGTGGATTTGGAGTTGGAGGAAGCGTTATGGTCGCCTCACCTGAACGTGACATCAGAGGATGGACCACAAAATGCTGGTCTTACCCAGGGCTGGGCGACATGTGGAATATACTCGATGTATCGCAGGTTTTTCCATGTACGATGGTTAAAATGGTTTTATCGTAACCATCGAGTACAGGTTGTCATGGCCATATTAAGCTGTATGAACGTAATTCACTGAGTGTTTTTTCTCCCACACCCTTTGAATGCATCATTAAGTCTGCTGTGGCTGTGCTGCTGTTGGGACTGTTAGGACAACAGGTGTGTCAGAGTTAAAGCTCTGTCCTCACACTGAGTCAGGTATTGCTCCTCTGTAATGGTGGATTCTGCTGAAACAGCAGAAATGAGTTCTCAGCAGTGACACAGAGCCACATCTCTCTGTGACCAATGAAGCAAAGTGTCTGAAAACACAGCTTGTTAGTGTCCATCCACACTTATCCGGGGCCGGGTCGCTGGGCAGCAGCCTAAGCAGAGAAGCCCAGACCTCCCTCTCCCCAGCCACCCCCTCCAGCTTGTCTGGGGGAGCACCAAGAGTCCCCAGGTGGAGCCTCTCAAGCACCCCACCATGGGTTGCTGAGAACGTACGTTGAGGCGAGCCTGACTATATATAGCTGGTACCTCTCAACTTAACGCTCTAATTAAGGTCCTTCCCCACCAGAGAGGTGACCATGTCCTAATGCTGGTTTTGGTAACTGGGTCTGCCAGGGTCTCCGCCCTTGGCTGCTGCCCAGCAGACGCTGCACAGCCCGTAAAAGGGCACCGTCCTGGGCCGGGCTCCAGGATGGGTCCCCGGTAACCCTGTCCTGTTCCCTAGTTCTTACACTCATAGGGGTTTTTGAATCGCTCTTTGTCTGACCCTCACCCAGGACAAAATCTGCCACGGGAGACCCTACCAGGGGACAAAAAAGCCCCAACAACATAGCCCCTCGGACACACAAACACCTCCACCACGATAAGGTAGCGATTCACAGAGGGGCTCGTTAGTGTGATGGATCAGTTAAAGTCACGAGTCACAGTCACACAGTTACAGGCTCTCACCCAACAGATAATCATGAGCTCTCCTCTGATAAACCCTGACTCCACCTGAGCCTCCATCCTCAGGACCGTTTGCTCAGGGCCCAGAGGTTTGGGACAGAACAACATCTGGATGCATGTGTGAAACGTGCAGTTGTGAGCATCAGTCAGCACAGTCAGTGTGAGCTGAGATCACATGTTCTTCTTCACCGGATGAAGGAGCTCAGAGGAGCTCAGGGCCTCACGGAGGGCTGAGGAGGTCTACGAGCTGCTAACCTGTACTCTGTGTGTGTGTGTGTGGAGGTGTAAACTGTCAGGGACAGAAACAGTTCAACCTTTAATGTAAGCATGAGACTGAGCTCCACAGAACAACATGATCACTTCCTGTGTGCTGGACTCGTACATCATGTGAGCACTTTAGTTAAACACATCTGGTCAGGTTTGAGGAACTCACGCTCTGCTGTTACTAAAGTCTAAAGACTGTGCTGGTCACATGACTGGATTATTCCCGTGTTTCATTCCAGTGTAGACAAAGCTCTGAAACAGGGACTGATAACAGCTGTAACATCTGCAGCACAGATCCACTGCAGTGAACCTGCAGGGAGTCGCTGATCAGTGCTTGACTGCAGCTCAGGTTAAACCCTGAGACAGATGTGTGCAGCTGTGGTTGAAGCAGACAGGTGCAGCTGCTGCTACCTGCTGATGGAAGCATCTGGATCCCAGCTGTGTTCAACTGGTCCCAGCAGGAAAACTGGTCCTCTCCCTGAATCAATTCTGTATTATTCTGCATTGTTTTCTGTAAGTGTGACCCCGGGAGTTCAAAGGTCAGAGGTCACACACTGAAAGTCTGCTCTCTGCCTCCAGGCTCTGTCTCCCAGTGATAAGAAGTGTTTCGAGGACATGGCCAAAGCCGACAAGGTGCGCTACAACCGTGAGATGAAAGACTACGTCCCCCCCAAAGGCTTCGGAAAGAGGGGCCGCAAGAGGAAAGACCCCAACGCCCCCAAAAGACCCCCGTAAGACCCCAAACTCACTCTGAAGGTCCAGGTAGCACCTGACACACCTGATGTACTGATGTAAGACCCCAAACACACTGTGAGTCTGTGTGTTTTGAGAGTGCCAGCAGGGGGCAGCACAGAGCTGCTCATGTTTGAGTCCGTGTTCAGACACAGAGGCAGATCCTGGATCAGCTCTCATCCTGGACTCTGCTCATGCTTCCAGTGTCTGAGCTGCTCTCTGACAGAGGGATTAATAATAACAGCTGTACAGTGAGCAGCTCTCTGTGTGTTACAGGTTAAACTCATGTTTCCATTTCAGACTCACACACAGACCCTCTGACCTGTAGCCTGTCTGTCTGCAGGTCTGCGTTCTTCGTGTTCTGCAGTGAGTACCGTCCCAGTGTGAAGCAGCAGTATCCTGGGCTGTCTATAGGAGACTGTGCCAAGAAGCTGGGAGAGATGTGGAGCAAGCTGTCCCAGTCTGAGAAGCAGCCGTACGAGGAGAAGGCCCAGAAGCTACGAGAGAAATACGACCGGGTGAGGCTCAGTCACACAGACAGAGGGTATAAACCAGTCACAGTGTGTGATACAGGCAGGGATGAAGGGTGTGACGAGCTCAGAAACATCAGCCTCTGTTCTCCTAGCCCTCTGTACTGCATGTTTCCACTACTCTGTACATAAACACATTTTCTGCACACGATACTTTAACACGTTTGAATACTTTTAAACTGCAATTTTACCCCACAGTCAGAGTCTGGCTGTCAGTCAGCTGGTTACCACATGTACTCTGGAGGAGGCTGTCAAACTCTGTGAGAATGGGAAAGTGTGTTTTAGGACAGTCCAGCCTGACATTAGCTGGATGATGTTAGCTTATAACCAGCTGCTGTTGTTGTTTAGCTGCTTTTGTCAGCTGTTTGGAGACTGGAGGGTCACAGGTCCAATCATGTTCGAGCCCTGATGTCAGCTCTGCAGGTGAGGCTGAGGAGGAGGAAATATGTACCCATGTTAAAGGGCCGCATATAGTTTGAGCTGTGGGTGATCTTCAACACATAACTGACACGTTCCAGCAGGTTTTAGATAAACTGAGTGTTCATCTGATTTCCTCTTTATTTCAGGCTTCTAGCATTTTCTGTGTGGTACGAACGTTCAAAGGAGCGTTGTGTATTTTAATATTTCACCACCAGGGGGCAGTGAAACCGATTCATAGACTGAGATGCTCCAGGTCCAGCCTTAGTGTGATGCTGCTGCTGAGCAGATGGGTGCTTTATTCATACAGTTAGACTTCAAACAGACAAATAAATACATGGAGACATGTATAAAACATTAAAGTTTACTGAGCGCGTGCACTGAGCTCTCTGTCAGGCTTTTATTTTGTAAACCTTTACTGAGCGCGTGCACTGAGCTCTCTGTCAGGCTTTTATTTTGTAAACCTTTACTGAATGTGCAGTGAGCTTCCACGGAGGATAAACTGCTTCCTGTGTGTTTCAGGACATGGTGGCGTACCGCGGCGGCGGCACGTATGCCAGGAACCCCAGCTCTTCAGCTCAGGGAGGAGAGGAGGAGGACGAGGATGAGGGCGAGGATGAAGAGGAGGAGGAGGACGATGACGAGTAGAGACGAAGAGCTGCAGCTGGGAGAGAGAGTGTTAGAGAGAGAGTGAAACAGGTGTGTGTGTTTCAGAGTGCAGGTCAGGGGGCGGAGCCTCACAGCAGGTGTGTCTACGTTTCAGAGACTTCCTGTTCCTCTGTTAGGGTGTGTTTCTAAACACCGTCCCCCTCTGATAGAAACAAGGTTCCACCTGACAGGAAGCACACTAACACTTCCTGCTGCAGCTGATGGCAGGGACAGAAGAAGAGACAGGTGAGAGAGGTCAGAGGTTAACAGCTGCTTCTGCATAGATCACATGACTCCATCAGGTGAGTCTGACAGCATCACCTGGGTACAGACGTTTATTTAAACAGCCTCAGCCTGGCTCACAGGTCACATGACCACAGGAGTCATGTGACTGAGTGTCGGTGCTGGTGACACAGAGGGAGGCGGAGTGCTCTGAAACACACACACCGGACCACAGAGAGAGTGTGTGTGTCACTGTGTGTGTGAGAACAGGGTGTGTGTGTCTTTACAGTAACGTGTGTGTGAGGTCATCAGATGTTAAACTGTCCCACAGCAGAGGACAGTACAGTAACCCCCCTCCTCTCACTGTTACCATGGTTACCCCTGCACCCTCCACCCCTCCTGTGTGTTACCATGGAAACCCCCTTCATCATCATGTTGTTTTTATGTTGTGGACGTTTTTGTTCTTCGTTCACTGTCAGAGTAGAAACTTCAACTTTTATAATAAAACAACCACCTGAGGGAAAAACCCACCCGGAGTCTGTGCTTACTCGCCGCCGCCCACCCTGACTCACACACACACACACACACACCTGTGATCTGTGAACATGCAGCCAGGTCTCTTCAGCAGGATAAACCCCCATCCTCACTGTTTGTGAGAGACTCACACAGCGCCCTGACTGTTGGGAACAGAGCCTGTCCTTCTGCAGATGTTACGTCATAACTCCAGAGGTTAGACCCGTCACAGTGCTGCTACTAAAAAGTCCCAACGATATAAAATATAGGTTTATATAAAATCTAAAACTTGAGAGCCAGCCCTGCTCTGATATCCTTAAGACATTCTGACACAGGCCTGAGGGGTCATTCTGTTTAAATCTCAGGTACATGTGACAGTCGTCTGCATACAAATGACTTGGTTTTAATAACAAGGCCGAGGGGAAGTCAATAAATACTAAAAACAAGGGCCTGAGGATGGACCCTTGAGGTATAACACATGGGAGTGTGACAGATAAGTTTATCAACAGAGACAAACTTCTGTCAGACAGATGTGGCTTCAGTCACTGAGGCAGCTCCTCTAATGACAGAAATCCTGTGATGTACTGTCAGAATCTGCTGTGGCATCTAAAAGGAGTCAGTGGTTAATAAAAACTGATACAAGTGCAAACTGTGCTGTGAATACTTTAAACCTGACTGAAATACATCAACAATACTGAGTTTACAGAAAACAGGGTTGGTTAACTCTTTACCTCGGCTGGTAAACACACTGATGATTTAAACTAGTGTTGGTCTTATCAACAGATCACATGGCATCTGTGTTTTAGCCTATACAGTTATGGTTTCTGTCCTTATTTAGTTAAAGTTATGAGTCCCTCCTACAGGTAATACCTACAGGAACTGTACTTTGTTTCTCACACCTCCTACAGCTGACTGCCTTCAGTGTGGACGTCCTTTCTTCTTGATACGGTGTTCATCACTGAGTCCGTGACTTTCCACAGGGTCCTTTTATGTCCTGTATTTGTGTTTCTTCATCTCAGTTCTGAGATTAACATCCTTGGTACACCTGACAGATGCGTTCACACCTCCATCACCAGCTGTTTGACCTGCAGCTAGAGCGAGCAGATTCAGCAAACTAACAGTGAGCCCATGTGAGGTGCACTCCACATGGAGCAGGTCATCTAAACAGAAGGTCGGTGGTTTGATTCCTGTCTGCATGTCAAACAGAGGGAATGTTAGAAAGCTCTTACGTGTAGTGTGTGAGGCATGTTGTAAACAGTGCTCTGATTGGTCGAGTAGGACAGTGCTGTACCAGTCCATGCTGAGAGGCAGGTGTAGCATGTATTAATGTCATATGACGTCCATATGAAGCGTGTGCAGTAGCATCACTCTATGGGAGCATGTTAGACACTGATTTGCACCTAAGTGCGGTGCAGGTGTGATTTCAGAAAACAGCCGGCTTGTTGGCAGTCTCCCAGGATTGTTGTTCCCGCCTCTTTACTTTCTGTTTTTGTTCCTTTGTAAGGTAAAGACCTACAATAGTACAAAGAAAACAGAGACAAAGTTGAGTCTCTGGCTATGATTCCCCTCCAGTGTGTTGCTCGTGGTGTCCTGAGATAATGTTTTGATGGGACCGCTCCGTGGTGCAGATCGGTGTCCCAGTGAGTGAGAATTTCCTCTCCAGCTTTTAAAGAGAGCCCAGTCTGTGGTTATGGAGTCACGCATTTACACACTTGGTGCTTTCTCAGAGTTCAGTGCTCTCCAGATGTGTTGGGGGTGTTCCAGGTCATGTTTTAGAGCATGTGCTGACCAACATCTTCAACCTCTTCCTGAAGCAGTTGGTGGTCCCCACAGCCTTCATCATCATTCCCGTCCCCGAGAAATCAGAAGTCTCAGTGTTCTGGCTGAGCAGGAGAGGACACTGCAGTGACCATGACAACCAGCTTATGCATCCCACTGTTGCCAGGAAGGAGGATCATATGAGGACAAACAGCAGAACCAAAGGAACGAGATCATCTCTCACTCATAGCTCTACTCCACTTTAACACCACCAGGGGGTGCTGTAAGCAGCCTGTTCTACAGGGGCTTGGTCTACAGGGGGAAGTAGCTGTGGCCAAAGCCCCGGCTCCACACATCAGGATCCAACACCAAGACTGAACAGTGTGCCACCATCACCTGTAGAATGTCACAGCCTGGTGTCAACACAAGTAATGGAGACATTTCATTGGCCACACCCACATCAGCAGGCGCAATAACAGGACTAATGGTTTGGAAAAGACAAGTGGTGGTGACAGTGGACTCATCTCTGTGCTTGTCCTGCTAGACCTCAGTGCAGTAGAAAGAAAGTGGTGGATCTATGTTTCTGAGTGTGGGGCCATCAAGAGGCCACAGTATTCATAGAGGGGCCAAGTATTACTCCAGCAGCACGTACAATGCTCATTCTAACTGCTGTTTCCTCCTTATTTCTTTGTATACATGCAGCTCACACTCGACTGTGACTCCTGACCGTGTTTATGGGCCAAAGGTTTTGTTCTTTACATTGTCTTTCTTCTATATAATTGTTAAACATTTAATAAATATGTCTACAAAAAAGATTTTAAAAATCAGACATTTCACACAGACACACAAATGATTTCTGACCTGATGAAGGGGGCTGAAGGTGCCCTGCTCTCGCCCAGCTTCTGCTGCTCTCTCCCTGCTCACTGTCAGCAGCTGGCAGGCTCAGGTCCTGCCTGAGACTCCTCATGTCATCTATCAGTGCCAAAGAATATGGGAAATAGCAACGCACAACATGCACATTACAAAACAAGTACATGAATCAGCATTACATTCATTAGTGAAGTGCTGACGTTCTTTCCTAAACTTTGGGCCTTAATTAACATCACTGTTAACTAATGTTTGCTTTGCTTCTTAACCAGTGAAGCACCGAGGGGCTTCCTGAGGTTCCTGCTCGTAAATGCCCAAAACGAGTCGAGTATTTCTCTGCAACCACAAACCCTGTTTTCATCAGAGGTGTAAATATTACAGCACTGTGTCAGAGTCACTGAGGCTGGAACACAGAAAAAGGAAGTAGATGTATTTATTTTTAGACTTTATTGCCTGGAACCACTTTAAAAATACGCTTTGGGTCACAATTAACTCCAGAAAACCAGGAATCCACATATGAACATTATCTGTGCAAAGATTTATGCTTCTGAAGGTAAACAGTGAAAACTTACAGCACTAAATGCACAGATAGCCAGGCGTTTCACATTTTGGTACCATCTGCCAGTTTTAGTTTCTTAGGTATTGAAGAGCAGAAATGATTTAATTTTATTTACATGCTTAAAAATGTTTGCTTTTGAATATTATTTGAAGAATTACCCACACACTCAGGCACTTTGGGCCTGTTTCCCTTTGCATAACCGAGTGTTGGAAACGTGCCTTTTCTCTTTAAACTCTGAGGGGCTGTAACTTTGGCTTCTATTGGCAGATTTGCATGATTGACCCTCTTTTTAAAATAACTTTAGCCAAGAGAATCAAGTTAACATCACTGTTTTTACGTCAGGTCCACCAATCAGAAGTTGCAGAGCAAAAAATACATGTAACCATAAATTTACAACACTCACCCTGGTCCAATCAAATGTCTGTAGCCAGGCAAAATTTGTGATTTTTGACGGGAAACGGCTCTGAGGCATTGTGGGAGATCGAGTGAGGAAGGGAAAGTTCTGGAGTTCACAACTGGATGTTCACACGTTGGAAGGAGCGAATTTTACGTTATATTTTATTGAACGCTGTGCATATTTGTGGTCTGCTTTTTCAGCTGGTTCGATGAATTTTGGTCGGAGCGCGATGAAACTCACAGTTTTGGAATCTGTGAGATCTCAGCTTTTAAACAATGTTTTGCTAGCTGCAGTTTTGCACTGACGAGGCTGCGTTGTGTTTGTTGTGAAATGACGTAACGGCTCCTAACTGTTTGTTGTTTTTGCTGTATTTGGAGGTTGCAGAAACGGTTTAAAGGAGCTTTTAGCTGAGATTCAGTTTTTTTTAGGTACCACACACGCCGGGACTTATATTACAAAGCTCGTGTTACAGTCGATTAAACGGGATCTCTGCACCGATACCGGGAGCACTGGGGCTCATTTAATGTTTGTCAGACTTCAGCTACATGACAGCTGTGGGTAAATACAGATTTATGACATACCAACAAACTTCTCAAAATGTAGACTCTAACCAGTTGTCGGTTGAAAAGCTTTCATTGCAGGATGTTCAAATCTTCTTCTTCTGTAAGATTTCACACTGGAAATTCCTATTTTTCTCATTAGCACCACTAGTGTTGGGACTTGGATTTGAATCTGATGAGCACTCCCGCAAAGGACAGATGAGTGACAGCACAGGGGCACTTCAGGGGCCAATCAAATTTCAGCTGGGACCAGTGCCCCTGTGGCGCCACCCCTAGAACCACTCCTGGCACCATCATACCCCCACAATGGTCATTTAACTCATCTGGTCAGCACACAGATGCAGTCGTTTCTAAGCGTCGTTAAGGCGGGAGAAGGCGCTGCACTATTCTGCTAAATTAGACCATTCAGACAGGATCACGTCACACGAGCTGATAAGGAGAAGCCAAAACTGGAAGCCACGACTTTGTTGAGGGTGTTTTTTGCAAAGGTCTTTCTACAAATTCAAGTTTTCAAACTGCTTCAACATCTCACTCTGTGTATTCGTGTGTCTCTGAGCTTCGGTGCAGGATTATCATTAAAATGGTGGGAAAATGAGCATGATTGCACCGACCACGGCACAATGGATCAAGTTACAAAAATTAAGCAATAGTGACCAACGCACCACAACGACTGTGTCGCACGACACAGGATGTGATGTCACAACTGGTGCGAGACTTGCTGGCCTGCTCCTATGAGGGTTGTTTTCCGGGGATGGCTTGTTCCTCTTAGTTGCGCGGTCGGGGTTCCCCCAGGTGTCGGGTGGTTCTTGGGGTCCAGGGTCCCGTCTTTGGCTTTCTCTGAAGTGGCCGGCCTCTGCAGTGGTTGGCTGGCCGCTGCTTCTGGACCGCTGGTACTCCTTCCCCTGGCTGTGGGAGCTCCATCTGTGGCAGCAGGTGGAGACCCATTGTGTACATCTGCTTCACCCTCGACTTTTCCCCCACCACCCTTCTTTTCTGTCCCTTTTCTTTCTTCTATTCCTCTGCTTTCTTCTATCTTTCACTGATCTGGCCTTCACCCTGTCCACGCTATAACATCCACACAGGGGGCTAACGGCATTCTGGCCAGACAGGAGCTCTTAGTGGTAAATCCTGTGGTTTATGCATTTATACACACATTTAGACCAGAAACACTGGATCTTTCTTAGGCGCAAATGATGATTTTAACTGTCTAAAACTGAACGTCAAAGCTCTTCAGAGGTGACAACAACAAACAGATCCCATCCTGATCTGTTCCACTGCACAGGTGGACTCCAGTCCAGACCTGGTCTACAGCTCTGGTCCAGAGTCATGTTGCTATCGGAGCTGTGTGACAGTATATGCTGCTCTTCTTCACTGCAGTCATCACATGGTTCTGTAATCAGCACAAACACAACCTGAACATCAGCCACTGGATGTAGAAGATTCACAGCAGTCATTTTTATTACGAACTATGTGATTTTGTATCTGTTGTCACTGTTTTCAACTCAAAACGTGATCGTTTATTTTCTAGTTTTGACCCTTTCACGCATGAATTATGACAACCTCAATCAGGATTTTTTTTCTTAAGTGTTTTTATTCATCTTTAGGCATGAAAAAAGATTTAGGAACTTCATTTTTTTAAACTTGTACTTTTCAAAGAGTTTTTTTTACATGTCCAGTTAGGTGACAACAGGTTTTGACAGGGTATGGAGGGTCACATCAGTGTCCAGTGTAGTGCTTTATGTGCAAGTATACCATCAACACTGACACAAATACAAGCCTTTGAATAGCTGTAACTGTGGTGACCACTGTGTGTGAAAGGGTTAAGTGATCAGGTTTAACAGATCAGTGATAAATCTGTGCTGTTGGATCAATAATGAAACAGACTGCTGTTAGAAATAACTCTGATTCTGGTGTTTATATTCTGATCAAATAGATGATAAATAGTTTCACTGCGTAACTCACAGAAAGAAGCAGAACAGTTCACATCAGGCTGAAACCTCTGCAGTGTCTTCTTGGCTTCGTCTCTAAATTTTAAAGTTCTGCAGTATTTTATAAGAAACTCCTTTAAATTGTCCTCCATGCAGCCAAGTTTGGTTCCAGTTAATTCCTCCACATAAAGAAGAAGAAATGACTTGTGTTTATAAAGGATCTTCCTGTTATTCCACGTTTGTTGGAGAGAAGTTATGCTTATAAGTTTCCATGTGTAACAGTCGCAATAGTGTGGTGTCTCTTTAAGACAACTTAATGTTTAGTGACGTCACAAGCATGCGCCCTGCCCTCTGTTGTATGAACGCTGCTCGCTTCATGTATGATAAGACAGCAGCCATTCAGCTGGGCCTTGTTGGTGAGGAGTGTTTATTAAAGGACGAGCACTGTGGGATTCCCAGTACCAGTGTGGTCGGGAGTTTTTGACTGTCCTGCTGTCTGCCGCCTCCTCTCAACCGCTCAATACAAGCCACGATACACATGTCAGAAAAGCTTGCTCATGAAAACTGTACAGGTAACAGAATTTACCCATGGATCTGGAGACTCTTCAGCCTTTGGCATCAAAACTGTGGTCATTTGTTCAGTTATAGGAGCAGTTGGAATATTTTTACTTATTTTTATTTTGAGGTTTCTTTGGCTCTCGGAGGAGGCGGACACACTTTTTCTCCTCTCCCTTATCTTCCCTGCTTATGTCCTTGTCTAGTCTCGTGGGTTTTTTTTTTGTATTTTCCCTGGAACACTCTCTCACAGTCTGTTCTCTAAAACCTAAAAGAGGAATTATGGATTGGATCAACTGGTCCCTAAATGCAATTGACACCCCTTTCTCAACGAGAAGTTTCGGCTCGGGTGAGCCTGAGTGCTGAAGATATCTACCTATTCAGAACCATGGTAACAGGGTTCTGGCTGATCGGAGCTGGCTTGGCCCTGGCTTATCGAAGAATTAGGAAAGCGGAACCGGCTGTTCAAACCCCCACAAGGCTGCCCGCTGGGATTGGAACGATGGGAGAGGCGTGAGTTTCTCAAAATGGGCTCATTGAGTCAGCACGGATAAGATCTTGGAGAACGCACGGCTGCTGTGAATACTCAGAATAAAATCTCTGACTGCAGACTGGATACATCTCGGAAGGGCTCGCTTGGAATAACATCTCTGGGCGCAAATTGGATGACATCTCAGGGAGGCACACTGCCGTGAGCTCTCAGAAATTGGCTCCTTGAGCACAAGAAATGACAACATCACAGAACGCAAGTATGGCGAAGCTCGCGGCTCTTCAACGGGAGAGTGAGAGACCAGTGTTGGACTGTAGAACTGCTTTGAAATTCATATGAGCTGTTCGCACTAAAGTAAAAACCACCATCACTTCATGCGGATACCCTCTCGGCGCCAGCTGCAAGGTTGGAGCTGAACAACAACACCCTGATAACGACTGTGTTCAGTCTGTTCTTCCCATTCCATGCAAGGCCACCTGGGTTGGCTGGAAGACTGTTTACTTAGCCTGGCAGGGCGAAGGACACTGTCTCAGCTGAACTATGGTCACGCACACACATACATATACTGATACTGATAAGCACTCACTGACGCATCACCCTCCCTACCCCGGATCCAATGCCACCTCCAACGCTTACCTCCCCTCTGATGTGGACATCGGGTCAGTTAGAGGCGCAGTCGAAAGATTGCAGCGGTCCCAGATCAGATGTACACACTGGAACTCTTTCCCATGTTGCTGTCTGTGTTTATTGTGCTATGGTGTATTGATATCTGTGCATCCCTGTATTATCCTTTTGTGTTACACATTTCAATGTTTTTTTCCTCACTACCTAGCCTGACCTGTCTCCACAATGTGATGTTTGTGTATTGTATGTACGGTCGGCAAGGTCTGTCATCTCGGTTGTGGGCAAAAGACCTGCAACTGACAAATAAAGGCTATCTCATCATCTCATCTCATCAAAACATGTTTGATTTATTTCTGTAAACTACTCATTTATTTTCTTTCAGCTGTCTGCATCAGATGTTTAGTTTTACATCTTTGTATTGCATTATGATTAGTCAGTGAATCTCTACTGTTAAACACACGGATGAGTTACACCTTCATTAAATTGTGTGTTTGATCTGAAATCGTCCTCAAACACTGGTGTTCTGTAACATCATCATCAGTGACCATGAAGTCACTGATTATAAACAGGAAGCAGAACCTAAAAACATGAACCTGCTCAGACACACCTATTTCAGTTCTGCACTGACTCAAACCACAGAGAGTGAAAAGGATCCATTAATATTTATAAAGACACAAAGACCCCACTCACAGATTTTTTAAAAGCATGTATCCTTTTTTCAAACATGTATCCTACATTTACTGCATTTAAAAAAAACATGTATCCTGTTTTTTTGTTTCTTAAAGCATGTATTCATCATTTATAGCATATATCTGGGTTTTGAATAAAAATATGTAAAAAAAAAATTTTAAGAAGCGCTGATTTTCTCAGGATGTTAGTTTCTTAAATCCTGCATTTAGCGCACTTTCAAACATGTATCCTGTTTTTTGTTTGTTTCTTAAAGCATGTATTCATCATTTATAGCATATATCTGGGGTCTGAATAAAAATATGTAAAAAAAAAAGTTTAAGAAGCGCTCATCTTCTCAGGATGTTTGCTTCTTAAATCCTGCATTTAGCACACTTTCAAACATGTATCCTTTTTTTGTTTGTTTGTTTCTTAAAGCATGTATATCTCAGGTTTTGAATAAAAAAACTTTACGAAGTGCTGATCTTCTCAGGATGTTTGTTTCTTAAATCCTGCATTTAGCGCACTTTTTTAAACATGTATCTTAGTTTTTGAATAAAACATATATTTTTTAAAAACACCCCTATTGATTTTCTCATTTTTTAAAATAAAAGCCAACTCCTGCAAGGCGATAACGCAGACGGCTTAAGGTTTTATCAGAAGACGGGATGGCGGACAAAAGAGCAATGAAAAAAGTGTATTACGACCCGCTTCACCCCGGTAGTTTCGGGGGAGTAGAACGCAGAGGTGTAGAAAATATTCAAATGTAAAAATATTCATGGTGTTTGTAGGTAGAACTTAACAAAAAAGCATTTTTCTGCTTAAAAAAGTAAGTTGTCTACATGTACACGTTTCAGTGAGTTGACTAATCAATGTTAAAAGTCAGTCAGCAACACAACAACACAACACAAAATGTAAAAAACACCTCCTTAACTTAAAAAATATTAAGTTTGTGTAACATGTAAAAGCGAGTTTGAACATCCTGCATGTTTGAATTGCCCATGCACTGGACCATAACAAAAAAATATTTTACAACTGCCATAAAAAAACTGAATAAGAAACAGAAAAAAGCCAGAGGTTGGCAACAGTACCTGGTATGGGGCAACCCCATAGCATATGCTCGTATCATCACAAGTGTAACAGTTGTCTGCATTCTTATCGTGTCGTGGGAGTAGAGGTGTGTTTCCCCTAGACTGTGTTCGGTGAGTGAACAAAACACTGAATTCTAAACAGATGAATTACATGTTATATTTATACACTTTAAAATGTCATCTTTAAAGACCTGAAGTTTGATGGTTTTAATTGTAATTTAGCAGAGTAGAGTTGTTGTTTTTTTTGTTTTTTTTTAAAAAAAAAAGCTTAGCTAGCCGTTTCTTTTAGCTAGCAAACGTGGCTCACAAATAAGAGAGTACATTGTCAGTTTTTCCACTTATAATTAAAATTTGTCACTTGTCAGGGTACAATAATTTGTTTTGTCCAGCCATTTCCCTCAATTTGTATGAGTTTGAAGTGTGTAATCCACTTGGTGTCTCAAGAAAAAAAGCACAAAATTATAGCTGTTTATTGGGTTTTAGCTAATGTACCACCATTGCTCAGGTAACATTGTGTATTACATTAACACTTTGTACTGTTTAATTGTGTACATTTTTCTTTTTTCTTTCTTTCTTTTTACAGATAAATGTTGAATTCCAAAGGGTCACCGCTGTTAACTTGGAAACAACATTCATGGCAGAACTTGACCAGTATTCCACAAGAATAATGTCCCTGGCCTCTTCGAAAGGAGGTGCTGCAAAAATTAAGATCCAGTGCATCAGGAACATGCTGCAATAGGTAAGGAAAAAGAAACTGAATATAACTGATCTTAAATAACAAAAGTTAATTATGTAATTCATTATCTCACTAGCATAGTTGGCTATGTTTATGAGTGAATAAGTGAAAATCAGAGGTTGACAGAGTAAAAAATTGCTAAAGAAAACAAACCATATGGAAAAGATATATATAAATCTTATAAAGTTTATATCTGTCTTGTGTGAAACTTGTATGAAAAGTATACAAGAGTGAAAACACATATAAGATCCCTTGAAAAATTATATAAATGAAACTTGTATGTTTTTGGATACTTCCTAAAACAATATATGACATTAACCTGACAAATATTATCCTAAGAAGAAAAATGTAATATCATACTTATATGAGTTAGACAATCATGAGTGAAACTAAACTATTGTAAGTTTTTTTATAGAGAACAAAAGATTTACTTGTGTTGTCACAAATAGGAAACAACTAACAATTAACACTGAATGACAATAAGATGTGAGGGAAAGCCACAAATTTACGAGAAGTTTGCTTTGAACTGTGATTAAATAAAACCCTACTACAACATTAGAATTTCCCTCTGGGATTGATAAAAATGCTTTTCATTCATTTGTGTAAAGTTTATTTATTTCTTTGTTTAGCATTTTTGCAAAACTAGGCATCCTATTCCTGACTTTCAAATAATGTTTTTTCCCGTTATTGCATTGTGACATTTAAAGAACTAACTTTTCCAATAAGTTTGACAAATGATTAAATCAACACAGTAAATATTCAAAATCCATCCTGAATGTATGCTATATAGACAGAAAAGATGGAAAAGAATATTCATATTGTTGTAGATAAAATACAAATATATTTTTGTCTTTTTACATGACCCAAATTCATTATGACAGTGCTTTAAGGACCATTTAAACACCACACCACTAGCCTAATGGAATTACATTACAATATGAAATACATAAATGTTGTGAACATGCATTGCAAAATGTTTTGACAGAAATATATTCCACTCAGCTCAGAAACCCATATTCCAATAAAGACGCTGTTCAGAAATGACAGTGTGATTGCGTCACCTTTATGAACAGCTATGGCTTTAGACCTTGTTAGCTGCACATTTCACTCTTAATTAGAATGACATTTGACACAATTGAAAACCTTTGAATCTCTCCCATAATCAACCCCATAATCAGTAGCTTCACCTTCACATTTAGATTAAATAATTTACAATAAGATTTAAGATTAAATCATTTACAATAGTATGTATTCAGTAGCTGACATACAATTGAGGTAGAGTGTGGAAACTGTATGTACATACATGGCCTAACTATCTGAGTAGCATTTATGGCTTTGTAAAAGCCTGTGGGAAAGTGAACAGTTGACATATAGCTCAGCTGAGTTCTGATAAGAGAACCACCTCATTTCATTGCAGAACTGTTTAACTTCTGCGGCTGCATTTGTTAAGAACTGCTTAGCTAAACGAGGAAAAGCACGGGATATTGCCACTCGTTTGCATATTTGTTGCGGTACAGCTTGACTACTTTTTATTTCTTTCAAGAGGTACCCATTGAAACTTTCAAACATAAAGGCTGAGTGAGCCCATAAAGGATCCCATTGCACAACACTTTTACTCAAATGCAACAATGAATGAACATTGAATGTCATGTGCTGTTTTCCATACAGAGATTGTACACCTCCAACAAAGTACACTAATGCGTCGTGTGCATGGTTTATAAGTTCAGTTATTTAATTCGGACCCCAAGAGAATGCTTATCCCTTCTACCAGTAATGCCCAATGACAGTGATACTTCTGTGGAAGTATGCCTTTCAGAACTGGCAAACTATAGTACAAAAGCCAAACTCGTGAGCTTTCCAGAATTTGCGTTCAATTAAAGATCTTGGAACTCGAGCGACGATACCTGGAGGTTTAATAGACAAGAGGTGTTTGTCTGTGCTTGCTGTTTGTACACCAATGTACCATGGCTCAGAAGTGTTTTTAGAATCCATCCATAAAGATGCCATGTATCTGAACACACCAAGCAGTACACAGTGCGTGTAGTCAGGGACCACTCCATTGATAAGATCAAACAATGGCAAATCTGCAGGAGGAGATGAGCCCTTTATCCCCAATATAGTCTTCCCTTGTCTTTTGGCTATTTGTCCTATTTCTACTGTGGTTTTATGATTTCTGTCACTTGGCTTTTCATCAGGACATGCGTAAACCCTTGTGTTTCCATTCCCTTTCCTTGTTTGCATCTCAGGATGAAGGCAAACCCTGCAGCCATATTCACCATTAAATTGCTTGAAATTCTGTAACAATGGTCTTGCTACAGCATCACACACACAGCACAACGTGTGCACTTTTATGTGTCTCCGTGCCTGATTGGATCCTGCCACTCAAAACCAACTTGAGAAAGATTTGCACACTCCTCGACAAATGGTTTAAAGGACCAGGACATGTCTGGCTTTTTGGATCCAAACCATAAAGCACATAGAAGTACATGTTTGTCTCTACTCTCTGGTGGTATCTCATTAACGCAACACAATATTGGCCAAATACTAAATTTGGAAGACGGAAAAACTGGTACAAGTGAGGGACAGAAAATCTTTACTGTCTATCTTTACACGCCTCCACTGGGATCACCTCTGAAACATAGATCATGCACATTGTGGTTCTCAAGATTGTCTTTTAGCTGATCTTTTAATGGTATACTAATAAAAAAGTTACCTTCCTCTAAACTGGCTTTCACTGTTGTGAATGAAGAACATGACACACATTTAAGTGTTTCTTCCAAAGATTGTGAAGACCCAATGTACTTAGTACAAACTCTACAGTAATGATGTCATTTAAACTGGTTTGTAATATCAGCTAAGGGTTTCTCCAGAAAATACCTGCTTGATGGAACTACAGTAGTCCCAGCAGAATGTAACTTGAGCAGTTTCAACAAGTCCTCCATTAATACACCTGTAGTGTTGTGTCTCAAAGCAAAGGAGAGGATTGAGATGATGCTTTGATTTTCTGTTAGTCCACTGGAGCAGTTCACATCAACTCCTGCTTCAGGGGCATTGCAATTAACCGCAAGTCTTACCTGTACCATTGTGACCATTTCTATTCTTTCCTCCTGTCTTTGGGTGGCATCTTCATTGTTTCCCTGAGAAGTATACAAATTAACTACTCTTTAAAGAAAAGAGAGCCATGGAAGGGGAACACATCTTGCATTTGTTTCTTACCAGTGAAACTGTTTGTGGTTCTGGTATCTGCTCATCTCTTTGGGTAGCATCTTCACTTTCCTGTGAGTCTCTCTCTCTCTCGCTCTCTCCTTTTAAAAGCAACATACAGAAAAAAGGCCACAATAAAGCATTACTTTCATTCTTATGTTATCCTTTGCACACCAAGTCTCTTCTACGCTACTCCATCACATTGTAAAAGTGAAAAGTACAGCTCACCATTAAGCTGGTTAAATATGTCAGTGACAGACTCCATACTTGTTTTGGATTATATCATTCAGATATTTAATTCATTTATATATTCAATATTCAACACTTGGTTTGTATTACTATAATAATGTATTTTTATTTACCAGTGGAACTGTGAAAGTTCCTTCTCTCTGGCTGTCATCTTCACCGTTGTCCTTGAAATGATACAAATGAACAACTTGTTTAAGATACGTTTTGCACAGCTCCCCTGAAAACAGTCGGGATGAAATTTTCCATTTCCATGTTTTGTTATTATTATCATTGTTATTATTCTTAATATTTTTATTGATGTTTAAATAAACACAATGCAAGAGGTTGGCTTCTAAGTAAAAAACGACATTTTCTTATTATATTTATCATCTCACAATTACTTAAGTAGCATTTCAGATTACTTTTACTGCAGAAACATTACAAACTAGTCTAGGTTCTCAAATACTTCGCATTTTCTTATCATAACTAACCTAAACAGAATTCATCAGTCATTTGGCAAACACAATAAATTATGTTGCATAGTTTACCATTTAAAATAAATATCTATGTAAGTGAATGGAATTATTCGTTTGTTAACCTGATTAGTACACACAACACAAAAATATAAGCCACGTGCCACGTTATGGGTGTCAAATTAGAACTGAAATGTTCCACTTAACCAAAGTATTAAAACCCAAACACTTTGTATCAAGTGCTACTATGGTAGCTGATAAGACATTAACGATATACATTCACTTACGTGTTGTTGTGTGGTGTGCTGCCCGATGTCAGTCAAAGCTCTGTCGATTCTTCTACAAAAGAAACAATGGCCGGTAAATTCTTGTAGCTTTCATAACAATGACAGAAACTGACAACTGTATTAATTTATTGGCAAAGGAGCATATACCGTTTTTTCCATCTGGTCAAAGTACGTGAAGGAACGTTTTTCCGTGTCAGATGTAAAATGTTTTCTTTTCGGCATCGCTGTCTCTTAAGTTACAAAACTCAGTTGGAATGTCAGTATACTCTATAATCTGTGAAAAACTGATTCTATGTCACGGGTTGCTTAGAGGATCCACTCGCAGGACTCCTGGGTAGCGTTCAAACAGAGATTGTTTATTACAGCTCTTCACCAAGTGTATGTACAGACAGTGCGAGGTTAGTGCTATATACAAGACGTGAGGGGCAGGGGTCCAGGGCTCCAGGGAAAACGGGGAAATCACACACGCGCTCAGAACAGCCTCTCTCCACTCCGCTAGCGACCTGTCACTCCTTCCACACTCCACATGGGGAAACACGGGGACGGGTCCGGGGAATCTAGGAACAAAGGAACACGTTAAGTCTCTGAGACAGAGGCACGGGAAACTTGAGCTAGGTGTGTACTGACAAGAGCCTTCACAACAATCCAGCGTTGAACAGCTGATCTCCTCCTTCTAATATACCAGCTGGTCTGATGAGGCCCAGGTGTGCACGATCCGGGAAGGCGTGGACCGAGGGCGTGAACCCGCCATGAGTTCCGCCCCGGCAAAACAGGGGAGAGGGAGAGAGAGAGGAAAAAGAGAAGAGAAGGGGGGCTAGGAGTGGAGAGATGCTGATCAGCGCCTTGCCGATCCCGCAGGTCGTGACAGTACCCCCCCCCCAACGGGAGCCTCCCGGCGACCCCCAGGCTTCTCAGGGTGAACCTCATGGAACCGCCGAACCATGGCCCGGTCCAGCAGAGCCGCCCGCAGGACCCAGGAACGCTCCTCGATGCCATAGCCCTCCCAGTCCACAAGATACTGCAGGCCACGGCCCCGGCGCCTGACGTCCATAATCCGAGTCACGGAGAAGGCCGGACGCCCAGCGATGACGCGGGCGGGTGGAGGGGGTCCGGAAGGAGGGCACAGAGGACTGGAACAGCGGGGTTTGAGTTGTGAAACATGAAACACATCGTGGATACGCATGGTCCTGGGGAGCTTGAGACGCACAGAAACGGGGTTAACAACGGAGTCCACTTCGAACGGTCCAATGAAGGTGGGGGAGAGCTTTTGCGATTCTGTTCTGAGAGGTACATACCGGGTCGAGAGCCAAACCTTCTGTCCAGGTGAGTAGGCCGGAGCCGGGGTCCTGTGGCGATCTGCCTGCCATTTGTTCCGGTCTGCCATGCGAAGAAGGGCAGCTCTAGTGGCCCGCCATGCGCGCCGACACCACCGCAGGTACTGCTGAACAGAGGGCACAAAGTGCTCACCTTTGATTGCAGGGAACAGGGGAGGTTGGTACCCCAGGGAGGCCTCGAACGGAGAGACGCCTGTGGCCGACGAATTAAGGCCATTGTAAGCGTACTCCACCCACGTCAGTTGCTCGCTCCAGGTGGTCTGATTAGTGGATGTCAAGCAACGGAGAGCTGCTTTGAGTTCTTGGTTGGCCCGTTCCGCTTGACCGTTGGTCTGTGGATGAAAACGTGACGAGAGACTGACCTGGGCCCCTAAGGAGGTGCAGAACTCCCTCCAAACACGTGACGTGAACTGTGGGCCTCGGTCCGAGACCACTTCAGCGGGGATCCCGTGGAGGCGAAACACATGAGTTGACAGAAGCCGGGCGGTCTCCAGGGCAGTGGGGAGCTTGGGGAGAGCAACAAAGTGGGCAGCTTTAGAAAAACGGTCGACAATGGTGAGGATGACTGTGTTACCTGATGACGGCGGAAGACCAGTGACAAAGTCAACCGCAATGTGGGACCAGGGGCGGCTTGGCGTAGGTAAGGGATGAAGTAGGCCGGCAGCGGGCTGGTTGACAGGTTTATTCTGGGCACAGGTTGGACAGGCGGCAATGAATTCTTGGACGTCCTTGGCCAGTGTAGGCCACCAGGCGAACCGCTTGATGAAGGTGACGGTGCGATGAATGATCGGATGACAGGTGAGTTTTCCGCCGTGGGCCCATTGTAGCACTCGTGAGCGAACAGACGTGGGAACAAAGAGCAATCCCGGGGGACCAGTCCCTGGATCCGGTTCTGCCTGCTGGGCCTCCCGTATGGCGGACTCGATCTCCCACGACAGGGCTCCGATAACGCATGTGGGAGGGAGAATGGGAGCCTCACGGGTGGGGTCCTCTGAGGTGGTGAATTGGCGGGAAAGGGCATCGGGTTTCACGTTCCGAGAGCCGGGCCTGTAGGTGATGGTGAAGCAGAATCTGGTAAAGAACAGAGCCCACCTGGCTTGTCGGGCGTTTAGTCGTTTAGCCGACCGGATGTATTCGAGGTTCTTGTGGTCAGTCCATACCACAAAGGGTTCTGTTGCGCCCTCTAGCCAGTGGCGCCACTCCTCCAGGGCGAGTTTAATTGCCAACAGCTCGCTGTCCCCGATGTCGTAGTTCTGCTCTGCAGGAGAGAGACGACGGGAGAAGTAAGCACAAGGGTGGAGCTTACCCTCTAGTTGCTGGGAGAGAACGGCTCCGACCCCTACATCCGAGGCGTCCACTTCCACGATAAACTGCCGCTTGAGATCCGGTTGCCGGAGGATGGGCGCCGACGCGAAGCGTTTCTTTAGCCAGGAGAAAGCCTCCTGAGCCTGATCATCCCAGCAGAAAGGTACCTTAGGGGAAGTTAAACGGGTTAGTGGCAAAGCAATCTTGCTGTAGTCACGAATGAACCTCCGGGGAAATTTGGGAGCGTCCGATCTGCATGGGTTGCTCATGCTCGTCGCCGCGGTCCACTTCCCGATCGCTACTTCCGCTTCCGCCGGAAGCTGTCTCCGCTCGCCCCACGGGCCTCTGGGAACCGTAGTTGCTGGCGCGGTGACGCACCCTCAAATGTTCATCTACCTTAACACATAAGGTGATTACTTCCGACAGAGTCTTGGGCAGCTCCCTCATTAATAGTTCGCCCTTGAGTTCATCACAAACATTGTTTAATAAGGTACTTATCAGCGCAGGCTGCCCCCATCCAGTCTCCTCAGCCATTGTCCAAAACTCCACAGAGAAGTCCGCCATACACCGTCTTCCTTGTTTTAAGTTCAGCAAACGGTGGCCCGCTGCCTCTGCTCCGGTGCCCCTTTCGAACACACTTTTAAACTTTGAGAGAAAATCAGCATAGGTAATCTCCGGGTTGGTTCGTAACGCTGCTTGAGCCCAGTTTAAGGCTTGACCGCGGAGTAACTGAACGAAAAAGGCTATCTTAGCTCCATCACTTTCATATGTTCGCCGCAGCTGCCTAAACTGCAACGTAATCTGTGTTAGGAAACCAGCACACTTGTGGAACTCACCAGCGAATGGCTCCGGTGACGGTAGAGCTCGTTCCGGGGCCTCCGCGGAAGCGGGGGCTGGTGGCGTGGAGAGTTCCGGGGCTGGTGGCTGTGCGGGAGCAGACGGGGGGGGGCATAGCAGGACCTGGCAGAGGTATGTGCTGAGCGAGAGCCTGAGTGAGTGCGAGCAAGTGATGGTTAATGTGTTGTAGCATCTGCTCGTGTCGCTCCAACACGGCTTCTGGAGGGGGGGTGGGTTGCCGAGCTGAGTCCGCTGGATCCATAGTATGGCTGGATTGTTACTGTCACGGGTTGCTTAGAGGATCCACTCACAGGACTCCTGGGTAGCGTTCAAACAGAGATTGTTTATTACAGATCTTCACCAAGTGTATGTACAGACAGTGCGAGGTTAGTGCTATATACAAGACGTGAGAGGCAGGGGTCCAGGGCTCCAGGGAAAACGGGGAAATCACACACGCGCTCAGAACAGCCTCTCTCCACTCCTCTAGCGACCTGTCACTCCTTCCACACTCCACACGGGGAAACACGGGGACGGGTCCGGGGAATCTAGGAACAAAGGAACACGTTAAGTCTCTGAGACAGAGACACGGGAAACTTGAGCTTGGTGTGTACTGACAAGAGCCTTCACAACAATCCAGCGTTGAACAGCTGATCTCCTCCTTCTAATATACCAGCTGGTCTGATGAGGCCCAGGTGTGCACGATCCGGGAAGGCGTGGACCAAGGGCGTGAACCCGCCATGAGTTCCGCCCCGGCAAAACAGGGGAGAGGGAGAGAGAGAGGAAAAAGAGAAGAGAAGGGGGGCTAGGAGTGGAGAGATGTTGATCAGCGCCTTGCCGATCCCGCAGGTCGTGACATTCTACCGCCAAATAGAGAAAATACTGACGTAGAGCATGAACTCAAAACTTTGTTTTCAGCTGTGACTGCCATGATTGGTTAAGTGTAAGGTCAAATATGAGGATACACCAATCAAAGGCAAAGTAGGGCGGGCCATGCTGCAGCGTACAGGTGGCCAGCTATCACCGCAAGACCTCACTAGTGATGTGCGATACCACTGATTTCCTTTCCGATCCGATACCAAGTAATATTCAGGGTGGTATCGACGATACTGATCCGATACCGATACTTTGTACAAAAACTTATTTTATTTATTGTATCTGAAATTATAGCGTCATAATGATTACAGGACATCAGATTACTTGTTCTTATCACTTAATAATGTAGAGTTCATCATATAGAAATAAAAAACTGAAGTTGTGCTATCTGAACACGTTGCCTGCCTGCAGCACTAAAGGACTCCGTGAGAGACGTCTGTCTCGCCCTAGCAGCACCTGTCCCTCTCCTCCTCTTCAGTTCGCCTCAACATACGCTCCTCATATTCTGTGATATGATTTACTCTGAGGTGTTTGACGAGGTTAGTGATGTTGCCACAACCATACATGCCAACCCTCCTGATTTTTCCGGGAGAATCCCGAATTTCAGTGCCCCTCCCGAAAATCTCCCGGAGCCACCATTCTCCCGAATTTCTCCAGATTTTCCACCCGGGCAACAAAATTGAAAAACCATATATTACTCTTATTTCTCTTTCTGGGTGTCATGGTCCTGGGTCATGTGACCCAGTATTCTGAGTTTCTTGATGTTTTGTTATTCTTTTCAGTCTAGGTTCATTTCAGTTTATTTAGTTACATTCTGTCATGCCTAGGTTACAGTTTTAGTTCATGATTTATCAAGCTCCCCATTTGTCTCATCCCTGTGTGAAGTTTTCTGTGTTAAGTCTTCGTGTGTTTATCTGTCAGGTTTCATGTCCAAGTTTTCTTTGTTTGCCAAGTTCGAGTCATGTCTAGGTCTCGTTATGTTTCCCGTTTTATTTTGAAGGATCCTTGTGTTTTTTTGTTTATTGTATTTAGCTTCACGTCCTCTGTCCTGTCATTATGTTAATTGTTGTCAGCTGTTTTCCCCATGTGATTCCGCTTCCCCTGATCATTCCTTATGTGTACTTAATCCATGTGTTTCCGCTCAGTCAGTGTCAGATCGTCTCCTCACCTCATCTTTTCATAGTTTCCGTTATTGTGTCACTGTGTCTCATAGCCTGCCTAGTTACTCTGTGTTCATAGTTTTTTCATAGTTCTTTCACAGAGTGTCATAGTCTTTTTAGGTTACACAGTGTTCTTATAGTCTCCTTAGTTTTCCCAGTTTCCGTGTTCTCTAGTGTCTTGTCATGCCATCAGCCACAATAAAGGCTCGCTTTATTTTTGGAAACCTAGTTCTGTCTCCACCGTGTCTGCATCTGGGTCTACCTCTTCTTCACACTGGCGCACCCCGCCGTGACAGTGGGTCGCAAAAAAACTTTTAATTCAGGTGAGAATGAAGCTGTGTAAACTTCAAATATCTGAGCCGATCGACACATCGTCTTCAAACCCCCGAGGTCTTTCACTACTCGGGTTAAACATGATATATAAATCACTTTGATAATTAAAAATGTTACTGTTTGGCTTTTTCAGTGTTTTATTTGTTCGTGAGTAAATCGGTTTGGCTGAGATTAAAGTTATTAGATTAGATTAAATTAAATTTAACTTTATTAATCCCTCGGGAGGGTTCCTCCGGGGTTTTCACACAGCTGAATAAACGTCAAACAGAAAAAGATTAAACAGAAGAGTGAGACGGTCGAGAGTTTACGCCAGCGCCCGGTTATATTTTAGATAGCAAGGAGCAGACGGCTGAGTTTCACTCCACCGAGGGAGCTCATGACGTACTACCCGGCTTTCTTTAGACCGCGAAGGCCGGGTCCTCAGGTGGAAGCAGCCTCTGAATTTGGACACCCCCGCTGTTTCTGGGCCGGCCAATAATAACGGTGACATTTAACGTATTTTATCCGATAAATAAACACTGTAAAATGTATTTATCACCCCAAGAGCCCTTTTGAATGTTTCCCTAATTCTGAGGTCTCAATGTTGGCAAGTGTGGCCACATCACCTCACTTTTTTGCCACATGTATCGCAAACCACGTCTCAGCTGTTTGTGGAGGTAAAATACGTCCTCACAATTACGCTCAGCCATTGTTGTGAGTGCGCACGCCAAGGGGCTGCGACGCATTTATACAGCCGTATTTCGCACATGACTATGAAAGGCGGAAGAGGAAGTAGTTCCTTTGAATGTAGACAATCCGAATGTTATAGTTTCTTTCCACTGTGTTCCTGTTAATGATAAACTACAAATTTACCCTAAATTACTAAAATATCGATATTTTAATGTGAGAACATAAATGATTGGTATCGGAGGAATCGATATTTCAGGATCGATCCGCACATCACTAGACCTCACACGGTTCTTATCAGGTAACGGCTTCGTTACGCAATTCAACAACAAGCGGGAAATCGGTCTAATAAAGTGCGTCTTGCAAAGATGGAGACTACGGAGATGAATAAAACTAATATCAGAGGTAAGTCGCCTAAATGTTTTTGAATTTGAAAGATTTAGCTTAAGCTAATGACTTGCTAAAAGTGGTTTGATGTTTTACAGGTTACATAGAAACAAGTGACCAATGTGGAAATACTCTCTTCAGAGAATTATGCATGCCACATAGCACTTGGTGGCATTAAAATGGTTCAAACGGGAAAAGTATGCCTATAGAAACCATGTCAAATAGAATATTTTTTGATAAGAAAAAGCCATTATTAGCATATAGCCCATAGCATTCTAGCTAGGAAATGATTCTTTTTTTTCCTCCCCCCTTAATTTACTACAGAACACAAGGAGAGGAAGTTTGCAGTGGTGCAGTGGAGTGAAGGGGAGGACTATGGAAAGCTTAGTGAAATAAAAACTGTTAACATACGGGGGTATGATGACTCCAAGATGGACCAGCATGGGAATCCCATTTCCACTTACTCGGCAGTTATTGAATAGCGCCATGGGAAGAAACAGCGAGGAGGGTGGCCACACTACAGGGGCACTGTTGTTTTTTTCTCTGGTAAGTAATTGTTAATATGATTGAAAATGTCCTTCTCTACTTGAAAATAGTTCTCTAAAGAAAAACTGAATTCACTCTTTCAAGTCATGTGCTTACTTCATTTTGCCAGGGAGCTGAAGACTGTACTACATGTTTACTTAATATACATGATGCTTTGTTAATCTTAAAAGTCGCAACAGTTTTGTATTTTATCACTCGTCTTTACTCGTCTCTAAGTAAAGGTTTACATATTAACACAGTAAATCTCCTAAACGTGGCTCCTACTCCTTTTAAACCTAACCCCTGACTAATGAGATGGTTGCTTTTAGATGTTGAACAGTTGTATATTTTATGTTTCACATGGATGGAAATTCTGTGAAATAGGAATTGTTTGTTTTTTGCTAACTGCACTATGTGAATCACAACTCAACACAAAACTAGGCATTGTTACTGCAGTCTTCTTCACTTTCTTTATCTCATACACACATGTTCTCTTTTCTTTGTTAGCTCTCTCTTTCACACAGGTAGAAGAACCATTCCAGTGTTCAGTTGCTTTTTTAGTCAGGAGTAAAAAATAACAGTCATTACTGCAATTACCTGAAAACACAACATAGTCTGGTGATTAAAAAAAACAAAAAACACCTGTGGAGTAATAAGCGGATTGTTGTAATGTCTTTTTGTTTCCTTCTTTGTCCTCTAGCTACTCATTTTGAGGCAGCTTGGAAAATTAATGCACTGCTGAAGGAAAATGAACCAGCGGACCTGACCAAGAGGGTATCTGTCCATCCTGAAAACTATCAGGATGATTCTGATGACTCCGATCCAAATGAGACTTCTGTCGCAGCCATTGCAACTCAAGGTGACATTTCACTTGGAACCGTTTTGTAGTATCCGTGATTTACATGTTATCTAAACACTCCACCTTTAAATATTGGCTTCTGGGCCAGTGTCAATCATTAGGAAACCATTATATACATGTTTTCATGTTCAAAAGGGAACATTTCAGGTGATGGCTCCTTTAAGTGGTTAATACTATTGTATTGTACATCTACCATTGGATGGAGTGTATGCAGGCTACAACCCTTTTGAAATGGGACAGTGTAGCCTGCAAGTAGCATTTCCTGGTTATCTCTGTACATCCTCACCAGCTTTCTATTATTGTGGGGAAGGGTTAAAGAAATCTGAGCTGGCAGCAATCACTTCAGAGTGTCGGGTCAGAACACTTGCAAAGGAATAAAGTTGTCATTCTTTGTATTTCCAATTGAGAATGTGCCCGCAGCTGAGCGAGAGAGTGTGTGTGGTTTCTGCAGACAAAGCATAATGATACAAATCAATTAGGAATCAAATTACATAATAAACATAAAGATACAACTGAGGTGTACTCAAGTACAGTATATAACTAAATAAGCTGACATTATACTTCAGCCTGGTTACATAAACTTAAAGTCAGACATTATGCATTAACACACCGCATACAACTATGCACTGAAGGCAACGAATCTCTCTGCTAGAAGCTAATTAGGTAACAAATCTGTTATGCTAGCGAACTGCCACTTGTACATAACGTAACTTACGGTCTTATGAACGCACACACTGTCCGTTGTTCGGCTGCCGTTTGTCTCTGAACTAAAGTTGCGGACATGCACACCGATGGTGCATTCAGGGGGCATAGGAAATCCCATACACAAACCTAACCCTTTTGTACAATTATGTTACACACCATTTCTGTCACCAAGCAATGGCTGTAGTACTTAAACTTCTTTTTCCCTAAAAAAAATATTTTACTGATTTTTACCTTTTTCCGATCAGATATAATTTTAAAACTGAAACGTATTTACATTTAAGAAAAGGAACTCCACTAGTGGTCCCCCTTTTCTACTACACACAAAGGTCATTTGCATACAATGATTGTCAGGATTTGTTAAAGGAAAAAAATCACTTTTAGCCTCCTAAATTGAGGAATGGTAAACCTTTTTTTGTTTTTACTGTATTCAAATGAGTCCAATCTTTGGAACAGGTCTAGTTACAGTTCTGTGATGTGCAGTACCAGTCAAAAGTTTGGACACACTTTCCCATTATATTTAATTGTAAAATGTGTACAAACTTTTGACTGGTACTGTATGTGGCTAAGAAATCAGCTCTTTGAAGTATGCACCCTACACTTTGGGGCACAGCTATTGAATCTGTTGTCTTTACACTTTAGATTCATAACTTTTATGGCAGATTTGACTTTTTTTTATGTCAATTCCTCTTCTCTCTCGCTATCTTTTTTCATGTCCAGAAGTCAAAGGCTCCTTCAAAGAAAGACCCTGCACAGGAATTCCTTGCAATGTATAGTCATTCACCGCCTTCAGTCGCTTATGGTGAAAAAAGTCCAAAAAAGACAGTAGTTGATCTAAAGCGGAAGATCCAGGACCTGAAAAAAGAGAATGATAAACTGAAGGAGTTGCTTGTCCAAGGTATCACTTCCTATCACTAAATTAACAATTAAACAGCCAATATATTTGAAAAAGTCACTCTAGCCAATGTATAAACCATTCTGGTAATCATTTTTTATTAATTTACTGTATATAGATGTGCCAGAACTCATGAAGACGATGAAAAAGCTGATTAATTTGGCGGACCTCTTAAGTAGGGATGGGTATTGATAAGATTTTCACGATTCCGATTCCATTTTCGATTCTGTTTAACGATTCGATTCTTTATCGATTCTCTTATCGATTCTTTTTTAAAAAGGAGAACACTAAGGTCGATTAGCTTAGAACTTTGTTTTATATCTTCTCTTTGAACAAGATAGAAATTTAGGAGTAACATGGCCTTAAAAAACCAACAGTGAGATCTTAAGAGATCCAGCCTACGGCTCTTCAATGAGGTTTCACAGGGTCCCCGGGAAAAAGAATTGTAAATGTAAAATAAAATAAATATTCTTCTGTAGCAATAACAAAGTATAACATAAATTATTCGTAGCAATTACACAAGAATATCCAGTAATGTCCCTGCCTACAATTAAACACATTCACTTACTGAAAATCATCTGCTGTGGCAAATGGGTGCAAGCCTTTGACCACAAAGTTAGTCACTGCTCGGTGACATTCGTCTATCCTGGCCTGAAAGGAGACGCTACCGGTAGACTGCAGGGAGAACTGCCAGCATCTGTCTCTGTCTCTCTCATCATGGTCACCTAAATGCACAGTAATGGCAGGTTTTGTGATAAGGCAGATCGCGCTAACATAATATGCACTGTTAGTTGATTATTTACCTGCCGCATTAACGGGAGAGGACGTGCAAACGTTACCGCTGCTGCTGGGTTGAGATTCACGAGTCGGAATTAAAAAAATTTAAGGTCATCGTGTGTTTTGTGAGCAAATGCTTTTGCATATTCATAGTGTTTCCTCCCTTAAATGAAATATCTACTTTGCATGTATTGCAAGTTGCCCTGTTGTCATCCGTTCTCGTAAAGGGTCATGATTGCCTACCATGTTCAACATTTCTAGGAAAATACCCCTTTTATTTGAGTATTCCAACCACGGGTGTGTTTTGTACCATTCTGGGCGGAAGCTCCTCCTGCTGTATCCTTGATATGTCTTAGGAACACTCAGATGTGACTGTGTTGGGTTGTCACTTCTGGCTTTGGATGCGTCTAAAATCACATACAAAAAACAAAACTATTGCATAAGCTTCAACAGTGTTTTGAAAAACCTATTTGCTCAAATAATGTAATATGCACAAATTAATGAATTACATTTGTATTGCAACACAATGCAATTTGCTTATTCAATATGATTAAACCATATTAACTTTAATTCAGTTTTACATGTCAGTTTTATAGTATTTTTATTCAAACTGAAATAGAAATCTTGCCATGGGGATCACTTTGAATAATCTCAGAGAACTCTGTCTCTTCTTCCCTCTGCTGTCTGACCACATCACCTCCTCTGCTTTGGACCATATGTCTATTTCTTCTTCCTCTGCTGTTGCTTGCCTTGGTTCAGCCTCTTGTTTTGCATGGTCACCTTCTCCTGTTATGCCATCTTTGACTACATCTGCTTTGTCTTCCTGATCGCTCCTCTTTGTGTGGAAGAAACTAGTGATGTCACCGTTTCTCTTCATACTTCTCAGTAGTTTCTGAAATTATGCAAATACAGATTTAACATAAAGGCCCTTTCACAAAAATATTTCATGCATAACCTTCGTAACCCTCATTGGTGTAGGGTTTCCATCCATTGAATTCCACATTTTATCTATTTAATCTAGAAGACTTGATGATGACCGTTGATGAGCGAACGGTACCTTATCAGTCTTTGTATCTGATGTTTACTTTCTTTCACATAGTCTTTCACTGACTTGGCCTGCAGCAGGTCACAGTGTGTAAACAGAACTATGATGTAAGTGAAGCATCTTCACCAAAGTTGTCTTGAATCCACTTCACAGCATCCCGTTCCTCTTGCATGAACCTCAACTTCAGACTTATCACTAAAAGGAAGGCATGGGGTCCGGGAACCGACTGTTCAAAGTACTCATCGATTTTCACCTCGTCTCTCATTTTTGTCATGTCAAACAGCCCTGGAGTGTCGATCACAACAATTGCTCTTCCATCTTCTTGTTCTACCTCTTTTCTGAGAGAGCCATCAGTGACAGACTCGGCTGAAACGTCCTCTTTGAAAGTGTTCGCATCCCCTGGAATAGTGTTTAGTGTTTCCAGACGCACTCTTTCCCGATCCTGTTTTACTGACCGAAATGAGTCACAATTCCTCATGATTTGCAGAGCCTGCGGGGTTGGGGGGATGGCAAAAATGATGGTAACATTTGAATCATTCAAAGGAGTTTGTACGACTGACCAAAAAAACAAAACCATATATGTTGGACAAGGAAGGCCAAGACTAAACTAGGTTATTTTTTCATATGTGTTCATTACAAAATACAGTTAAATAAACACACTGAAATCTATTACAAACAAAATTTTTCTTTAAATTATGTGATTTATACTACAACATACGTGAACAATTCTCATGTAATATGTATTCACGACAAACCCGGCCATAAAAGTCATTCAGGTATTCTACCTTACCTTTATATCAATTTTGACCATGAGCAGTTGAAAATATACGTGGAATAAATCATGGCCCAGATTGGTTGTTTATTCCTTGTGTTTTCCCTGTTGCTGGTCTGGGCGCACAGAATGAGCCCAGGTTTTGCGATGCAGGCAACCTTCTTTTTCTACTCGCTGCTGCTGCCACTGTGTGTATGTATTTTATTTGATCAACTTTTTACTAAAGGGAAAACAAATCTATTATTACTTTTTTCCTATCCATCCATTTTCTTCCGCTTATCTGGGGCTCGGTCGCAGGGGCAGCAGCCCAAGCAGAGAAGCCCAGACCTCCGTGTCCCCAGCCACCTCCTCCAGCCTGTCCGGGGGAACACCAAGGCGTTCCCAGGCCAGCTGAGTGATCTAAACTTTCCAGCGTGTCCTGGGTCTGCCCCGGGGGCTTCTCCTGGTGGGACATGCCCGGAACACCTCGCCAAGGAGGCACCCAGGAGGCATCCTTGTCAGATGCCGGAACCACCTCAACTAGCTCCTTTCGATGTGGAGGAGCAGCAGCTCTACTCTGAGACCCTCCCAGATGGCCGAACTTCTCACCCTAATCGATAAGTTAGTGTTTCTCCGCGAATCACTACCTTATCGTGGTGGATAGGTTTGTGTGTCCCAGGGGCTATATTGTCTGCTGGCTTTTTGACCCCTGGTAGGTTCTCCCATGGCAAATTGGTCCTGGTGAGGGACCAGACAAAGAGCGATTCAGAAGACCCCAAGAGAATATCACTGAGGGAACAGTTTACCCTGACCAGGATAGGGTTACCAGGACCTCGCCCTGGAGCCAGGCCTGGAGAGGGTGCCCGAGGGCGAGCGTCTGGTGGCCAGGCCTTAGTTCATGGGCCCCCGAACGAGCACAGCCTGAAAAGTGGACATGGGCCCATCCTCCTGCAGGTCCACCACCCGCAGGAGGCGCCGTAGGGGTCGGGTACATTGTGTACTGGGCGGCGGCCAGGAGCGGAGGTCCTGGCAGACTGATCCCCGGCTACCAAGACTTTTTTTCTATTTTCTCACTATTTATGTGGATATCATATTAGATATTTTTCCCAAGTAAAAAATAGCACAGAGTTGACATATATGTGTCAGAAAAAAATGCAAAATGCACGAATCAGCAAAGGTGACCCATTTCACAGATTACGTTCAGATTTTTTGCCTATAAAAGGTTAAAAAAAAACCCTGATTATTGATTTTGTCATGGTCCTGGGTCATTTTGACCCAGCGTTCTTAGTTTTCTTGTGTTTATGTATTTTGTTTGCTTTTTTAAAGGTCCCTAGGTTATTCTGTTTAGATGTCGTTTATTAGTTTCCACCTCGTGTCTTTACCCCGTGTCGTCCTCCACGCATTTGAGTTCCCATGCCTCGTTTCTCCTCCTTGTGTTTTATTCCATGTTTTCCCCAGCCCGTTATGTCTGTGCTCTCCCTGTGTTCTCTCCTCCCCTCCTATCTGCGCCTCTGTACACTTCCTGTTTTACTTTGACAGTCTCCCGTCAGTATGCGTCATGTTGCGTTTCCTCCTGTCCTGTCTCGTTACTGTTATCTGTGTCAGCCGTGTTCCCCGTATGCCTCCACTCCCCTCGTTAACCCTCTGTGTATTTATGTCCGCGGCTCCCTCAGTTCTGTGTCGCGTCCTCCCTCATGACTGTGTGCCCCTCCATGTGTCAGTTCCTTTAGAACTTCCCAGTTTCGTTTCATATTATTTTGTATCGCCTTTAACTTCTGTCAGCAATAAAGCTGTAATTTGAATTCAGTCCCGTTTCCTGTGAGTTTGCGCTTGGGTCCTGTCTGCACACAGCCTAATCATGACAGATTTGTCACCAAAACTCAAATCATTACATTATTTTTTTTATGGAAAAAAAATGGAAAAAGCCTTGACCAAAAAACATACATGGTTCATTGCTCTTTCTTTCTTTTTGCTTTGTGTTTATTTTTTCAAAACCATAATCTTCTTACTTCTGAAACAAAGAGATGAAACTAAACGCGAAGAGTCGTATTAGCAGTGATTAGGGCCACCGCTAGATGGCACTTCAAGGTGCCACATAGCAGCATCATATTTCGAGACCCTGTACTGCGAGCTGTAATGCTCCCGTCCTCATTTAAAAAATTAAGCTACACAAATACCAATCATATAGTGTATTTGTATTCAAATATCTTATTGTTTAAAACAGTTATATTAATGATCCAATGAAGAATGTAATCTGCTAAATTATTGTTATTATTTTATTAAAACATATCACTATCACAGGATATATCTCTTTTTTAAGATAAAGGTTCTTTGACATAGGGCTCGGCACACTCATCGCTGAGCTGTGAAACCATTCATTTCTACTGTTTGTGCAGGGCAATAACGGTTTCTACAAAGCTGCAGCACAAGTGCACCAGCGAGGAGCACTGTTTTACATGCATATACAGTAACCTCCAGAGCCCTTTAATAAAAACATGTATCGCTCATTTATAAATAACGAGTTTGACTATCCTGACTAGTAAAGAGTGTGTCATTTCCACAACACCAATTTCCTCCCGAGGTCCACAAAGCCGTTGAAAGGAATGACTTAAATGCTCTGGAGGTCGCTGCATATGCATGTATATATTTTGCAGGGAGAACTATTTCTATCAGATTTGCTGGCTCTGATTCCTCCTCTGCTTCCAAGCTAATGTAAGGAGCTACTAGCCCCGCTATGTAGGGGTGAAGAGGCGCACAGGCTGCCCTGAACGACTAAAGGGTGGTAGGATGGACCTAGGACCTTGTACAGTTGACCCTGGTACTTACTTCTGTAAGAATGATTTTAGCTGTCTGGCTGCTACAGGCACAGAAGAGGGGCTCCAGGATTCGATCTTGAGAAACGATGCCTGCCTGGAGTATACTATACTATCAGACATAAACACAGCCTAGTCTACCTTCCCTCTGATTTTCTGTACCCCGACCAGATAGCCAGGGTGCCCCTACTCCAAGGCAATTTGGGTTAGACAAAAACTAGAAACGGTCTCTTCCACGCAATGTTAAACTTTAATTTGCTCAGATGGCCCTTTGAACTTTACCATCCATCAGTTAAGATGGGCCCTGAAAATCATGGATGGCCAGTGTTGGGTAAGTTACTTTAAAAAAGTAATTAATTACTAATTACTTAGTCAATATTGTATTTAAAATACTTATCTAATTACTGTGTCAGAAAAGTAACTTAATTACTACATAAGTATTTAACTAAATACTTCTTAAAATCCATATAAATCTTGACTGGACAAACAATAGAAATTAAACTCTTTAAATAATAAATACATTTTGTTAAAGACGGACATTCTACAGTACGCAGCGGTAGCATCTGTTCCACAATGTAGCCTGCCAGGGCTGGACTGGGATAAAAAATCGGCCCGGGCATTTTGACTAGAGACCGGCCCACCAGGTATTATAGGAAAAACCATAAAGCCTTTGAATGAAAACAAACGCTGTTGTCACAGTGATGGACACTGTCTTGTTGGTATATATGTATCAATCTAATAAACTTAAACCTACACATCCTCCCTATTCTGGTATTCTAAACAGTACCCGAAAGTAGACTGCTTGGTCGAGTTAACCTCCTGAACTATCTACAACACATGGTGAAAACCTGAAATTAAGACAGACAAGACTAGAGGTGAGACATGATCATTACTGATTACTGATGACAGATTTAGATATATTTTCATAAACCATTCATTTGCCACATCAATAAACAGCATGGCAGGGCACAATATTTTTTGACAGATGAGAAAGAAAAACTTAACTGACTTTTTGATGGCATTTTACACACAGTACTGGTACAGTATCTAGAAAATGTGGGAAAATTCTGGCATCATAAACAGTACTTAGCTACTTCTGAAGAAATTATGATGGGACCCTAAAAAAATACTATGTAAAATAATGGATGTCTATACATTTTACATCAGATGAAAACGTTTGTTGTAAGATTCAGAGCGATAAACAAACAAAAGAGAAAAGCCGATTAGCTGACCTCTCCTGTTTCTACTTCAATCATGAAACTTGATCAGTTTTGATCAACAGGAGAGAGAGGGGAGAGAATGAGAGAAGAAGAGGCAGCTGTGCAGCAAAGACACAGAATAATTCCAGCTTTGTGTCTTTTTCATTGTAGTTGAAGTCTGGGACAAACTGTGTTCCTTTTCAGCTCAATACGAAACGCGCAATATTTTCTCTGAATACGAGACGATTCCGTTTTTTACGGGAAAGTTCGCAACTCTAATAACTAACCTTATAAATAAGATAAAACAAGTTCAACATCAATAATATCATAGCACCCGCCCAGCAGTATAGAAACGAGTTATTGTAACTGACTGTAAAAAGTCAGCACAATGAAAATAAATTCCACCTAAACTTGGTTTATATCTGACCCAGATAGACTGCAGGTCATAACTTCTTACCTGAAGTTCAGTTCACGGCCTCGGGTCTCTGCTCCTCCTGCCTTTCCATCATCCACCTGCCAGCGTGTTGAATCTGCTGGCCTCCACCACTTGCTAATGTTACTGAATCTGTGGAAGCTCCGCAATAGCCATCACCAAACAACTGAGTTATTTTTACACATCTCCCTTCTGAGTAATAGTCCCAGCTCCTGCGAGTCAGTCCCAACAAAATGTCCTTTCAACATGCACTATATAGAGTCTTTTTTGAAGGTGTAACTGTAGTGAACAGGAGTTGACTGTAGGGTCCCAGTCCGTTAAGCTGACAAAAGCTACAGCAGCCGGAGTGAGCAGTCCAGTCTCAGGTTCACAAAAGCAAGGAAAATAGAAACCATACCTTTGTCTCTCGGCGACAGTGCGTGGAAAAAGTACTGGGCTACGAAAAGGCGACACTTTCACATACAGCGTAACCAGGAGGATGAACAACCAGGACGTCGTCTAGATGGCAGGGTAACCTATTCCTTGATAATCCACTTTGTCCTCAACATCGGGTCCGTGGAGTGCATCCAACCTCAGGCTAGCAACGGGCAACATTAAGTGTCATGGTCAAAGGAGCTTGCAAAGAAAAGCGTCTGGACTTCTTTAAGTTACTTGAAGATGTTTCACCTCTCATCCGAGAAGCCATCTATGTCCACTGTGAGCGACCATCTTTGAACAGAGGCGGGGGTTTACGACACCAACTCTCTGCCATCTATAATCCAGTTTTGAGATCCCTTCCCAGACGCCTTAACGCCCACTCACATCCTGGGCCATCTGACCTCAGGAATTCGCATGATAAGGTGGGGCCAGGTTTCACAATGAACACACCCGAAACTCTGGCTGATTGGGACCCACACCCAGTTTCACACCTCGGCTCAGGCGATTAGAGGATCATCAGGGGGTCCTTTTGTCCCTCTGTGGGGGGATACTCCCACTAGGTTTATATCTGGGACTCTCCACCATTTGACCTTAGAACTGAAGAAGCTTCTCGGATGAGAGGTGAAACGTCTTCAAGTAACTTAAAGAAGTCCAGACGCTTTTCTTTGCAAGCTCCTTTGACTACGATGACCTGGATGACTGAGAACCTTCACAGACATTAAGTGTCATGGCTAAAGTCCTCCCATCGGCTCGTCAGCTCCCAGCGAGACGGCTAACTATGCTCTCTCGCTCCAAACGTTCACTTAACGGCCAAACCCAGCCTAATCCAACTGGAAACGGTGGAGGGTCTTAAAGAAAAGCGCAGCTGGAGTTAGCTCTCGCTCCAACTCCCTGTCCCCACGCTATCTACCTCGACGGTGGCCTGCAGCAGCACCAGTTGCGGCTCGCGGCTACACAAGCCAAGCTTCGCACACAGAGCGAAACTCCGTCTAAGCTTGCTGCAGTTGCGACTTCTGCTTCACTGACCTCACGGATACCCCTTTTGGGCTCAGTCGAACTGTGAGGCTTTCTTAATGTGGCTGCCCGTGACAACACGCGGGAGACAGCTACTTCTCCTCCCCTCGGCTCCACACATCCACACCAGAGCGCGCGCACGGCTTCTGTGACTTCTATTTGATTTTCTCTCGCCTTACCCAGACAGGCCACTTGAGGCACTATATGGCAGCTACAACCATCTACATGCATGTGCCCTTACACTAACATGTCTATTAATTTGACATATTTTGCTGCATCCATTTTTAGTTTCTTTTTCTTTTTTCCTTCTAGCTTTTCTGCTCCGCCTTTGAACTTTTATTTTTTCACCTTCATCACCCACAACCACCACTTTCTCAACTTACACACTGAGCTATGTCCTGCAAGGTGCATGAGTGCACAAGGGAGGTAGTGTCACGGACCCGCCTCTGGAGGACTCGGGGTCCGTGAGCAGTGGGGACTGTTGTTGTTGTGATTATTATTATTATTATTATTATTATTTGGGGTCTGTGTCGTCTACTGTTCTCTGTCCACATTGGTATGTAGGGCATGTGTGTGTTTGTGTGTGTGTGTGTGTGTGTGTTTGCTTCTCTTTGCAATATTAAAACAAGCCTTTCATTGTTTTAATATTGATGATTTTGGCATACAGCTCATGAAAACCCAAAATTCCTATCTCAAAAAATTTGCATATCATGAAAAGGTTCTCTAAACGAGCTATTAACTTAATCATCTGAATCAACGAATTAACTCTAAACACCTGCAAAAGATTCCTGAGGCTTTTAAAAACTCCCAGCCTGGTTCATTACTCAAAACTGCAATCATGGGTAAGACTGCCGACCTGACTGCTGTCCAGAAGGCCATCATTGACACCCTCAAGCAAGAGGGTAAGACACAGAAAGACATTTCTGAACGAATAGGCTGTTCCCAGAGTGCTGTATCAAGGCACCTCAGTGGGAAGTCTGTGGGAAGGAAAAAGTACCATACAATATTTGTTGTGATTAGGTCGAGTGCAGAAAACGCTGCACAACGAGAAGAGGTGACCGGACCCTGAGGAAGATTGTGGAGAAGGACCGATTCCAGACCTTGGGGGACCTGCGGAAGAAGTGGACTGAGTCTGGAGTGGAAACATCCAGAGCCACCGTGTAGGGCTGGGCTATATCATACCATTCACGGTAATACCGGTGTAATGTTGGGCAACGATAGGAAAATGAAATATCAAGATAGAATATGGGTAAAACGCGCAGGCGCATTGCCTTTGTTTACATACGCACATGGCGGCGATGCAGAATGAGAAGAGCGAAAGTGGATCGTTAAATGAAACAGATGAACCAGAATTGGTTTGTAAAAATGCTGCAACTTCACTGGTGTGGAACTGGTTTGGCTTTCATTCGTCAGATACACAACAAAGCACTATTTTTGGTAGCGCATGCTAGCAGGCCTTCGTTATTACCGTGTTTTTTGGAAAATACAGCACACTTAAAATCAACCCCTTTATTTTTCTGAAAATCGACAGTAGTGATGCGCGAATCATGAACGAATCGTTCAATACTCGAGAATCACTTTACTGACTCATGAATCATGATTCACAAGCCCAACTGACTCACTGACTCATCCCTGTTCCTGTTAGCAGCAATGTATCTAGCTTATAATTAAAATTGTGGAGAAAAACACAACATCCAGTATCGTAACAAAAAAATTTCTGCTCTGAACTGGAAGAAAAAACCCTGAGTAGAAGCTCACATCAAGAAAATAGCTCCTCAGTTCACAGTAGCATCGCTCTGCTAACATGCTAACAGCACATTTGAGCTACTCACCCCCTCCCTTCCTGTGTTGAATCGTAAGCGAATCACTCAGGACTCGCTCACCCCCTCCCTCCTGTGCTGAATCATAGATCGAACGAATCACTCACTCACTAACCCCCTCCTTCCTGTGCTGAATCGTAAGCCTAAGCGAATCACTCAGGACTCACTAACCCCCTCCCTCCTGTGCTGAATCATAGAGCGAACGAATCACTCAGGACTCACTAATCCCCTCCCTCCTGTGCTGAATCGTAAGCAAATCACTCAGGACTCGCTCACCCCCTCCCTCCTGTGCTGAATCATAGATCGAACGAATCACTCACTCACTAACCCCCTCCTTCCTGTGCTGAATCGTAAGCCTAAGCAAATCACTCAGGACTCACTAACCCCCTCCCTCCTGTGCTGAATCATAGAGCGAACGAATCACTCAGGACTCACTAACCCCCTCCCTCCTGTGCTGAATCGTAAGCAAATCACTCAGGACTCGCTCACCCCCTCCCTCCTGGCTCACAGCTTCTTCTTCTTGGTTGGCAACCAATGTTAAGGCGCATTACCGCCCCCTGGCTCACAGCTCAGTGGACATTTAGATGAGAAAATATATATTTAACACATTTAAGGAAAATGCTAATAAAATAAAAAATAAAAATATATTAAAATAAAATAAAATAAAATAAAATAAAAATAAATAAATGTTTATTAAGCAACTTTGATAGGAAATTGCTTAATTTTAGAAATGTTTTTGCTCTTTTTTGCTCTATAAAATAGTTGTTTTCTTTTAGAATCATTCATCTTAGCAGTAGAATTTACATGAAAAGAGAAACAAATTAAGTTTGAGTGAAAATGTACATTTTTTGCACTCTCTGGTCGACTGACTCAGAGAATCAAATGACTCAAAAAACCCGATTCACTTTGGTGAGTGACTCATTAAAACTCTATTCAGTAAAAAGAATCAAATTTACCATCACTAATTGACAGTGCCCTTTATAATCCCGTGTGCCTTATGTATGAATTCTGGATGTGTTTACTGACCTCAAAATGATTTTATGTGGTACACAGCGCATGAAAATCGGTCAAATGTTTCAGTACAACTTTGCTAAGCTATGAAGCCGCACCGCTTGATGGATTGTCGGAGCATTACGGCTATCGTAGGCAGGAGCCTCGCGGAGTGATATGTATGCTTCAACATAATATTACCGTATTGTGTGTGTATAACCTCTTTTTAAGTTTTGTGGATATTATACATGGTTATGCTCAGGATATGTCGGCTAATTTCCACTGGAAATGCCTTTTGGTTAAACTGTCTGCAAGGAATTTGCATTTGCACTGTTAATTTTTTATATAACTTTAATGCACTTAAAAAAGCTGCTTGTTTAAGTGAAAATACATTGATGTTTTTGGGTTTTTTTGCACTAATAAAGTTGAGGAGTTGTAAAGTATTTTGTCTAGTGTCAGTTTGTTTGGGGGCGACCGTGGCTCAGGGGGTTGGGAAGCGTATCTGTAACCGGAAGGTCGCCGATTCAATCCCCGGGCTCTCTGTCCTGGTCGTTGTGTCCTTGGGCAAGACACTTTACCCTACCGCCTACTGGTGTTGGCCAGAGGGGCCGATGGCGCGATATGGCACCCTCGCTTCTGTCAGTCTGCCCCAGGGCAGCTGTGGCTACAACCGTAGCTTGCCTCCACCAGTGTGTGAATGCGAGAGTGAATGAATAGTAGCATTGTAAAGCGCTTTGGGTGCCTTGAAAAGTGCTATATAAATCCAAACCATTATTATTAATTATTTCGTCAGTTATATCGTTATCGCAAATTTTCAAATGTATTCAATTCAATTCAATTTTATTTATATAGCGCCAAATCGCAACAAAAGTTGCCTCAAGGCGAAATGTATATCGTGATAAATATTTCTGGTCATATCGCCCTGCTCTACCACCGTGTACAGGCGTGTGCAGGAAATGGGCTACAGGTGCCGCATTCCCCAGGTCAAGCCACTTTTGAACCAGAAACAGCGGCAGAAGTGCCTGACCTGGGCTACAGAGAAGCAGCGCTGCACTGTTGCTCAGTGGTCCAAAGTACTTTTTTCGGATGAAAGCAACTTTTGCATGTCATTCGGAAATCAACCAGGAAGACTGGGGAGAGGGAAATGCCAAAATGCCTGAAGTCCAGTGTCAAGTACCCACAGTCAGTGATGGTCTGGGGTGCCATGTCAGCTGCTGGTGTTGGTCCACTGTGTTTTATCAAGGGCAGGGTCAATGAAGCTAGCTATCAGGAGATTTTGGAGCACTTCATGCTTCCATCTGCTGAAAAGCTTTATGGAGATGAAGATTTCATTTTTCAGCACAACCTGGCACCTGCTCACAGTGCCAAAACCACTGGTAAATGGTTTACTGACCATGGTATTACTGTGCTCAATTGGCCTGCCAACTCTCCTGACCTGAACCCCATAGAGAATCTGTGGGATATTGTGAAGAGAAAGTTGAGAGACGCAAGACCCAACACTCTGGATGAGCTTAAGGCCGCTATCGAAGCATCCTGGGCCTCCATAACACCTCAGCAGTGCCACAGGCTGATTGACTCCATGCTACGCCGCATTGAAGCAGTCATCTCTGCAAAAGGATTCCCGACCAAGTATTGAGTGCATAACTGAACATAATTACTTGAAGGTTGACTGTTTTTGTATTAAAAACACTTTTCTTTTATTGGTCGGATGGAATATGCTAATTTTTTGAGATAGGAATTTTGGGTTTTCATGAGTTATGTATGCCAAAACCATCAATATTAAAACAATAAAAGGCTTGAACTACTTCAGTTGTGTGTAATGAATCTAAAATATATGTAAGTCTAATGTTTATCAGTACATTACAGAAAATAATGAACTTTATCACAATATGCTAATTTTTTGAGAAGGACCTGTAGTTCTATGGATGTAGGATAGCATCACATTTGAGTCTTATGCTACTTCACATCTTTGTTCTACACACACACAGTGGGGCATTGTAAGTTCATGTGGGTCAAACCTTTTATTGAGTCTGTTTGTCATTGACCTGATTGACCTGTAGCACCTACCAGAGGGAAGGGGTGGGGGGTGGAGTGAGTGTCCAGGGGGTCCTTGAGGACGACATTGCCAGTATATAAATGTCTCTGAGGGAGGTTAGTGTCGGGCCCAGGGCCGCTCTGCTGCCCTCACCACCCGCTGCAGTTTCCTCTTGTCCTCCACAGCAGCTGAAACACAGTGTGCAGCAGAAGGATCTCCATGGTAGAAGTTCATTAGCAGTTTGTGATTAGCATTCTTGAACATACGTAGATCTCAAATTAAAAACCAATGATTGATGCAAAACTCATTTGTTGCTTTGGGTTTGTTATTTTCAGTTTATTTAATATAAACTTTTATGTCGTTTCTTCTTCCATTGACCTGAATCCTCACAGTTTATAGAAGGGGCCCTGTTGATGTGGAGAAACATCTGAGCACATGTGATGTGCAAGTTAAGAGCATTTGAGCATCTCATGGTGGTTACCTCGGAGACTATCTGTCACTTTGTGTAGAGCCACGCCCACAGCGCACAGAATACATGCGTACGACTAATTTGTCCACCAGGAGGCATCTTGATGCTGTCATCATACACAAAGGCTTTTGTACAAAGTATTAAACAAACTGCAGCAAGTGTGTTCAAGACTTTTTCCCTGTCTTATTTCTCTTTATTACACATAATCTATGGAAACGTGTGGTTTGATTACTTTGCATGTGTGGATTTGATGGGTTGTTGCCACATCTGGTGAGATTTTCATGTCAACAGCACCTTCTGAAATATATTTCTTTAGAAAATTGGTGACACTGGTGAAATTCGTCCAATACCCGCTCTATTTAAACCCCATAACCACACTGGGTAGCAACTTCACCACTACATGGCCACAGAGATTTCCAAAGTATGCACCTGTGTGAACAGGAACATGACACAGAAATGTATTATTTAAATGGTCTGTTGGAAAATACATTCAAAGCATGGATGGAGAGATGTCCCCCTAATCACAAACTGGGAAGCTCCACTGCAAAATCTCTTAGTGAAGGACTGAAAACATCTGTGCACTTTGTGCCAATGGACTTGGTGTAGCTGCCCACTTGGAATTAGCACTCATAACGCAGAGAGCTTTGACTGAGGCGACTTTATTCTCTCCTCTTTAAACCACCAACAATATGGCACCGTGAAAACTATAAAGATGCACAAACAAATGCCGTTATAACATTTAAGTAGAAAGTGCAGAAATGTTCACATTTTACTTTATAGAAAATTATTTTGATGAACTCAAATCGTGACATTGACATAAATCAATAGCTTTTAAACAATTTACGTTACATTTAATAAAATTTTATAAAATGCATTTAATAAAATGAATTAACGACAAGCTTTCTGTCTCTTAAATACATAAACAATCATTCGCAATCATTAAACCTCTTTCTGCTTCCCAGGCTGCTAATCATGCTGAACCAGCAGCAACCTCCTCCATGCGCATCTCTTAGCCAGTCTTTCCACACCACAAAAAAATGACAGGCATATACACAAAAAACGAATTCAACCACATTGTTATAGCAAGTTATAGCATGTGACAGGTAAATAAAATACATAATTCTGCATGACTATTTTCAAAAAATAAAGGTTTTTACTCACGCTGAGGCAACGTGTTTGTGTCGTTTCACTGAGAACAGAACAGCAAGTCTGACACAATAAAAGAGGAAGTACTAAGGTACTCTTCAAAATAAAAGCGCAAAGTAAAGCGGCTTTGCCGGCATTTACACTTGGAAAGCTTGGCTGAGGTTGAAATTTGCCACACATGGAGTTCAATTCAATTCAATTCAATTCAATTCAATTTTATTTATATAGCGCCAAATCACAACAAAAGTCGCCTCAAGGCGCTTCATAGATACAGAGAAAAACCCAACAATCATATGACCCCCTATGAGCAAGCACTTTGGCGACAGTGGGAAGGAAAAACTCCCTTTTAACAGGAAGAAACCTCCGGCAGAACCAGGCTCAGGGAGGGGCGGCCATCTGCTGCGACCGGTTGGGGTGAGAGAAGGAAGACAGGATAAAAGACATGCTGTGGAAGAGAGACAGAGGTTAATAACAGATATGATTCAATGCAGAGAGGTCTATTAATACATAGTGAGTGAGAAAGGTGACTGGAAAGGAAAAACTCAATGCATCTTGGGAATCCCCCGGCAGCCTACGTCTATTGCAGCATAACTAAGGGAGGATTCAGGGTCACCTGGTCCAGCCCTAACTATATGCTTTAGCAAAAAGGAAAGTTTTAAGCCTAATCTTAAAAGTAGAGATAGTTTCTGTCTCCCGAATCCAAACTGGAAGCTGGTTCCACAGAAGAGGGGCCTGAAAACTGAAGGCTCTGCCTCCCATTCTACTTTTAAATACTCTAGGAACAACAAGTAGGCCTGCAGAGCGAGAGCGAAGTGCTCTAATAGGGTGATATGGTACTACAAGGTCATTAAGATAAGATGGGGCCTGATTATTTAAGACCTTGTATGTGAGGAGCAGGATTTTGAATTCAATTCTGGATTTAACAGGAAGCCAATGAAGGGAAGCCAAAACAGGAGAAATATGCTCTCTCCTTCTAGTCCCTGTCAGTACTCTTGCTGCAGCATTTTGGATTAGCTGAAGGCTTTTCAGTGAGTTTTTTGGATATCCTAATAATAATGAATTACAGTAGTCCAGCCTGGAAGTAATAAATGCATGAACTAGTTTTTCAGCGTCACTCTGAGACAGGATATTTCTAATTTTAGAGATGTTGCGCAAATGGAAGAAAGCAGTCTTACATATTTGTTTAATATGTGCGTTGAAGGACATGTCCTGGTCAAAAATGACTCCAAGGTTCCTCACAGCGTTACTGGAGGCCAAGGTAATGCCATCCAGAGTATGAATCTGGTTAGATACCATATTTCTAAGATTTTCAGGGCCGAGTACAATAACCTCAGTTTTATCTGAATTAAGAAGCAGAAAGTTAGCGGCCATCCAGGTCTTTATGTCTTTAAGACATTCCTGCAGTTTAACTAATTGGTGTGTGTTATCTGGCTTCATGGACAGATAGAGCTGGGTGTCATCTGCATAGCAGTGAAAATGTATGCTATGTCTTCTAATGATGCTGCCTAAGGGAAGCATGTATAATGTAAACAGAATTGGTCCTAGCACTGAACCCTGTGGAACTCCATAATTAACCTCAGTGTGTGAAGAGGACTCTCCATTTACATGCACAAATTGGAGTCTATTAGATAGATATGATACAAACCACTGCAGTGCAGTACCTGTAATACCTACAGCATGTTCTAATCGCTCTAATAGGATATTATGGTCGACAGTATCGAACGCTGCACTGAGGTCTAGCAGGACAAGCACAGAGATGAGTCCACTGTCAGAGGCCATAAGAAGATCATTTGTAACCTTCACTAAAGCTGTTTCTGTGCTGTGATGAGCTCTGAAACCTGACTGAAACTCTTCAAATAAACCATTCCTCTGCAGATGATCTGTTAGCTGTTTGACAACTACTCTTTCAAGGATTTTTGATATGAAAGGAAGTAGAGTAGCTGTAGATAATATTACATCTGTGGGATGATTACTGGTAATTTTTTCTCTAATGATAAAAATTTTATTTGTGAAGAAGTTCATGAAGTCATTACTAGTTAACGTTAAAGGGATGGTTGGCTCAACAGAGCTCTGACTCTTTGTCAGCCTGGCTACAGTGCTGAAGAGAAACCTGGGGTTGTTCTTATTTTCTTCAATCAGTGATGAATAGTAAGATGTTCTGGCTTTGCGGAGGGCTTTCTTATAAAGCAGCAAACTATTTCTCCAGGCTAAATGATGATCCTCTAAATTTGTGACACGCCATTTCCTCTCCAGATTACGAGTCATCTGCTTTAGGGTACGTGTTTGAGAATTATACCACGGAGTCAGGTACTTCTGATTAGAGACCTTAGTTTTCACTGGAGCTACAGTATCCAGAGTCGTACGTAGTGAGGAGGTGAAATTATTAACAAGATAATCAACCTCTGTTGGGGTAGCGTTCAGATAGCTGCTCTGCTCTGTGTTGGTACAGGGCATTGAAGATGATAACAGTGGGTGGATTATATTCTTAAACTTAGTTACAGCGCTTTCAGAAAGACATCTACTTTGATAAAATCTACTCTCCACCGCTGTGTAATCAATTATTGTAAATGTAAATGTTATCAGGAAATGATCAGACAGGAGAGGGTTTTCAGGAAACACTGTTGAATGTTCAGTTTCTATGCCATATGTTAAAACAAGATCTAGAGTGTGATTAAAGTGGTGGGTGGGTTCTTTTACATTTTGAGAGAAGCCAATTGAGTCTAATAACAGACTAAATGCCATGTTGAGGCTGTCATTTTTAGCATCTACATGGATGTTAAAATCACCCACAATAATTATTTTATTTGAGCTCAGAACTAAATTAGATATAAAGTCTGAGAAATCAGACAGAAACTCTGTGTAAGGCCCAGGTGGACGATAGATGATAACAAGTAAGACTGGTTTCTGAGTTTCACAGCTGGGGTGGACAATGTTAAGCATCAGGCTTTCAAATGAATTAAAAGTCTGTCTTGGTCTTTCATTAATTAATAGGCTGCTGTGAAAAATTGCTGCCACACCGCCCCCTCGGCCTGTGCTTCGAGGTTTCTGGTAGTTAGAATGACTCGGGGGTGTTGATTCATTTAAACTAACATATTCATCCTGCTGCAACCAGGTTTCTGTAAGGCAGAGTAAATCAATTTGTTGATCAATTATTAAGTCATGTACTAACAGAGACTTGGAGGAGAGAGACCTAATATTTAATAATCCACATTTCACTGTTTTACTCTTTGGTTCAGATGTGGATACTGTACTGTTCTTTCTTTGTAATTGTTTATGTTTAAGTTGTTTGTTGCTGGTTTTTAGTTTGTTTTTTGTCTTTTTGGAAGCTGACACAGTCTCTATGGAGATGGGTTTTTGGGGGGGTAGCAGGAGGAGAGAAGCTGCAGAGAGGCGTGTAAGACTGCAACTCTGCTTCCTGGTCCCAACTCTGGATAGTCATATTTTGGGGGGTTTAATAAATTTGTCCATATTTCTAGAAATGAGAGCTGCTCCATCCAAAGTGGGATGGATGCCGTCTCTCCTAACAAGACCAGGTTTCCTCCAGAAGGTTTGCCAATTATCTATGAAGCCCACATCGTTTCTGGGACACCACTCAGACAGCCAGCAATTTAAGGAGAACATGCGGCTAAACATGTCACTCCTGGTCTGATTGGGGAGGGGACCAGAGAAAACTACAGAGTCCCACATTGTTTTAGCAAAGTTGCACATCGATTCAATATTGATTTTAGTGACCTCCGATTGGCGTAACCGGGTGTCATTACTGCCGACGTGAATTATGATTTTACTGAATTTACGTTTACCCTTAGCCAGCAGTTTTAAATTTCCTTCAATGTCGCCTGCTCTGGCCCCTGGAAGACAATTGACTATGGTTGCCGGTGTCTCTAGCTTCACATGTCTGAGAACAGAATCACCAATTACCAGAGTTTGACCCCCGGCGGGTGTGTCACCGAGTGGGGAAAAACGGTTAGACACATGAACGGGTTGGTGGTGTACCTGGGGCTTCTGTTTAGGACTATGCTTCCTCCTCACCGTGACCCAGCCGCCCTCTTTCCCCAGCTGCTTGGGGTCTGCCGGGGAACAGCTAGCGGGGCCTACGCTATCTTCGGCTGCACCAGCTACAGGGGCCTGGCTAGCTACGGGTGAATGAAGGGTGCGAAGCCGAGTCTCCAATTCAGTAATCCTGGCCTCCAGAGCTGCAAATATGCTATATTTGTTACAGATATCATTACTGCTAAAGGAGGCCGAGGAGTAACTAAACATCTGACACAATGAGCAAGAAAGTGCAGGAGAGACAGGTGAAGTAGCCATGGTGCTAACGAGTCGGCTACGAGCTAAGCTAAGCTAGCGAAACAGTACAGAGACAGTGAGTGAATACTTTGGCTATAAATTAGGTAGTGAGTACACAGAAAGTGTGCTTCGGATGAAGCACGTGAAGATTATACTATGAAAGAAGAATGTATTTAAAAGTTGTTAATTAAATTGCTAAGCAAATAAGCTATTCAGAAACACCACTGTGTTTGAGCAGGAACAGGAAGTGATACTCTACCGCAGAGCGAGCGAACACCAAGAGGTGAAATGACAAACCTGAGACTGAGAAAAAAATATGAGAAAACAAAGCAAAAATCCTCCTAGCAGTGCGACAACACACACGTCACTAACATGAATCATATATGACTTTAATTATCCATAAAATCATCAACTACAACTATTGAACAGCGTATATGTTAAAGTAAAAGATTTAAAACCAAGTTAGTACAAACATCAATTATGTCAGCACATGACACACGTCGGCACTCTTGGTGGCGCTGTCACTTGGTGTTCGCTCTCTCTGTGGTAGAGTATCACTTCCTGTTCCTGCTCAAACACAGTGGTGTTTCTGAGTAGCTTATCTGCTTAGCAATTTAATTAACAACAACTTTTAAAAACATTCTTTTTTTTTCATAGTATAATCTTCACGTGCTTCATCCGAAGCACACTTTCTGTGTACTCACTACCTAATTTATAGCTAAAGTATTCACTTACTGTCTCTGTACTGTTTCGCTAGCTTAGCTTAGCTCGTAGCCAACTCGTTAGCACCATGGCTACTTCACCTGTCCCTCTTACACTTTCCTGCTCATTGTGTGAGATGTTTAGTTACTCCTCGGCCTCCTTTAGCAGTAATGATACTTATACAAATGTAGCATATTTGCAGCTCTGGAGGCCAGGATTACTGAATTGGAGAGTCGGCTTCGCACCCTTCATTCACCCGTAGCTAGCCAGGCCCCTGTAGCTGGTGCAGCCAAAGATAGCGTAGGCCCCGCTAGCTGTTCCCCGGCAGACCCCAAGCAGCTGGGGAAAGAGGGCGGCTGGGTGATGGTGAGGAGGAAGCATTGTCATGATTAGGATGTGTGCAGGCAGGAGAGGACCCAAACGCAAACTCACGGGAAAACAGGACTGAACTCAAAATACAGCTTTATTGCTGACAGAGGATAAAGGCGATACAAAATAGTATGAAACTAAACTGGGAAGTACTAAGGAACTGACTCACGAGGAAACACATGGAGGGGAACACAGTTATGAGGGAGAACGGGACACAGAACCGAGGGAGACGCAGACATAAATACACAGAGGGTTAACGAGGGAAGTGGGAGCACACGGGGAAGACAGGTGACACTGATAATCATAACAAGACACGGCAGGAGTAAATGCAACACTGACAGGAGACTGTCAAAGTAAAACAGGAAGTACACAGAGGTGCAGACAGGAGGAGAGAGAGCATGGACATAACGGGCTGGGGAAAACATGGAATAAAACACAAGGAGGGGAAACAGATACACAGGGTGTAACCAAATAAGGAACATCTTAACCAAACAACCTAGGAACCAAGGCAAAAATAAATAACAAAATACAAAACACACGAAAACTAACAATACTGGGCCAACATGGCCCAGGACCATGACAAGCATAGTCTTAAACAGAAGCCCCAGGTACACCACCAACCTGTTCATGAGTCTAACCGTTTTTCCCCACTCGGTGACACACCCGCCGGGGGTCAAACTCTGGTAATTGGTGATTCTGTTCTCAGACATGTGAAGCTAGAGACACCGGCAACCATAGTCAATTGTCTTCCAGGGGCCAGAGCAGGCGACATTGAAGGAAATTTAAAACTGCTGGCTAAGGGTAAAAGTAAATTCAGTAAAATCATAATTCACGTTGGCAGTAGTGACACCCGGTTACGCCAATCGGAGGTCACTAAAATCAATTTTGAATCGGTGTGCAACTTTGCCAAAACAATGTGGGACTCTGTAGTTTTCTCTGGTCCCCTCCCCAATCAGACCAGGAGTGACATGTTTAGCCGCATGTTCTCCTTAAATTGCTGGCTGTCTGAGTGGTGTGCAAGAAACGATGTGGGCTTCATAGATAATTGGCAAACCTTCTGGAGGAAACCTGGTCTTGTTAGGAGAGACGGCATCCATCCCACTTTGGATGGAGCAGCTCTCATTTCTAGAAATATGGACAAATTTATTAACCCCCCCAAAATATGACTATCCAGAGTTGGGACCAGGAAGCAGAGCTGCAGTCTTACACGCCTCTCTGCAGCTTCTCTCCTCCTGCTACCCCCCCAAAAACCCATCTCCATAGAGACTGTGTTAGCTTCCAAACAGACAAAAAACAAACTAAAAACCAGCAACAAACAACTTAAACATAAACAATTACAAAGAAAGAACAGTACAGTATTTACATCTGAACCAAAGAGTAACACAGTGAAATGTGGATTATTAAATATTAGGTCTCTCTCCTCCAAGTCTCTGTTAGTACATGACTTAATAATTGATCAACAAATTGATTTACTCTGCCTTACAGAAACCTTGTTGCAGCAGGATGATTATGTTAGTTTAAATGAATCAACACCCCCGAGTCATTCTAACTACCAGAAACCTCGAAGCACAGGCCGAGGGGGAGGTGTGACAGTAATTTTTCACACCAGCCCATTAATCAACCAAAGACCCAGACAGACTTTTAATTCATTTGAAAGCCTGATGCTTCGCCTCGTCCACCCCAGCTGTGAAACTCAGAAACCAGTCTTACTTGTTATCATCTATCGTCCACCTGGGCCTTACACAGAGTTTCTGTCTGATTTCTCAGACTTTATATATAATTTAGTTCTGAGCTCAAATAAAATAATTATTGTGGGTGATTTTAACATCCATGTAGATGCTAAAAATGACAGCCTCAACATGGCATTTAATCTGTTATTAGTCTCAATTGGCTTCTCTCAAAATGTAAAAGAACCCACCCACCACTTTAATCACACTCTAGATCTTGTTTTAACATATGGCAAAGAAACTGAACATTTAACAGTGTTTCCTGAAAACCCTCTCCTGTCTGATCATTTCCTGATAACATTTACATTTACAATAATTGATTACACAGCAGTGGAGAGTAGATTTTATCAAAGTAGATGTCTTTCTGAAAGCGTTGTAACTAAGTTTAAGAATATAATCCACCCACTGTTATCATCTTCAATGACCTGTACCAACACAGAGCAGAGCAGCTATCTGAACGCTACCCCAACAGAGGTCGATCATCTTGTTAATAATTTCACCTCCTCACTACGTACGACTCTGGATACTGTAGCTCCAGTGAAAACTAAGGTCTCTAATCAGAAGTACCTGACTCCGTGGTATAATTCTCAAACACGTAGCCTAAAGCAGATGACTCGTAATCTGGAGAGGAAATGGCGTGTCACAAATTTAGAGGATCATCATTTAGCCTGGAGAAATAGTTTGCTGCTTTATAAGAAAGCCCTCCACAAAGCCAGAACATCTTACTATTCATCACTGATTGAAGAAAATAAGAACAACCCCAGGTTTCTCTTCAGCTCTGTAGCCAGGCTGACAAACAGTCAGAACTCTGTTGAGCCAACCATCCCTTAAACGTTAACTAGTAATGACTTCATGAACTTCTTCACAAATAAAATTTTTATCATTAGAGAAAAAATTACCAATAATCATCCCACAGATGTAATATTATCTACAGCTACTCTTAGTACCATTGATGTTAAGTTAGACTCTTTTTCTCCAATTGATCTTTCTGAGTTAACTTCAATAATTACTTCCTCCAAACCATCAACGTGTCTTTTAGACCCCATTCCTACAAAACTGCTCAAAGAAGTCCTGCCATTAATTAATTCTTCAATCTTAAATATGATCAACCTATCTCTAATAATCAGCTATGTACCACAGGCCTTCAAGGTGGCTGTAGTTAAACCTTTACTCAAAAAGCATCTCTAGACCCAGCAGTCTTAGCTAATTACAGGCCAATCTCCAACCTTCCTTTCATATCAAACATCCTTGAAAGAGTAGTTGTCAAACAGTTAACAGATCATCTGCAGAGGAATGGTTTATTTGAAGAGTTTCAGTCAGGTTTCAGAGCTCATCACAGCACAGAAACAGCTTTAGTGAAGGTTACAAATGATCTTCTTATGGCCTCTGACAGTGGACTCATCTCTGTGCTTGTCCTGCTAGACCTCAGTGCAGCGTTCGATACTGTCGACCATAATATCCTATTAGAGCGATTAGAACATGCTGTAGGTATTACAGGTACTGCACTGCAGTGGTTTGTATCATATCTATCTAATAGACTCCAGTTTGTGCATGTAAATGGAGAGTCCTCTTCACACACTGAGGTTAATTATGGAGTTCCACAGGGTTCAGTGCTAGGACCAATTCTGTTTACATTATACATGCTTCCCTTAGGCAGCATCACTAGAAGACATAGCATACATTTACACTGCTATGCAGATGACACCCAGCTCTATCTGTCCATGAAGCCCTAACCCTAACCCTATATACAGAACATCCACAAAGAAAAGAACATCCACAAACTCTCACATGTTGGCCCGTCTCCGGGGGGGGGGTCTATACCTCCTCCCTCACAGAGATAATTATGACCTTGTTTTCTGCTTGGCCGTCACCTAAAGATTTACATCCCTGATAAGCAGAAGGAGTCTTTTTGATACGGGCGACACGGGCGGTTGCCCGGGGCGGCATCACGGGCATCGGCAAAAAATTAAAATAAAAATAGTTGCTCGTACTCATGCTGCCCCGACATCAGCCAGCGCATATTGGGAATGGCATAGGCACCGATCGGTTTTCTATCGCCCATTTGCTGGGAGTAAGGGCGCCCTCCGTTTGCGAGGTGCATCTGCTGCTTGCGGCACAGGGAGGAGAGGGCGGGGCGGCGGGGGATTCTCTGACCGGCTGGAGCAGCATCTGATAACCAACTCGCAAAATAAAACTAAATAAAAACAAAACAACAAACACGAAAACACCACACATGATACAGACTTATAATTTGCACCGATGTTTTTTCTAAATTCTATAAAGTGAGTGCGAGAGCCCTCGGTGCGCCTGCTCACTGCTGAAGTCAAAGTAAACTTTATTGTCATCTCCGCTACATACAGTCCAGTATATAGAGAGATGAGACGACGAGGCTCCAGTTACAGCAGTGCAAGTAGACAAACATTATATATAAGAAGACTAAGAAAATAAATATACACTTTAGGACCAGGGGCAAAGGGATCAATAACAATTTCAAATTTACAGTTTGATGATTTAAAGTCTCACCCAACCCGTTGAAAGGGGAGGGGGCCCTGCTGCTTCCAAATAGAGCACATTTCATTCATAATGTTGTAAATCCAAGCCCATTATGTATTCATGATTTGAATCCTGGGTTGTGTGAAATCCCAGAAATAAACCTTAGACAAAGTGAATCTGTGAACTAAGGTGTAGGTTTATTAGGTTATGTTGTGGTGATCCTCGAGTTGGGGGATTTGTGTTCATACTGGAGTGCAAAATTAAAACCAATGGAAGATGGACAAGAAAAGTTCAAAGCCATCAGGTCCTCAGTTTAGAAAAAAGAGAAAAGAAGAGGAAGAGAAACAAGCAAAGGATACAGGTAAGCAGATGTGTGATTGGATAATGGCAGGTCATGTATCCTGAAACAATCAGAACCAGAATACTTTATTAATCCCTAAGGAAATTATGTGGGTTACAGTTGCTCCAAGAAGAAATGGTAAAAATAGCAACAGTAACAGACTAAACTCCAAACAATACATTATGTTACAGATTTTAATATTAATTAGTCAGTGTCAATTGTTGATTTGTCCTGTTCTCATTGTATGACAAATTATGATGGATGTTTGGTAGCTGTTTGCATACTATGCATACTCTCTCTCTCTTCATATGTGTGTGTGTACAACAGTTTTATGTTAATGTACAATCCTTAATATGTTTTGTCTGTGTGTGCGTGCGTGTGTGTGTGGGGGGGCGCCAGAGGGTGTTCGCCCAGGGCGCCAAACAGGCTAGGACCGCCACTGGGCGTAACCGGGTGTCACTACTGCCAACGTGAATTATGATTTTACTGAATTCACGTTTACCCTTAGCCAGCAGTTTTAAATTTCCTTCAATGTCGCCTGCTCTGGCCCCTGGAAGACAATTGACTATGGTTGCCGGTGTCTCTAGCGTCACATGTCTGAGAACAGAATCACCAATTACCAGAGTTTGACCCCCGGCGGGTGTGTCACCGAGTGGGGAAAAACGGTTAGACACATGAACAGGTTGGTGGTGTACCTGGGGCTTCTGTTTAAGACTATGCTTCCTCCTCACCATCACCCAGCTGCCCTCTTTCCCCAGCTGCTTGGGGTCTGCCGGGGAACAGCTAGCGGGGCCTACGCTATCTTCGGCTGCACCAGCTACAGGGGCCTGGCTAGCTACGGGTGAATGAAGGGTGCGAAGCCGAGTCTCCAATTCAGTAATCCTGGCCTCCAGAGCTGCAAATATGCTACATTTGTTACAGATATCATTACTGCTAAAGGAGGCCGAGGAGTAACTAAACATCTGACACAATGAGCAGGAAAGTGCAGGAGGAACAAGTGAAGTAGCCATGGTGCTAACGAGTCGGCTACGAGCTGAGCTAAGCTAGCGATACAGTACAGAGACAGTGAGTGAATACTTTGGCTATAAATTAGGTAGTGAGTACACAGAAAGTGTGCTTCGGATGAAGCACGTGAAGATTATCCTGTGAAAAAAGAATGTAAGAAAATAAAGTTTTTAATTAAATTGCTAAGCAGATAAGCTACTCAGAAACACCACTGTGTTTGAGCAGGAACAGGAAGTGATACTCTACCACAGAGCGAGCGAACACCAAGTGACAGCGCCACCAAGAGCAAAACACAAGCTGGTAAAGAAGGCTCAGCAGCTTCTGTATTTCCTGAGGAGGCTGAGGAAATTTGGTATGTTAGCCAAGATCCTCAGCAGGTTCTACAGCTGCACTGTGGAGAGCACCCTGACCAGCTGCATCACTGCATGGTACGGCAGCACTACTGCTATGGAGCGCAAACGCCTGCAGAAGGATGCAGTCACGCTGGAGAAGGATGAAGGAGTCTGACCTGAGCCAGTGTTTGACATGAACACATCAGCACTGCTGTCAGTGAGCCTAATGACAGCCGTTAGCATCATTTCAGTGTTTCAGTCATAAAAACCCTTCCTGTCACTGTGGTGGTCACAGTAACATCATGCAGTTTGTGTTTTGACCTCCAGAGGGCGACAAATCAGCACAGACAGAGAGCTCCATTCAAACTTTGCTGCCATCAGTAATAATTCTTCAAATATAATCATCAGTGTTTGAGCAGTTATGATATCAGGGACAATCTAGACATGTGTGACAATACTGAACATGTCACATGACACACCTTAAACATCATGTGATCCACTCTCAGTCTGCACTTTCATTCATGACTTCAACAGGTTGAAATGAGCTTTGAAGAAACATTCAGTGAAATAAATCTTTCATGGATTCATGTGAGCAGCAGATGAACTTTGTACCAACAACATCTTCAATAACAGAGTCTGAATGAAGCTCAGGTGTTGATGCTGCTCACTGATTGGACGGTTGGTTTCAGCTCTGCTCTCAGTCTTTACTGCACAGGTGAAGGTAGAAAGTGTGACTGGATCTATAGACTGGAAACAGAGAAACATGCTGAACATTTGAAGCTTTGCAGCAGAAATGTTCATGTTACAAATACAGCAGAGCTGATCTGGGATCAGTGTGTTCACACCTGCAGCTGCAACAAGGTTTCATGTCTCCACACGTCAGCATGTGAACTTTACTCTGACTCAGTCTGAGCAGTCAGACGGCATATTTTTAAAGTTAACACATCAGCACACACAGAGCTGAGCCCCTCCCACCTGTGCTGAGTTTCAGGTGGAGCCCCGCCTCCTTCCAGGAAGCAGCTCACCTGTGTGTCCGTGTTTAGTGTCCAGGTGTGGAGTGGAGCTTGTTGTTGGTGTGTGAAGAAACTGTCAGTTTGCTTTGTTTCCTCCTTTAACAGTTTGTCTTTAGGAACTTTACTGTTTGTTCAGCTCATGTTTGATTTCTTCACACAACAAACTGTGTGTGTTTGTATTTCCGGTCTCTCCATTAAAGTCAGTGTGTAATGTTTTCCTGGCTAACATCAGCTGTGTGCAGCTTAGTTCCAGCACAAATCTGCCGCTCCATAGTTCACGGTAACGGACTCACAGCTGGACCAACGAGGCCGAGTGTGTCCGCCACTCTGAGCTACGTTCGTGTTTGTGTACTTGTAGTTTGTACTTTGAGTTCACTCAGAGCCCACAGAGGACGCAGCGTACGTGATGACGTCACAGCCCTTTACCTCCTTTACTGTCACTGTGATTAATATTTACACACGAGACACCTGCAGAGCTCTGATGCTAAGCTAGCTACACAGCATGCTAACACTAAGCTAACACTAAGCTAGCCAAGAACCCAGAGTGAGGTTAAAGCTGAGTAAACACTGACCCCAGACCAGCACCGTGATAAAGTGAGCTGCTGCTGCTGAACCTGAACAGGTAACAAAGTGATGAGCAGTCAGGCTGCAGGTTTCTACCTGTTCATGTTTCTGCAGTAGAATCACTTTGAAGTGTCTTTGTGCTGTTTCATCTTTGATTTGTGTTCATAAACACTCAGAGAAACATCACGTGACCTCATCAGGATCTGTGTTGGTGTGTGGGGCTGTACCTCAGCTTTATGTTGTTACATGCTCATTTGTTCATTTTACACAGTAACATCAAAGTAATGTTATGAGGAGTAATGAAGTAACGTACTCCATTACTTTTAAATAAAGTGTTTTGTGGAATAATAACTGTTTTGAGTAATGACCAACACTGATCACAACAAAGAGGAAATGCCTCCAACATGCACAAACATTTGACCCACAACATGCAGTTAATGTGCACAAATGTCTTTGATATGCTGCTCAGTGATGGTGGTGACTGTCAAAGCAGAGCTACTGAGAATCAATAAGTAATATCAATGATGGAATCAGAATCACTAAATTCTTCTCATCCCTGTCAGTATCATACATGTGCTGTATAATGTGATAAATGTAGAGGTGCTGGCTGTTCTCTCACTCTGCTGTGTAGCTGTAAAGGACGCCTCCCTGCCTTTGTCTCATTCATGACCTTTAATAGTCTCTTCTAACATGCAGAGATCTTGTGTGTGACCAGGGTCCAGCAGCAGAGTTGATGATTGATGGTCAGCAGCTGACTGACCTACTGGATGGAGGAAGCTTCTCATTACTAAATCAGTGTGTGTGCTGTTCTCTACAACCTTCATCTCTCCATTAAAGTCACACACAGCACTGTGCTGCTGTTTCCTGTCAAACTAATCTATTCTGTGTTTTTCTACGTTTAATAGAAAATGTGCTGTGTTCACTGACTCCATCCTCTCTGACTGTTACTGACACTCAGCACAGACACAGACTGGCCGCAGTGAAATGGAGTGCTGTGATTGGTCAGAATGTTAGTAACATCAGTCCCTGTTGAAGGGAGGCGGGCTGTGGACCCTCAGGCCCACAAACGCCTCCTTGTTTTTTCCTTCCGTCCTCGACATTGTTACTGACATAAAGCTGCTCTCTGCAGCCATGTTTGACCTTTGTAGGACTACAGTAATGGAGGATTTGGAGGCTGAACTCGGCTCTGTGACACTTTTTGTAGTGAACTGATGAAAGCTGCGTCTCAGATGGATGTTAGTCCAACACATCAGACACGACCTCTGCAGCTCTCAGTTGATGTGCACATGAATGATTTGTGTTTCCTCTGCAGGTGAAGGTAGAAAGTGTGTGTGTGAGCTGAATTGAGCAGCATGGATCAGTGTGAGGACAGAGAGGAGGGAGTCCCTCCCTCTAAAACCACTCTGTGTGGGGAACATGAGAGCCAGACCAAAGCTCAGAGGTGAGATGACCATCTCTAACTGTCCATGACTCTTCTCCATGTCACAGCTCAGCACTCACATCATTGCTCCATCATTATTCACAGGAACCCACCTGGACCTCCACCCAGCTCTGTGTCCTGTAAGAGTGACGGGTCTAAAGAGGACCTCATTGATTTTAAAGTCTCTGCTGCAGAGAGGTGAGCTGTTACAGTGTAAATAACTGTTTACCTCTGGGTGGCGCTCTGTTCTTACACTGTCAACACTAGTTTGGAGTTTTTCTTTTTGCTTATGCTCAGCCTGCAAACAAGTTTATTTTTGGAATGACGAAGGTAATCTGAGTTCTGTGGCTGCAAATGAAAAACACGTTTTTCTTCTCTAACAGGATCTACAAGAGAGCTGCTGAACCTGAACCTGGACGCAGGTGTTTTTCTGTCATGCCCATGACCTACAATCGTAGCAATGATTACATCTTTAGAAGAAACGCAGTCTCTGTAGCAGGGAGGTGAGCTGTTAGTAACATGAACTCTTTGATTAAACTGCTTGATGTTGTTGAATATAAACTGCAAACACGTCATTCCCTCAATCACATTTAAACTGTCTCTTTAAAACAAACCTTTGGTTTGCAAACAGCTGAAAATCTCCTTCAGCAAACAGGAAGTGATGCTCATGCTCATGTTTTCTTCATCAGTCATGCTGTGCTGGATGTTTGAGGAAGTTAGCGGTAAACTCAGTTAAGCATAGATATCACTTATACTCAAAACTCACCCATCAGTAATTACTTCTTAAATTACATTCAGTTTGAACCCTAGTTTTCATAGAAAACAACAGTAAGCTGCTGTCTGTCCTTAATACCAAGAAGACGGTTTTCTACCAGGAAATAAAATCATAAGACAGTTTCTAAAGAAATTAAATATCAGCTGTTTATCAAACCGGTTCACTACAGTCAATAATGCACAATCAGTGGATTGGTCTTTAAACACAAAGGAATCAAAGTTTGTCATAAGAACTGAACATCTTGTCTAAAGACCAAAGAGGAGAAACCATCCCCAACAATCTTCTCCCCATTTGTCCACCCTTAAAATCCACTCCACTAAATAAAACTGAAATAATCTTTCATGTTGCCTGTTGGATATCCGTTCTACTTAATGAACTGTTCAATAGGATTAGTTACCTTTGATGCTTGAACCAATCCAATTATCAGCTCCAGAAATTCATTAGCAGTTCCCAATAATACATTTTTTCAATTCTTTGCTTGCCCTGAAATAATAAAGTAAAAGATTTAATTGAAGACACAAGTCCAACGTCGTAGTATACACATTTATTTACACACAGACTCGCTGAGAGGCAGAATCCTGGTTACATTTGTGATGACACCACCTCATGTTAAAACCTTCTCTGGTTGTTAATGATCCTTTTATTAGGTTACACAGACAGAAAGGGTGTAACACAGATAGTGGAGCAAGTCCTATTTACATAAGCTCTCTCTTTCCAAACTAGTAATGTACAAAAATGTAAAATGTAAAAATATTTATCATTTATTTTTTATTAAAGCATTTACAGTTAAATAATATTATAAACAAAATTTATTCCAGTCCATTGAAAACATTTTAACGAATGACCGTTTGAGTTTAGATTCTAATCAAAAGATTAAAATATGCTCACAACAAAAATCAACTGACTTTCTACTGTAAGATAAAATGTACAATATTAGAGAGATAACAACAATCACTTGATCCACTATGAGCAGCACCTGGTGACAGTGGGAAGGAAAAACTACATTTTAACAGGAGGATAGTTCTAACAGAGCCAGGATCAGGGAGGAGAGTCTGAGGAGAGTAGAGAAAAGCTTCAGTGGAAAATGACTAACAGATGTATTTTTCTCTCTGTCTGTCAGAGCCGGAGAGAGTTCCTTGTGGTCTTCCTCTCCTCTAAGAAAGAAGGACTTTTCTGAAACAGAGTCCGGCTATGGATCCATGGGAAGTGTTCGGTCTCTGGGAAGTGTTCGGTCTCTGGGAAGTGCTCAGTCAATGGACTCTGTACCGTTCTTTGCTACAGAAACGTGAGTTATAACTAAGTTGTGAATGTGACATTCATGTGTTAAGTGTTAACTGCTCCCAAGTCTAAAATGTACAAAATAGATACACTATAAATATAGTTATAATTATAGAAGTTATAGTATATTATATATAAACATACCTGTCCGCTGGTTAATTACATAATCAGGTGGAGGCTGGGACTTCACAGCATACTCCTAACCTATTATATGATTGTGTTGTACATTGTTATATTTAGTGTGTTTTTATTTATATTTATAAAAAACATCAAGAAGTCACAAGCAAACAGAGAACACACAATGACACATGTTTATTCGTCAAAAGTATTTATTATTAAAACCAACATAACATTTTTTCAGCATTTTTAGACAAAAACAGAGTTTTCAAATTCATCCAGATTAGTGTAGACATATCCTTTGTCTTTAAGACATTCCTGCAGTTTAACTAATTGGTGTGTGTTACCTGGCTTCATGGACAGATAGAGTTGGGTGTCATCTGCATAGCAGTGAAAATGTATGCTTGTTAACTCCACCTTGATTTCCAGCGCTCTGTTCTGGGCCTCCTAATTGTTAACATGGATGGTTCTTTCTCAGGCACCTTTTTCCTCAGCTTTCCGAGGGTTTGTGTCACATTTTGCCTTCAGTGTGGTCTACTGAGAGGTTTGGCTATCATGCTTTTTCTTTAGACTTACCAGTTTTGGGTCACTCATTGACAGTCTTGGTCCAGAGATGTTGTTCCTAATTTGTAATGTACACTTTAGTCTCTGCTTTACTTTTGGTGTTTCTTTAAAACAATAACTTTCCACTGAAGTTGAGACTTCAGCTCATTTGCTTCAGGTACAACTTTTAAGCAGAACACTTTTTATATGGTCAGTATTTGAAAGAATAAATGTTCTGACCCAGACTAAGCAGGAAATGACTTTGTTACTGAGATGTCGTATTCCAGAATCAGGTTCTAAAATTTGCAAATGGATCTGAGACCTTTCCTTTCTTTATCATGAGCCAGAAAATGTGTTTTTAGTGGGTCTACAGTTTGCTTTAACACATTCTAAGCCAGCATGTGAAGATACAAAGACTAAGTGCTGAGTATACATCCTGAAACTAGCCAAAGGAGAAAAGATGTTTAGGGAGGGTGGGCTTAAAGGCAAGAAGCTAAAGCTTGTTTCAGGGGTCATTCCATCTGATCTGTTTTTCTTTATTTTTTTAACCTTTTCTCCACTACTATTTCCAATTGAATATTAAAAAGTATATATTATGTTCCAAAGTTAACTACAATGGCAATTTACCAGCTCCTCATTGGTTTCCATTTAGCTACTCTTATACTTATGTTTTTACTAGTGGGTTTTTCTCCTGACTTAAATCTATTTTGTTAGTTAACCATGAATTGTATTCTCCACTAACACTTTTTATAATGTTACTTTTACAGACTGAATCTCTGTAACCTGTCAGAGGGACACCATGAAGCTCTGTCCTCAGCTCTCAGCTCCCAGTCCTCCTGTCTGAGAGAGCTGGACCTGAGTAACTCTGACCTGCAGGATTCAGGACCAAAGTTTCTTTCTGATGGACTGAAGAGTCCACACTGTAAACTGAATATTCTCAGGTCAGATCAAACTATATGTACATATGTATGTATGCATGTATATCAACTGACAGAATGAAGAAAAAAACAGGATTAAATATTACTAAATGTAATAATGCCTCATTATACTTAAAGAAATGTGTTGGTTTTATTGTTTATCTGTTATTTTTCAGACTGAGTCACTGTAACCTCTCAGAGAAAGGCTATGAAGCTCTGTCCTCAGTTCTAAGCTCCCAGTCCTCTAGTCTGAGACAGCTGGACCTGAGTAACTGTGACCTGCAGGACTCAGGAGTGAAGCTTCTGTCTGTTGGAGTAAAGAGTCCCAACTGTACACTGGAAACTCTAAGGTCAGATTTAAAACCTTTCTGCTGATGATCACTTAAAAACGTTATATTGTTGAAATATGTCTGTGAAGGTTCTCAGTCATCCAGGTCATCGTAGTCAAAGGAGCTTGCAAAGAAAAGCGTCTGGACATCTTTAAGTTACTTGAAGACGTTTCACCTCTCATCTGAGAAGCTTCTTCAGTTCTAAGGTCAAATGGTGGGGAGTCCCAGATATAAACCTAGTGGGAGTTTCCCCCCAAAGAGGGACAAAGGACCCCCTGGTGATCCTCTACCTAATCACATGAGCCAAGGTGTGAAAGCGGGTGTGGGTCACAATCAGGCCCAGGATGTGAGTGGGCGTTAAGGCATCTGGGAAGGATCTCAGAACTGGATTTTAGATGTTAGGAAGTCCATAAATGCAGGGTATGGCATCCCCTGGGTATAGACGAAGTTGCAGGATGATCGATGATTTTATCCTTTTCAAGGTCTTGAAGGCAAGCTATAACTTTCTTTTTGTAGCTGCTTGTGGGGTCTTGTTTTAAGGCTTCGGAGGTATTGTTGTCCCTGAGGAGAGTAGTGATCTTTGTGTGGTAATCTGTAGTGTTTAGGACCACTGTGCACCTTCCCTTATCAGCTGGTAATATAGTGATGTTGTGGTGTTTGCTCGGGGAAGCAACGTCCTTCTTTTCTTGTAATGTGAGGTTGGACGGAGGGACTTTGGCACTGGAGAGGGTGGCTGAGACTTTCATCCTGATTTGCTCTGCTTCTGTCTGTGATAATTTATTAATCCGTATGGCAGTTTCTGTGGCTTTGATGAGGTCCACTATGGGCAACTGTTGCAGGGAAATGGCAAAATTGAGTCCTTTGGTTAACACTTTGTTTTCAGGTTCAGTGAGATTCCGGTCTGAAAAGTTCTTCACCCATTTTTCCTGACTGTCTTCAGGTGTCTGTTTTTCTCTGAGTTGTGTAGGTTCTGACTGGGAAGTAAAGACTTTTGTTAACAAAGTGTGGAATTTTCTTTTCCTTCAGAGTGTTGGGCCCACTGAGCCTGGTCCACAAACTTGTAAACCTCTTCTAAGATTGGAGAGGGTAGAAGTGTTTTCAGTTCCTGCAGAGTCTGGCTAATCTTGCTCTGGAGGGCATCTATAGTGAAATGGATCTTTCTTATCCTTTCACTTAGAAGCTGATTTTGTGCTCTCCCTAAAATTAACTCTGCTCTGTATCCCCTGACCGTGGATCCAAGGCCCATACTCCTATGAACAACTCTGCTTTGTCTGCATCTTAAGTTGAAAAGGAGATGGTCCCTATAATCCGCTAGTTACTGTATAAAGATCTAACTTTTATAGAATTCCCAACTGACCTTTCATTTGCCTGTGGGCGGATTACTTGACTCTTAATTATTGGTTTTTCATAATGATTTTTTTTACATGTTTATGAAGCCAAAATTACACACACACAGTCATCTTAACCAGTTACTGTCCCTCCATCTACTAAGGCAGAGGCGTCACGATGTGATTATTTTACGTGTAGTTGTTTTTTTCCTGTGTAATAATATTCAACATTGCTATCAATACATTTTTCAAAAAATGCCTCTCTGTGCAAAATGGGTTTAAAAACATAAACAGCTGTAGGATCCTGTTTGTCCGTGATTTGAACCGGGGGAACAAATCGTGGCAGGATCAGCCTGATGTTATTTGTATCCCGCTGTAACTTTACTGTATAAAGAGCAAACATCTCCAACATGTCAGGAGTAGTTAGTCATTACAACAAGTGTTTGTGAACTAAAAATCAAGAATGTGGGATCTGTTTGTGCGTGATTTGAACAGCCCAGCGCTGCTCCCGATGCAGGGAAACCAATCCTGCAGGGAGACCTACCTCGGCACTTGTGCAGGTGAAGCCAAAGGGAAGATTTGCTTCAACATATTTTCTAGTCTTTAGCTTGGAAAAAGGTTGGTTTGGAAACATATTCAGCGATGCTTCATCTCCTGCTTTGGATTTGTGTTAGCGCCCTGTCAAAAACCTGTCCATTATGCCAGCAGCGTCCAAGCATTTTTGTTTTTTTTTCCTTTTCATACGGCCTCATGTAGCCCATCAATTTGGACCAAGCTACAATGACACTAGGGCTGGGTATCGTCACTGATTTCTAGAATTGATTCGATTCTGATTCACAAGGTCCTGAATCGATTCGATCCACGATTCGATTCAATTGGATTTTGCCTCAGTCAGATACTTATAGTCAGATTACTATAATTCAGATCAGTACATTTACATATTTTCGTACATCACAGCAGATGCCTTTGTGTCAAAATAGCTGAAGATAAACACAGAAACACATGAAGGTGATTTTCCTATTGAACGGCAGAAATTAGGTTTTCTTTTCGAGAGAGAGAGAGAGAGAGCGCTGCTGGTTCGGTCAATATTGTTTGGAGGGAGATCAAACTAACAGCTTTAGAATCGGCGCAAAAAGGGCGTGAACACAAAGCGCGGACCCGCCGAAACATTAGGATCAGCGAGCTGCCAGCTTTCAGCCCCGACCGTGTCCGTGCCGTCGAGTGAGAAAGTCACATCTCACTGATTCTGGAATTTTGGGCAAAATACATTTATATTAAAAAATCGATTCAGGATTTTAATGAATCGATATCACGTTATCCAAGCCAGAATCGATTTTAATCGATGAATCGATTATTAAAAACCACCCATACCTGACACAGCTTCTTCTTCTTCGGGGTTTAACTGCAGCTGGCATCGTTGTATATGCAGTGCTGCCATCTTCTGTTTCAGTACGTTATTACACTCTTGAATCCTACTACTTATTCCTGCGTCTTTCAGGATCTTACAAAGCTTCGAACGACACGTCAACTAATTAATTAGTCGTCTACGATTTTAATATTTGACAAATCATGGCAGCCCTACTTTTTGGATTTTTATATTCAGAGCCAGTGAGCACGCATTTTCAAATTAATCATGATTTTAAAAACTGTGCTAGTGTGTGATAAAATAATTGTTGGTGTTAATCAATAACTGGTTAACTTGCCCTAATTAGACTTTTGTGTCAAACTGATGTGATCTCCATGTTTCCTTTGTTGGACTGTGGGCGAGTGTCAGAACTGAATGTACTGAGTAACATGTAGAGTTTAAACATGTGTCAGTTCCAGTTTTAGAGCTGTAAAGTGCAGCTATCATGTTAGGAATATGTTAGGAATAGACAGTAACACTGAGCACACTGAGGTCAAATCTTTATTTATCCAGTTCATCTGTAGGCTGAGCTCAGTCCATCCATTTAGTGAAATGATGTTTAAAGGTCTCCTTGTTCTGTGAGCGTGCACAGATCCTGAAGCAGAAAGCCTGGGTTAACAGAGAAATGATCATCACTGTGATGATGCTCATCATCTCTGACTGGGATTTGAGGTTTTGTCAAAGCAGCAAAGAAAGCCTGGCTATGTTGGACTGGGTGTGGAAGCAGCTCCCCGTTTGAGTTCAGGAGACAGACACCCTCTCTACTTTGAAGATCAGCTTCAAACTTTCCTTTTTGATAAAGCTTATAGTTCGAGCTGGATCAGGTGACCCTGAACCATCCCTTAGTTATGCTGCCATAGAGATGGATAACAGACGGATTGTTGTTTTGTGTGTCTGCAGTCTGTCAGGCTGTCTGATCACAGAGGAAGGCTGTACTTCTCTGGCCTCAGCTCTGAGCTCCAACCCCTCCCATCTGAGAGAGCTGGACCTGAGCTACAATCATCCAGGAGACTCAGGAATGAAGCTGCTGTCGGCTGGACTGCAGGATCCAGGCTGGAGACTGGACACTCTCAGGTATGAAGAATGTCTGATAGAGGAGGAAGAGCTGGAAACATTTCCTGTGTCCTTCACTCACTTCCTGGATAGTACATGGATATTTATGTAGGGGTCTCCAAGGAGTCTGTTTGCAGGGACATTAATGATAACTGATAAGTCATGTTGAGAGTTTCATTAAAAGTAGACCTACAGTTAGGTCTATAAATATTTGGACAGAGACAACATTTTCTAACTTTAGATACACTTTATTAGGTCACAGGTGTACTATATATACTATATCACAGAGGATCTCTCCTGGACGCACAACACCACAGCACTGGCCAAGAAATCACAGCAGCGTCTCTTCTTTCTCCGCAAACTAAGGAGAGCAGGAGCACCAGCCCCCATCATGTACACTTTCTACAGAGGCACCATCGAGAGCATCCTGTCGAGCTGCATCGTTGTGTGGTTTGGAGCCTGCAATGCGTCCTGTCATAGAACCCTCCAACGCATAGTGAGGGCTGCAGAGAGGATCATTGGTGTCTCTCTCCCTTCTCTCCAGGACATTTACAGCACCCGTCTCACTAAAAAAGCCCTTTGCATAGCGGCTGATCCCACGCACCCGATGCAAAGCTTCTTCAAGCTGCTGCCGTCAGGGAGGAGACTGCGGAGTCTCCAGGCCAGGACCAGCAGACTGAAGGACAGCTTCATCCATCAGGCTGTCAGGAAGCTTAACTCCCTTCCGATTCTGCCTCCTCTCCCCTCTTCTCCTTCATGGTCTCACTGAACTCTGTCACACACACTCACACACACTCACACACACACACACACTCTCTGACTTCACTCACTGGCCTGCACCAGTTACCAGTCACTTTGTGGAGCGTTGGACTGCCAGTATCTCATAAGACCTTGTTGTTATACCATCTCTTACCGTATATTACTAATCTCCATTTGCACTATTTGCTTATTTGCACTACTCTGCCTGGTTCACACTCATGGTCATTTATCCTTACTTGAATATTGTATATTGTATATTGCATAGCTTTCTTGTTATATGTAAAATTGTATTGTATTTATTTAAATTTTTATTTTTAATTATTTTATTTGCATTTTTTAATCTAGGGTTTGAGAGTAACGAAATTTCTATTCTCTGTATGTCCTGTACATGTGGCAGAATTGACAAATAAAGTTGACTTGACTTGACTTGACTTGACTTGATACCTGAGATAGTGGCCACTGTGTACCTAATAAAGTGTCAGCCATGTGTATGTTTCCCATGCTGTATGTCCACAGTCACAGTGACAGTCAGTGACACTGACAGAAGGATGAAACAAGGCTGTGAATCATTTCAGTCTGTGTGTGTGACAAAGAGCCAGACAGGAGCAGCTAACATTTGGAAATGGAAGCTTACTGGAAACTCTGCATTCACAGCTGAATTCACAATAGATTTGTTCTCAAGTGCACATTTAGCAGCTAATGCTAATACTGTTTTCCCTTTGCTTTCTACAACTTGAGCAGCTGTTGCTAAGTAGGCCACTTTGCTCTGCTAAGGATTTGTGTGACCATGATGGAAACTCTGATAAGCTAATGCTGCTAAGCTAATGCTGTTTATGGGCCCTGTTAGAATCAATATTTCATTCTCATTCTGTTGTTTGAGAGCAATATTAACGTCTCACATCATTATAACACAAGAGAAAAGGGTATTAGCTTTAGCTACTAATGCTTATTCACCTCAAATTAGCTTTAGCTGCTAATGGGAGCCTACTTAGCATATTCCTTCACATCGTTATAATGCAAGGGAAAAGAGTCACTTATGGCAGCCTATTTAGCATTAATGTCACATCATTATAACACAAGAGAAAAGGTTATTAGCATTAGCTACTAGTGCTTATTCACCTCAAATTACCTTTAGCTGCTAATGGCAGCCTACTTAGCATTAACTCCTCACTAATATAATGCTAATTTACATCAAATTAGCATTAGCTGCTCATATTGTTATAAGGAAAGAGAAAACGGTATTAGCATTAGCTGCTAATAATTATTCACCCCTAATTAGAATAAGCCGCTAAAAGCAGTAATAGTATTAGCTACTATCATTTTTAATAAGTAAGAGAAAACAGTGTTAGCATTATTGGATAATGCTTACTCACATTAAATTAGCGTTAGCTATTTATAACAGCGTACTTAGAATTAGCCGCTCACATTGTTAAAAAGTAAGGGAAAACAGTATTAGCAGTAGCGCATAATGCTAATTCACGTCAACGTAGTATTAGTTAATAAGGGCAGCCTACTTAGCATTAACTACTCACTAATATAATGCTAATTCACATCAAATTAGCATTAGCTGCTCAAGTTTTTATAAGGAAAGAGAAAACGGTATTAGCATTAGCTGCTACTAATTATTCACCCCTAGAGTTAGCCCCTAATGGTAGCCTACTTAGCATTAACTCCTGACATCGTTATAATGCAGGGGAAAAGAGTTACCATTATCGGATAATGCTAATTCACATCAAATTAGCATTAGTTAATAACGGTAGACTTCGTATCATTAGCTGCTGTCATTCTTACAAAGCAAACAGTATGAGTATTAGCTGTTAATGCTTTTTCATCTAAAATTAGAATTAGCCACTAATGGCGTATTGTTAAAAAGTAAGAAAAAACATTGTTAGCATAAGCGGATAATGCTAATTCACCTCAAATTAGTATTAGCTAATAACGGCACCTGCTTAGCATTAGCTGGTCACATTGTTATAAGGCAAGAAAATATGGTATTAGCATTAGCTGTCACTTGGTGTTCGCTCGCTCTGCGGTAGAGTATCACTTCCTGTTCCTGCTCAAACACAGTGGTGTTTCTGAGTAGCTTATTTGCTTAGCAATTTAATTAACAACTTTTAAATACATTCTTCTTTCATAGTATAATCTTCACGTGCTTCATCCGAAGCACACTTTCTGTGTACTCACTACCTAATTTATAGCCAAAGTATTCACTCACTGTCTCTGTACTGTTTCGCTAGCTTAGCTCGTAGCCGACTCGTTAGCACCATGGCTACTTCACCTGTCCCTCCTGCACTTTCTTGCTCATTGTGTCAGATGTTTAGTTACTCCTCGGCCTCCTTTAGCAGTAATGATATCTGTAACAAATGTAGCATATTTGCAGCTCTGGAGGCCAGGATTACTGAATTGGAGACTCGGCTTCGCACCCTTCATTCACCCGAAGCTAGCCAGGCCCCGGTAGCTGGTGCAGCCGAAGATAGCGTAGGCCCCGCTAGCTGTTCCCCGGCAGACCCCAAGCAGCTGGGGAAAGAGGGTGGCTGGGTGACGGTGAGGAGGAAGCATAGTCCTAAACAGAAGCCCCAGGTACACCACCAACCCGTTCATGTGTCTAACCGTTTTTCCCCACTCGGTGACACACCCGCCGGGGGTCAAACTCTGGTAATTGGTGATTCTGTTCTCAGACATGTGAAGCTAGAGACACCGGCAACCATAGTCAATTGTCTTCCAGGGGCCAGAGCAGGCGACATTGAAGGAAATTTAAAACTGCTGGCTAAGGGTAAACGTAAATTCAGTAAAATCATAATTCACGTCGGCAGTAATGACACCCGGTTACGCCAATCGGAGGTCACTAAAATCAATATTGAATCGATGTGCAACTTTGCTAAAACAATGTCGGACTCTGTAGTTTTCTCTGGTCCCCTCCCCAATCAGACCAGGAGTGACATGTTTAGCCGCATGTTCTCCTTAAATTGCTGGCTGTCTGAGTGGTGTCCCAGAAACGATGTGGGCTTCATAGATAATTGGCAAACCTTCTGGAGGAAACCTGGTCTTGTTAGGAGAGACGGCATCCATCCCACTTTGGATGGAGCAGCTCTCATTTCTAGAAATATGGACAAATTTATTAAACCCCCCAAAATATGACTATCCAGAGTTGGGACCAGGAAGCAGAGTTGCAGTCTTACACGCCTCTCTGCAGCTTCTCTCCTCCTGCTACCCCCCCAAAAACCCATCTCCATAGAGACTGTGTCAGCTTCTAAAAAGACAAAAAACAAACTAAAAACCAGCAACAAACAACTTAAACATAAACAATTACAAAGAAAGAACAGTACAGTATCCACATCTGAACCAAAGAGTAAAACAGTGAAATGTGGATTATTAAATATTAGGTCTCTCTCCTCCAAGTCTCTGTTAGTACATGACTTAATAATTGATCAACAAATTGATTTACTCTGCCTTACAGAAACCTGGTTGCAGCAGGATGATTATGTTAGTTTAAATGAATCAACACCCCCGAGTCATTCTAACTACCAGAAACCTCGAAGCACAGGCCGAGGGGGCGGTGTGGCAGCAATTTTTCACACCAGCCTATTAATTAATGAAAGACCAAGACAGACTTTTAATTCATTTGAAAGCCTGATGCTTAACATTGTCCACCCCAACTGTGAAACTCAGAAACCAGTCTTACTTGTTATCATCTATCGTCCACCTGGGCCTTACACAGAGTTTCTGTCTGATTTCTCAGACTTTATATCTAATTTAGTTCTGAGCTCAAATAAAATAATTATTGTGGGTGATTTTAACATCCATGTAGATGCTAAAAATGACAGCCTCAACATGGCATTTAGTCTGTTATTAGACTCAATTGGCTTCTCTCAAAATGTAAAAGAACCCACTCACCACTTTAATCACACTCTAGATCTTGTTTTAACATATGGCATAGAAACTGAACATTTAACAGTGTTTCCTGAAAACCCTCTCCTGTGTGATCATTTCCTGATAACATTTACATTTACAATAATTGATTACACAGCGGTGGAGAGTAGATTTTATCAAAGTAGATGTCTTTCTGAAAGCGCTGTAACTAAGTTTAAGAATATAATCCACCCACTGTTATCATCTTCAATGACCTGTACCAACACAGAGCAGAGCAGCTATCTGAACGCTACCCCAACAGAGGTCGATTATCTTGTTAATAATTTCACCTCCTCACTACGTACGACTCTGGATACTGTAGCTCCAGTGAAAACTAAGGTCTCTAATCAGAAGTACCTGACTCCGTGGTATAATTCTCAAACACGTACCCTAAAGCAGATGACTCGTAATCTGGAGAGGAAATGGCGTGTCACAAATTTAGAGGATCATCATTTAGCCTGGAGAAATAGTTTGCTGCTTTATAAGAAAGCCCTCTGCAAAGCCAGAACATCTTACTATTCATCACTGATTGAAGAAAATAAGAACAACCCCAGGTTTCTCTTCAGCACTGTAGCCAGGCTGACAAACAGTCAGAGCTCTGTTGAGCCAACCATCCCTTTAACGTTAACTAGTAATGACTTCATGAACTTCTTCACAAATAAAATTTTTATCATTAGAGAAAAAATTACCAGTAATCATCCCACAGATGTAATATTATCTACAGCTACTCTTAGTACCATTGATGTTAAGTTAGACTCTTTTTCTCCAATTGATCTTTCTGAGTTAACTTCAATAATTACTTCCTCCAAACCATCAACGTGTCTTTTAGACCCCATTCCTACAAAACTGCTCAAAGAAGTCCTGCCATTGATTAATTCTTCGATCTTAAATATGATCAACCTATCTCTAATGGTCGGCTATGTACCACAGGCCTTCAAGCTGGCTGTGGTTAAACCTTTACTCAAAAAGCCATCTCTAGATCCAGCAGTCTTAGCTAATTATAGGCCAATCTCCAACCTTCCTTTCATATCAAAAATCCTTGAAAGAGTAGTTGTCAAACAGCTAACAGATCATCTGCAGAGGAATGGTTTATTTGAAGAGTTTCAGTCAGGTTTCAGAGCTCATCACAGCACAGAAACAGCTTTAGTGAAGGTTACAAATGATCTTCTTATGGCCTCTGACAGTGGACTCATCTCTGTGCTTGTCCTGCTAGACCTCAGTGCAGCGTTCGATACTGTTGACCATAATATCCTATTAGAGCGATTAGAACATGCTGTAGGTATTACAGGTACTGCACTGCAGTGGTTTGTATCATATCTATCTAATAGACTCCAATTTGTGCATGTAAATGGAGAGTCCTCTTCGCACACTGAGGTTAATTATGGAGTTCCACAGGGTTCAGTGCTAGGACCAATTCTGTTTACATTATACATGCTTCCCTTAGGCAGCATCACTAGAAGACATAGCATACATTTTCACTGCTATGCAGATGACACCCAGCTCTATCTGTCCATGAAGCCAGATAACACACACCAATTAGTTAAACTGCAGCAATGTCTTAAAGACATAAAGACCTGGATGGCCGCTAACTTTCTGCTTCTTAATTCAGATAAAACTGAGGTTATTGTACTCGGCCCTGAAAATCTTAGAAATATGGTATCTAACCAGATTCATACTCTGGATGGCATTACCTTGGCCTCCAGTAACGCTGTGAGGAACCTTGGAGTCATTTTTGACCAGGACATGTCCTTCAACGCACATATTAAACAAATATGTAAGACTGCTTTCTTCCATTTGCGCAACATCTCTAAAATTAGAAATATCCTGTCTCAGAGTGACGCTGAAAAACTAGTTCATGCATTTATTACTTCCAGGCTGGACTACTGTAATTCATTATTATTAGGATGTCCAAAAAACTCACTGAAAAGCCTTCAGCTAATCCAAAATGCTGCAGCAAGAGTACTGACAGGGACTAGAAAGAGAGAGCATATTTCTCCTGTTTTGGCTTCCCTTCATTGGCTTCCTGTTAAGTCCAGAATTGAATTCAAAATCCTGCTCCTCACATACAAGGTCTTAAATAATCAGGCCCCATCTTATCTTAATGACCTTGTAGTACCATATCACCCTATTAGAGCACTTCGCTCTCGCACTGCAGGCCTACTTGTTGTTCCTAGAGTATTTAAAAGTAGAATGGGAGGCAGAGCCTTCAGTTTTCAGGCCCCTCTTCTGTGGAACCAGCTTCCAGTTTGGATTCGGGAGACAGAAACTATCTCTACTTTTAAGATTAGGCTTAAAACTTTCCTTTTTGCTAAAGCATATAGTTAGGGCTGGACCAGGTGACCCTGAATCCTCCCTTAGTTATGCTGCAATAGACGTAGGCTGCCGGGGGATTCCCATGATGCATTGAGTTTTTCCTTTCCAGTCACCTTTCTCACTCACTATGTATTAACAGACCTCTCTGCATTGAATCATATCTGTTATTAACCTCTGTCTCTCTTCCACAGCATGTCTTTTATCCTGTCTTCCTTCTCTCACCCCAACCGGTCGCAGCAGATGGCCGCCCCTCCCTGAGCCTGGTTCTGCCGGAGGTTTCTTCCTTTTAAAAGGGAGTTTTTCCTTCCCACTGTCGCCAAAGTGCTTGCTCATAGGGGGTCATATGATTGTTGGGTTTTCTCTGTATCTATGAAGCGCCTTGAGGCGACTTTTGTTGTGATTTGGCGCTATATAAATAAAATTGAATTGAATTGAATTGAATTAGCTGCCAATTTCTATTTACCTAAAATTAGCATTAGCGACTAATGGCAATCTACTTAACATTAACTCCTCATTAATACAATGCTAATTCACATCAAATTAGCATTAGCTGCTAACATCAGCCTACTTAGCACTAGCTGCTCACATTATTAAAAAGGAAGGGAAAAGTGTTAGCATTATCGGGTAATGCTAACTCGCATCAAATTAGCATTACCTAATAACAGCAGCCTTCTTAGCATTAGCTGCTCACATTGTTATAATGCAAGGGAAAATAGTTAGCATTATTTGATAATGCTAATTCACATCAAATTAGCAATAGTTATTAACAGTAACACACATCACATTGTTAAAATGTAAGAAAAAACATTGTTAGCATTAGCGGATAAATTAGCATTAGCTAATAACGGCAACCTACCTAGCATTAGCTGCTCACATTGTTAGAAATCGAGAGAATATGGTATTAGCATTAGTTGCCAATGCTTATTCACCTAAAATTAGCCTTAGCCACTAATGGTAGCCTATTTATCATAAACTTCTTAATGCTAAATGAAGTTAATTAATGCTAAATAGGCTTAACTGAAATGAAAGTAGTGTTAGCATTAGCTGCTGATATTGTTAAAAGGTAAGATTAAACATTGCTAGCAGCAGCGGATAATGCTAACACACATAATAATTAGCATTACCTAATAATGGCAGCCTTCTTAGCATTAGCTGCTCATATTGTTATAATGCAAGGGAAAAGAGTTGGCAAAAACTTTGTTAGCATTAGTGGATAATGCTAATTCACCTAAATTAGCATTAGCTAATAATGGCTACGTACCTAGCATTAGCTACTGATATTGATATAAAGCAAGAAAATATGGTATTAGCATTAGCTTTTAATGCTTTTTCATCTAAAATTAGAATTAGCCACTAATCCTATTTATCATTAAGTCTTCACATCGCAGGGGAAAAGTTAAAATTGAATAAAAAAAGTGTTCACATTAGCTACTCGTATTGTTAAAAATTAAGAAAAAACATTGTTAGCATAAGCGGAAAATGGTAATTCACCTCAAGTTATTAGCTAACTCACCTAGTATTAGCTAATAACAGCAACCTACTTAGCATTAGCTGGTCACATTGTTATAAAGCAAGAAAATATGGTATTAGCATTAGCTGCCAATTCCTATTCACCTAAAATTAGCATTAGCTGCTAATGGCAGTCTACTTAGCATTAACTCCTCACTAATGTAATGCTAATTCATATCAAATTAGCTTTAGCATTAGCTGCTAGCATCAGCCTACCTAGCACTAGCTGCTCACATTGTTAAAAGGGAAAACGATATTAGCATTAGCTGGTAATAATTATTCACCCCCTAATTAGAATTAGCCGCTAATGGCAGCATACTTGGCATTAACTCCTCACATCGTTATAATGCAAATGATGCTAACTCGCATTAGACTGCTGTTATTAGCTAATGCTATTTAGCAGTAGCTGCTCACATTGTTATAAAGCAAAGGAAAACGATATGAGCATTAGGTTCTAATGCATATTTGCCTTAAATTAGACGTAGGTGCTAATGGCGGCCTACTTAGCATTAGCAGCTCAGATTGTTGTAATGCTAGGGAAAAGAGTGTTAGCGTTAGCTGTTCACATTGTTATAAAGTTAAGGGAAATAGTGTAAGCATTAGCTACTCACATTGTTAAAAAGTAAGTGTTAGCATTATTGCATAATGCTAATTCACATCAAATTAGCATTAGTTAATAACGGCAGCCTATTTAGCATTAGCAGATAATGTTGACCTTGGCCCACTGGAAAAGTTAAGAACTAAAGATTTAGGAGTGTTTCTTGATAGCTTTTTCTCATTTGAGAAACAAATGAATTCTGTTATTAAAACCAGCTGTAGGGCTTATATTGTTGATTGTCATTTATGCTTAGAAATATTTACTTATATATGAGTTTTATAATCGATTGCATAATGATAGAGGTTTGATCCTTAGTAGTAGGGCTGCACGGTTAATTGTTAGAAAATCGTGATCTCAATTCATACTTATGTGCGATCTCATTTCCAAATGACAACAATTTAAAAAAAAAAAAAAAAAAAAAAAAAAAGACAACAAAGATTGTACCGCATTTTGATCCGGGACGTAATCTGCATGAAAACAAGCGCTCACTCTTCCTGCTCAACAAATGACAAGGGCGGAGCCTTGTACCCAGAGGTGGAAAGAGTACTAAAATATTTTACTCAAGTAAAAGTACTATTACTTTGCTGAAATTTTACTCAAGTACAAGTAAAATTACCTGTCTAAAAATGTACTCAAGTAAAAGTAAAAAGTAGCTCATTTAAAATGTACTCAGAGTAAAAGTTACATAGTTACTTTTCTGTCAGCAGGAGGACAGCCGCTTCTGAGTAGTGCAAAAAAAGACAGTGGGATATAAATCTCAAAGTAGTTCTTTTTTAGTGAAAAGAAAAACGTTAACTGCCACTGCACTTTAATTTGTAAACTGCAAGTCTATACATGAAAATGGATAATGGTCACCAAACCAATCAACCAAACTGTCAGGTATCACAGTGCTTTCAATACAAAACCATATCATTCTTTCACATGAGAATGTGTTCTAAACTGTCAAATAAGAGAACAAGTCCTGAACTGAACGGCAGCTGCTTTAAAAATGTTTTTGAATTTTTCAAACTTGGCCCTGCCCTACTGTACCTCTAGATTAAAGTTCCTGTGTCCATCCTAGAGTGTTACTCTCTGAACCTCCTGTTAATTTTGAGGAGCAGTTGATTTTCAAAGTTAGTAGAGTTCATCCTTGCTCACTTTGCAGTGAACAGTAGTCCAGCACAGCTAAAGAGACGCTCGAAGGCAGCTGAGGCAGGCAGGCCAGTGTTAAGTTTGAGAGAAAGTTTTTTGACGTCCCTAATAAGACATCAATGCATTACATAGCTACCGCTGGTAAATTATACCAATATACCTCGTGTTTTGTTTTATTGGACAGTAACAGGCTAGTTAACGGGAGGTTGCAAGTGCTAATTAACAAGTAACAGAAGTCAGCTGTCTTTGACTAATCTAAGGTAAGTGAGCGCTCTGTTATTCTTTTGCCTGCAGAGTGAACATATGTGGGTTAAGTAAGAAAGTAGCCGCTTCTGTCTTTAATTTAACTATTTTTTAAAAATAAATTATTATTATTAACAAACAGGAAAAACGTAGGTAAACACATTTTCTTTTGGCAATTTACCAACCCAGTAAAAAAAAAAAGTAAGTTGCGTGGACAACAACGTGCCCGATTACAGCAAGTTGCTAGTACCAACCAACGTTATCTGTGTTCTTCACAGATGTCTTAACTTAATGTGATTAATTTGAACACAGCCTTTTTGCTACCATAACGGTACGAGTTGTATTTAACTTACCTCTACATGCTTGCGCAGGTTTGATGTGGAATTTTTAAAAGCTGCTAACTCGGTCTCTCTGGGCAAACACAGCTTACACTGCATAATAAAGCTGTTGCCTTTCTTGCACTTGAAGCCGAAATGGTCCCTTAAATACGGCCAGGGGTTCACATCCGTTTCTTCGAGTTCAGGGTCAGCAGAATTCGACGGGGCTTCTTTTTTCGCTGGATCCGTAACACCGATGTCAGACTCCATCTTTAACGCGACCTTAGCGCCAATTTGTTCTACTACCCATCATTCCCTGCAGTATTTCCAAAGCGCAATGTTTTTTTTAAATTTTAATTTACTCAGTAACGGGTGTGATTGAAAACGTAGCGAACTACAATACTTTTTAAAAAATATACTTAAGTAAAAGTAAAATTACAGACTTGAAAAATGACTTTAAAAAGTACAAATACACAAAAAAACTACTCAATTACAGTAACGGAAGTAAATGTAATTCGTTACTTTCCACCTCTGCTTGTACCACGTGATACAGAAGCTGGCTGCTAAAATTAGCAGGGAAAAAACAACTGAGAGCAGGTCAGGGATGACGAGAAAGTGACTGGAGAAAATCCGTCCCGGTCAACCACCCAAACATCAATAACGGGAACCTTACACAGCGCTTCCCTATACCCGTCGAACTCCCGCAGGCACAAAGACATTACGGAGGCTATTACTTATCACCTGACCAAAGATATGGCTCCCATCAACACTGTGCAAAACGAGGGATTTAGGAAAACGATCAACACCCTAGACAAACGCTACACAGTGCCGTCCCGCAACTATTTTTCTATTGTTGCACTACCTGCTCTACACACGCAGTGTCGAGCAACGGTGGAGACGGAATTTCAAGCAGTACAACATTTTGCGGCAACAACAAAATGTGAGACATTTGTTGTTTTTATGTTTATTTATTGTTTTTATGTTCAGTCTCAACTGTTACGAAGTTGATGTGCAGTTAATAAGTGCAATAAATATTTATACTGGAAAAGAAAATCGTGACAGAATCGTGATCTCAATTCTAAGCAAAAAAATCGTGATTGTCATTTTATGCAAAATCGTGCAGCCCTACTTAGTAGTCTGTAAAGACTCTGTGTGCCTTCCAGAGTGCTCTGGCATGCACACACCACTTGGGGCCATGAGAGAGGTCGTACCCTCTCTTACTGATTTATGGTGTAGGACAGGGGTCTCAAACTCAATTTAGCTGGGGGCGGCTGCAGGCAGAGTCTGGGTGAGGCTGGGCTGCATTAGGTTTTCCACAAGAAAGGCATGGTTAAAAAATTCCAATCTTCTCAAATCTCTTTATTTTTATTTTTTAACACAAAATATGAAAAATAAATAAACAAATTAAGAATTAATAAGAAAATAAATCAATCTGTAATACATAAATAAAATAATAATAAGATATTTTTAGTCAGTGAACTTATGTGTTTTTTTCAGTCTTCTATATCTGCTGTGTTTAGATTGAAATGTCTGTATTAACAGTTCTATAACCTTCTTCTGAACATGAATGGAACACTGTAGAAAATGAACTGTTCTTCTGAACAGGGCTTCTCTTGCCTACTCCTTGCTGCTAGAGACCTGGCAGCGTTTCCTCTGGCATAGCCGAGCCAGATTTGGCCTGAGGGAGGAAGCAGTTGCGACCCTCAGTATGTCTTGAAGATGATCATCCGTAAGTCTGGACCTGTACTTGGACTTATTGAAGTTCAAAGTGGAGAAGAGCTTTTGGCACAAGTATGTGCTACCAAAAAGGCACATGGTCCGCTTGAACATTCGAGAAAGCCGAGGGAAACTAGGGCTCAATTCTCTCAAAAATTGTCCAAGCTTGTCTGCTTTTCCACTCACCTCCCTGAACTTTGCTTTGAGTTCAGAGTTGCACTGCAGCTCAATGAGCTCCATTTGAAGCACAGAAGGGGCATCTTGCACATCAAAGGAGAAGGGGTCCGCAAAAATGTGAAAGGTGGCTCTGTGTGTCTTGAAGTCAGCAAATCTGTGATCAAACTCCTCCTGTAGCCTCAAAATGACATCAACATACTTGTCAGCACTGAATGGTGTGCCTGCATCCACGAGTGCCTTGCATGCTGGGAAATGGCAAAGGTTTGTCTGAGAGAGCTGAGCTTTCCAGAGCGCCAGTTTTGTGGAGAATGCTCTCACGTTGTCATAGGCAGCACTGACAAGTTGCCCCTGGCCTTGTAACGTCTTGTTCAGTACATTAAGCTCATGTGTCATATCAACAAGAAAAGCTGAGTCCATGAGCCATTTGGGATCAGTTAGCACAGGAACACTAACTCCATCCTTCTCCATGAAGGCTTCACTTCTGCTCTCAACTCAAAAAGTCTCTTTAACACATTTCCCCTGCTGAGCCAACGTACCTCAGTGAAGTCGAGCACATCCCCATATTCTGACTCCATTTCCTCTAAGAAAGCACAGAAGCTTCGGTGCTTTAAGCCCCTGGATCTGATTTGGTTGATGCATTTCACAACAATAGACATCACATCGTCAAACTTCAGGCATTTGCTGCAAAGGACCTGCTGATGGATGATGCAGTGCAGAGCAATGGCCTCCTCCACGCCTTCCTCTTCCAGTTTTTTTTGTGCCACCAGTCCATGTTTCCTCCCTGTCATTGATGGCGCTCCATCTGTTGTTATTCCAACAAACCTCTTCCATGGCAAACCAACATTCTCAATGGCATCACACAGCTTGTAAATATCTGCTGAGCGGTGGTCTGGCCATGCATTGGAATTACTGTGAGCAGCTCCTGCATCACTTCAAAGCTGTCATCAACACCACGGACATACATTGGGAGCTGGGCAGTGTGGGTGATGTCTGTGGTCTCATCAAGAGCGACTGAGTATACACTGAAACATTTGGCTTTCTCACACAGTTGGTCATAAATGTCACTTGACAGGTCAGAAATGCGATCTGCTGCGGTGTTGGCAGAAAGGCTGATGTTGCTAAACTGACCTTTCTTTCCCGGACAGACTATATTTGCAGCCTGCAATATGCACTTTTAGACAAATCCACCTTCTGTGAATGGCTTCCCTGCTTTAGCAATCATCTCACTGACCACGTGGCTCCGACTGCTGCATTATTCTCTTTGGTTGCTTTCTTGGAGAAATCTTGCTGCCTCAGTAGATCTGTTTTAAGACTGGCAACCCGGTTCGCTCTCTCGTCTCCCTGGTATGTTGCATCCACCTCAGCATGTCTAGTTGTGTAATGACGTTTCAAATTGTATTCCTTGTGCAGCGCAACTTTCTCTGTGCAAATAAGACAGGTCGGGGTGCCCCTGTGCTCAACAAAGAAATATTGCATTTCCCACTTTTCCTGAAATTGTCGGTGCTCATCACCAACCTTTCTCTTCACCGCAGGCTTTGAAAAAGACATGTTTGGGGCTATGTGACATTTATAATTCTACTTGGTGTCACTGTCGCATTGAAGTTTCAATCAAGCGTTTAGCCGACGGACGGGGAACGTCTCAACGCGTAGAGAACGTCATTTCTGCTTCTTTTTCTTGCAACCGTAGCGCGGCGATCGGCAGATAAGAAGCCGGTAGCAGTCTCCTTTGTTTTTACGCTCGATGTTCATGTCTTTCATGACGACACGAACACCGTGGCGTTTGCAGATGGTACAAAGTACAGGGATGGCGAGCGCAAAAGCGACTGCTCACGGCGCCGGGCTGTTGTTACAGAAGAAAGAAGCGGAAATGACACCGTGACATATAACAAATAACATCACCTGTTTCTGATGTTGTTTTGACTGCTTTTACATTATATTGAAATATATGTAATGTTCATGTTTGCTGCAATGCAAACGGACTGATGCAAATAAAAACATCAAGCCACAAATTACGGTGCGACCCTATAATTAGTCCGGGTTACCGGGGACTGTTGTTGCCGATGAACAGGTGTCACTGTGTGACTGCAGACTAAATTGGGCTGCATTGAGTTCATTACTTTTCTTTTATCCCGCCGCCTACGCATCACTGTGAGAGTTAATATGAGATCTCTCTCTGTGAAAAAATAACTTTAAATCCCACTGACGTGTGTATGAATCTATATACGTATAATGTCCCGCTGGGCAGCAGCTTAAAAAAACAACTTTTTTTGAAGTGTTGTGAACGCAGCGCGCTGGGGCGAATGTCGGCGTTTGCCCAATAGAAAGGAGGAAGCCAGCCAGGCACAGAAAAGAAAGAAACACTCCAGGGCAACGCTGCTGTCACTTTCACTCATTGAGAAATGTTTCCCTGCTTGCATCAAGCCCGGCTGGTGTCCCCTGAGATCCACATCCCACCCTGATTGGTGGGTTAATTCAGCTCCGTACACAACACTGTAAAGTGTCATACATTATCAAACTAACATTACATTTTCATATTAAGGTGGGGCCAAAAACTATCGTCCTGCGGGCCGCAATTGGCCCGCGGGCCGCGAGTTTGAGACCCCTGGTGTAGGAGGACACCTACTCTGTGTCTGGTTAAGTATAAGAGCCCTTTGTTAGGGGGACCACTGGACTCTTAGCACCAGCTTTGGGGTCACAGGGTCACATCTGGAACACACACACACACACACTCACACACCTACACACACACACACACACACACACACACACACACACACACACACACACACACCTACACCTACACCTACACTGTGCACAGACTGGTACTCTTTGTTCATACCTGTGTAAGACGTCATATGTTAATGAACTCGTGCATATTCATGTAACCTCAATAAAGAGCAGTGTTACGAGGGAGCAGACGAGAGCGACTGAGGTCAAGTGAAGGAACGGCGCTGTCACAGTTCTCTCCCTCATGAATTGTCTGGTTCCAGCGGTGGGTCTGTGCTAGACGACCCATCACCAGCTTCTTCCACTGGTTACCAGTACGTGGTAGAATCCACTTCCAGATCTGGTTGTTTGTCTTTAAATCTCTGAATGGATTGGCTCCATCTTATCTCTCTTTAACAAAATAATCCAAGTGGAGCCCTCAGGTCTGCAGATAAGTAGCTTCTGACCAGAACTAGACGTAAAAACAGAGGTGAGCTTTATCGATGGCTGCAGCCAAACTCTGGAACAGTCGCCCTTCACATCAGGTCGTCACCAACACTCGACATTTTTAAAACCCGGTTGGAAACACATTTGTACTCTGTAGCTTTCAATTCTGACGAGTCTTTATAGTAATTACTGTGTATGTTTCCTATTTTCTCTCTACTCTGTGCAGCACTTTGGCTCAACCTGTTTTTAAATGTGCTGATAAATAAATGTAGATTTCTTTGAATAAAACAGTGGAGCCGAGCTTTGAGCTCAGTGTGTAACAGTGTGTGTGAGAGCCATGTAATGTCCATGTGTGCATGCTGACTGTGCTGCTCTGACCCCCCTCCTCCTTTCAGGGTGGAGCCTGCTGGAGTCCGATGGTTGAGACCAGGTCTGAGGAAGTGTAAGTGTGTTTTTAATGGGATTCATGAAAACAAAGCAGCACATTCAACCATCTTCATCATGTCAGGAGTCATCATCAAAGTGTCAATCAATGAACAGATGATGGATCAATAACTGCAGCTGGATTGTGTTTGTTCTCTCCATCAGATTCCTGTCAACTCACAATCGACACAAACACAGTGAACACAAACCTCCAACTGTCTGACAACAACAGGAAGGTGACACGTGTGGAGGAGGTTCAGTCATATCCTGATCATCCAGACAGATTTGATCTTTGGCCTCAGCTGCTGTGTAGAAATGGTCTGACTGGTCGCTGTTACTGGGAGGTCGAGTGGAGAGGAAGAGTTTATATATCAGTGAGTTACAGAAGCATCAGAAGGAAAGGAGGCAGTGATGACTATGTGTTTGGATGGAATGATCAGTCCTGGAGTCTGAGGTGCTCTGATGATGGTCCTCAGTCTGTCTGGCACAATAAGATAAAAACCTCCTCCTCCTCCTCCTCCTCTGTCTCTAACAGAGCAGCAGTGTATGTGGACTGTCCTGCTGGCACTCTGTCCTTCTACAGAGTCTCCTCTGACACTCTGATCCACCTCCACACCTTCAACACCACATTCACTCAAACTCTTTATCCTGGGTTTATGTTCTGGTCTTGTGGTGCCTCAGTGTCCCTGTGCTGAGTGGAGTGTAAAGAGTGTCTCCTGTTAGAGAAACACTCTGACTGTTGAACAGATAGTTCAGTCTGTACATGTCTGTCTCTTTCACTCACAAACACGTTTTCACATTCATGGATTCAATCAGTTGATGTTTGAAACTCTTCTAAATGATTCCTTGTAAACTTCTTCCTCTTCAGTCACAAACAAACAGGAAGTGATGTCACATGTGTTCCTGTCCACACAGCAGAATGAGTCTATTGCTGACAGTGATGTACAAACAGAGTGAGCATTTCTGAGGCCCAAAATAAACTGAGTAGTTCACTGAATGAACGATGGACTGTGAGCTCAGTTCCTTCATCATTAGTATGGATTATATATGTATATGTATTATATTAGTATCATATATATCAGGTGCTGCTGCTGCTGCTTTCAGTCATTGTGCAAATGTGCTGTTTGTAAGGTTGTAAAGCTGCAGTCAGCTGAGACTGAAGAAGTCACCTGATCAGTGAGCAAACGTTTCTGAAAACGTCCAGATGAACAGAATCAACCTTTTGGGATCAGCCAGCAATGCAGCATCATTGTTGTTCAGCTTCAGAGGTTTGCAGGAATGAACTGATGACCAGAAACAGCTGCAAAGTCCAAGAAAATACCAGCTGGAGTTCAGCTGCATTTGAAGAAGTCAAAGAAAAGTAAGGATGGCAAAGGGCGACGTTTTCTTCCAAAGAACTGAAAACATGGTCGACGCCTCATTAGAAGAATCATCTGGACATTTGTGAGGAACTCTAACCAAGAAAGCAACACAAGAAAGCAACGTCACACAGATCCAACAGACAGTTTCCATGACTGCAAGTGTTCAGTGTAAAAATGCTACATTGCATTATTGCATCCTCTCACCACAGGAGGCGCTGTTGGCACCACTGATTGCTGATCAGCTGTTCTCTGATGATCTGATTGATACTGTGAATAACGGGACTCACTGAACTCTGTGACACAGTGAAGATTACAGAGTTGAACTTCAACATCTGACTGACGTCACACAGACAGAAGGATGAACCAGTGAGGCACAGAACACAGTTACTGGAGATACTGGATCAGCTCCATGTGAACCTCTGATGGAGAAGCTGCTGAGCCAGAGAAACATCAGGACATGACAGCAGCTGCACTTATCTAACAACATGTAGCAGAGCTGATCTATGTTAGAGGATCTATTACAGCAGCTGAAGCCAAAGTCCAACACTGGATACCAGCTGAGCCTGTGCTGAGTGTAGTGTTACAGGAAAAGGGCAGAAACACTGACACTGGTAGCTCCCAGTGATGCTGACTGGGGCACAGAGCTGAATGATGCAGCATCAGGACACTGTTTCAGTCTGACTGACAGAGAAACCTGTAGCTGTATCTACATGTGAGGCAGAGGCCACACAAGCAGGTTTCTATGTTTCACAGTGACTGAGATCTTCAGTGGGGGTGGACATGCTCCTGTACAGACCTCTGAGGAGAACCAAGGTGCAGTCACAGAGTCCAGTCTGTCCTCACAGATGTGAACATGTGGTTTCATCAGGTCTGCTGTCAGCTAGCAGGCTCACATCAGAATCACTGTTCCTGAAAAACACAGTCTGTGTGACATCATCAGTCAGCTGATGGTCCCAGATCTGAATGGTTTCTGTCTCTACTGAGGAAGTCAGAGAATATCACTGAGGTGTGGATCAGGTCTGAGTGAGCTGTGGAGGGACAGCTTTAAACAGTCCACAGGTCTCACGTCCTGCTCAGTCTGGTAGCAGATACCTCGTATTGTTCCAGATGTGCTGACAGCAGCAGCAGCAGCAGCACAGCTGTGTGATACGATGAATCTCAGTTATTGATCCAACACACAGTAAATACAAAGATCAGGATTTATGAGAGTAATCATTATGAGTGTGAACACATGATCACTGAATGTTAGTCTCCACAATAATAAGCTACACAACCAAACACAGCTTTCAGCTCTTATTTTGAAACTGGCTTATTTAGAGAGCTGTGATGTGAGCGTGCCTGGCTCTGAGGCACTTGGGTCAGCCTCTGTTGTTTAGAAGTGTTACAGACTGTTGAAAGATTTTGAGTTTTGTGTTATGTTTATTTGTAGCTTCATTTAAAGGAAGAAGAGCTTGTGAATTGAACAATTGCAGGAAAAGGGAGTGAGACATTGTGTGCAGAAAAATGTGCTGTGTCAGCCAAAAAGCTACCTCCTGTTTCAACAGATAAGTTAACGGTCTCTCCTTTTAAGGAGATGTTATTGAGTTCTATACATACCAAGCTACCTCCTGTTCCAACAGATAAGCTAACGGTCTCTCCTTTTAAGGAGATGTTATTTGAGTTCTGTACATGCCACACCTATTGCTGTTTGAGTATAAATAAAGAACGTACTGGGAGCCCCGGCGCGATTCCCTTTGTGACAGGGCATCGTCCATGTACATGTAAAATCTCTGAGTCTGTGTTTCTTTGCCTCCTAATAAGTTTCTCCTCACACAGACTGTGAATGACACAGACCTGTCAGTTTTCCATGTTTGTCTGTAACACAGCTCAGGGGCTCCATGCTGAACGCATCCATCCAGTGTTATTGATCCAGTACTAATACCAGCATTGGGATCAATACTACAATACACACATGTGTCCACGTGATGCAGTTTGAAGAGCAATAAGATGTCTCTGTATGAGGAGGCGGGGTCACAGGAGGTTCACAGAAACTCTGCAGCAGCATCATCAGCTCACATGGAAACTTTGATGATTCACTTCTGTGGTGTTTTTACAGAAACACGTCACAAAATTAGCTCCACCTGTTTTGTGTGTGAGCTTTGAGTTTCTTGTCTTCATTCTGGATTCTTGTGTTGGTGTTTTTACACACAGCAGATATTTCCTGGTTGGTTCCTTGATGACCACATGAAGCTTTCTGAAGCTTGGATTGAAAACACTTCATTACTCAAAGCTTTCCAACACAGGCCTCTGTGCTGCCATCTGGTGGACAAACATATGAAGTGCAGAGTGAAGCCACAAATGAAAATGAACTGCTTCAGCTACGTTTATGTATAACATACTATAACCTATATAACTATATGTATAGTTTATTATGTAGGTTTTAGAGCTGGGGGGTAGAATTGCTGATGGCCTGGTTTTTATTTATTTTCCTCATGGTTCACCAGCTCTCACACAACATCAGCACCAATGATCCACGTCCTTATAAAGCTCTGAATCAGGTCCTGAAGCAGTGACGTCCTGAGTGAAGACCTCACTGAACACTGCAGTACTGAAACTTTCCAGCAGAGGGCGCTGTTAAGTCCTTATTGTAACACAGTTACTGTGTGCAGTTATACTTCATACATAATCTGCACTTATTTCCATCAGACATGCTGTCAGTAAATGATTGGTTTCTATTGATTCTACTTCCTGTTGACTAGTTTGATGACAGTGAAACAATCACAGCTGATTGTGTGATGATGTAAACTGTCACTGTTACATTCAGTGTGTGTGACATCATGTTAGTGCAGGCTGATAACAGCCTGGTTCTGTTAGAAACACATGAACGTGTCCATAGATCAGTGTGTGTTTAACATGAGAGCTTCAGCCCTGCTGATGTGTTAAATAAAGACATGCAGGAAAACTGATGAGACTCTGAAACAACTCTTTATATTTATAATGTAACTCTGCATCAAAAGAACAACAAAGGATCCCAGACAGGTTTATGTGAACAAAGACGATTCTGATGTTTCTGTGTTTCTAACAGTTTGACATTATTAGTAAACAGACTGCAGTGAACAGGATTTATAAAGAGCTTATATATAAAGATATGACAGCTGTTTGACAAGTTTATCACTCTGTGTTTGGACCTGATCAGTCCAGCTGTTTACCTGAAATATGTTCATTTACCTGTTCTGTTATATTTATGTTCTTGTCTCTGTTGAAAACACATTTTAATGTCCCTCAGATTTTTCTCCCAGATGAATAAATATAAAAATGACACAAACTGACTGCAGCTACTTTTTGTCCTTTCTGTCAAAAACCTTCATGTGACTCATGAGAGACACGTTTCAGCTGTTTGTGACAGATCAGAGGCCAACAAGTCATTTATAACACTTTCCATCATTGTTTAGCACAAACACATGTTGACACAGCAGCGGGGCCGCAGTGAGAGTCAGAGCGAGGAGATAAAAACTCCTGTTTGACCACAGCCTCAGTTTGTTCCTGCACTTCAAACACTTCCTGTTGTTGACTGGGTGGAGTCAGGAAGCCAGCGAGGCCCTGCAGGACTGAGACTGCAGACTGGGACGTGCTTTGTGATGGAGATCAACAGCATCACTGACTGTTTCTGTGAGGACACCATCATCCCAGCAGGGCTGTTTCCCAACAACAAGCCCTGGACCATCAGAGACCTGAAGCTGCTGCTGAATGAAAGAAGAGGATCTTCAGGTCTGGAACAAGGACCAGCTGAGAGTGTTAATAACGTTACTAATGTTCAGCTACACTTTACTAGGTCACATCTGTGACACACGTCACTTAAATAAAGAAGGAAATATTGGCTCTGTTTCATCTGCTGGGCCCAAAAGTGACTCCCTGTATTTAAACTGCTATGAATAACTTGTTGGTCTATAATATGTGAAACATGTGTCAAATGTATCCATCATGAAAGATATCAGGTCATCTTGAGCCACAAAAACATTCCTATCATGAGGTAGAAGCTGGAATCAGTTTGTTGCAGACGTTTATATATCCGATATTTATCCAGTTGAAAGTTGAAATTCAAAAATGCCTTTTCAAGACTCGTCTGTCCAAGAGGAGCAGAAACTGCAACAAATATAACAACAGTTATTTAAGGCTGGATTAAATAACTGTCTAAACACAGCCTCAACCCTCCCACAGAGCAAACTTTACACACGTCATCTTTCAGCTACAATCTTTGTTGCAGGGATCTTCTGCCAAACAAGGCTGAGAGAAGATTTCTTACAGCTGTCATGTTGATGCTGTTTCAATCTTTGGGCACACACACTCATATATTAGGGCTGATATCAGGGCTGCACAAGTTCTTTGTGCTTGTGGTCATGAATAATAGAAGTGTGCCTGTTGAAGATCATGTTGCTACATTATTATATGTCCTGTTATTGTTCTGTATTATATTCAGCTTCCAGCATCCTTTCCCAGCCCCCTGTTACACCATCCATACAAAGCCAATCTGACTGTGAGCCAATGTGTTTGATAGTTTGTGTTGGATCAATAGATTTGACAGACTTGGTTCTCATCCAGAGTGAAACAGTCCAAATTCAGATCTAATGAAATGATGGAGGCTGTTTCCTACCACGGTGCTAATGTGTGACTAACAAGGCTCATGGTCTCCAGCAGACAAGCGCCTGGAATGAGGTGAGCTGAGTGTTGCTTTGGTGGTGTCCTGATTCGTATTTGAGGGAAGAGACATACGACTGGAGGTCCATTGTGCATCAAAACAATGATTTTATTTAAACACATATATGTGGGAAGTCGAGCACAATCACTCAAACAGCATCGATCTTCTTCGAACAATAAATGGGGTGTCATATATATAACATAGTTGATGACGAGTATTATGCATCAGAGCAGATAAAAAAACATGCATGTTCCAGTAATTCCAACTCGGACATATTCTAAAAAAGAACAGTTCCTTCCTCTGTTCCTCCGCCACCGCCAGATGCTTCCTGTTATTTCACTTACTGCACTTCACTTATTAATTAATATTAATTAATATACAGTATTAATTAATATTAATTAATATACAGGCTGAGTGTATGAGGAGTGAGCAGAAAACGGCTGAAAAGAGTGGTGTAAAACTTGCTGGTTAAGAGCTGCAAGACTTGATGATATGTGGTTGAACTGTGTTAAATGGAGGTGAAGTTTTTAAGTGTTTTAAGGGTGAAGCTTGTGTAATGGTGAAGCATGGAGCTGGGTGTGTGTGTGATGAATGTGGAAGTTGTTTATTGAAGAAAAAGCGTAACAAGAGTTTTGGTGATTTTGTCAGAGGTTGGGTATAATATTTTGAGTATATTGAATAAACCCTGTAGTTTTGTGTTTGTGATTCTGTAATGTGAGTACGGGTGTGGTGATATTTCATGGGGAGGTCATTAAGAGCTCTCCTGGAGAATTCCTGTAAAATAGAGTTGTTGTCTTGTTGTTAAGATAAGATAAGATAAGATAAGATAAGATAAAACTTTATTAATCCCTCGGGTGGGTTCCTCTGGGAAATTCGGTAACGTATACAATTGAAAATTGAAAATTGAAAATTGAATAAATTGTGTGATTTGTGGGTGATATTTCTGTTTGGCCTAGAGGAGGTAGAGGTGTGTGTGGTTTATTTTTGACGTTTTATGCAGAGTGAGTTGCTTGATTTATGTTTTCTCCCTATTAAGGGTGGGAGAAGTGCGTGCACAGTGGCCTTTTATGTCTGTTTTTAAACTTTGTAATTGCTGGGTGAAGCGCTGTGAGAGTGAATTTTTGCTGGCTTTGTGTGCTTAAATTGTTGCAGTGGCCTTTTGAGGAGTTTTGCGGGTTTTTTTTAGGAGAATTACTGTAACTCTGAGTCTGTGGAAGAGAGACAGAGAGACAGAGAGAGTGTGTGTGCGTGTGGGAGGCTGCTGATAGAGTCTAGAGGAAGTGAAGCTCAAGCAGTCAGGGCGCCTCTGACTGTAAAACGGGAAGTATAGCGAGGCAACCTAAAGGGAGGAGCTCCAGAGCGGCCATTTTGTGTGGGTGAGGTTAAATACAGAATGGCTGACAGCGAGAGGACGACCCCCAGTGGGGAGAAGAAGTACAAGCCACTTAAGGAGCAGATTCAACAACTGAAGAAGGCCATCAGAATTACCTCTGAGGGAACTCCTAAGGAGATTGCCCGGGAGTGTAAGGTCATGGAGGATGAGGTGAAGAAATTATGTGAGAATCAACAAAAAACCTTGGAAGACAAAGTACCCCTCCATTTGATTTTCCAAATTGGAGGTGAAAAATGTGAGAAGAGGATAAAGGAATTGGAAGAGGAGCCTGTGGGACGCTTTGTGAGCAGAAAAGTGAAAGCAGAAAAGAAATTGATGAATGAAAGACACGGTAAGTGTTGTAAGTTCATGATCATGTCCCAGGGGGTGTCTCACTGGATGAGAGAGGAAGTGGATGGGACCAGACCAACACCAGCGAAGGAAGCCATGGCTGAGGGGATAGTAATGTCTGGATATCCCAGCCTGAGTGCCCCGCCCCCTCCGTACGCCTTTCCAATCTTGACTTTGGAGGGTGGTACTTTGTGGGGGCCAGGAGGAAGAACAGGACCCCATAAATGACTTCCCTAAACCTGCTGGTCTGGAAGTCCAGCAGTTCATCTAAACAAAAGGCACTTAGCCTAAAACAGATATAGATACGTTTATCCTACCATAAAACAATAAGACAAGGTACGACCTCTAAGCATATATGGTTAAATATTTCTAAGCATAAATGACAATCAACAATACAAAACCTAACATTCCCCCCTTTTTGACCTTTATGCTAGAAAAGTTCCCAGTTATGATCACCTCATGTCTGACAGTTTCAATGCAAACATTTTTATACACAGCATATGTCAATCACCCTAAATTACTGTAAAAGTACACAGTTTGACAAATGTATTAGCAGTTATCCCATTCCTCATTGATCTCATCCAATGGCAAACTGCATCCTACGAGCAAACAATTGAATTGTTAATTTAATAGTTAAAATAAGAAAGTAACATTTTCAAAAACATCTCAGCTTGGTGGTGCTCCTCTGGGCGTGCAAATCACATGTCTCTCTACAGAGTGGTTTAAGTTCTGCAGGGCATCATAAATTCAATTCAATTCAATTCAATTTTATTTATATAGCGCCAAATCACAACAAAAGTCGCCTCAAGGCGCTTCATAGATACAGAGAAAAACCCAACAATCATATGACCCCCTATGAGCAAGCACTTTGGCGACAGTGGGAAGGAAAAACTCCCTTTTAAAAGGAAGAAACCTCCGGCAGAACCAGGCTCAGGGAGGGGCGGCCATCTGCTGCGACCGGTTGGGGTGAGAGAAGGAAGACAGGATAAAAGACATGCTGTGGAAGAGAGACAGAGGTTAATAACAGATATGATTCAATGCAGAGAGGTCTATTAATACATAGTGAGTGAGAAAGGTGACTGGAAAGGAAAAACTCAATGCATCATGGGAATCCCCCGGCAGCCTACGTCTATTGCAGCATAACTAAGGGAGGATTCAGGGTCACCTGGTCCAGCCCTAACTATATGCTTTAGCAAAAAGGAAAGTTTGAAGCCTAATCTTGAAAGTAGAGATAGTGTCTGTCTCCTGAATCCAAACTGGAAGCTGGTTCCACAGAAGAGGGGCCTGAAAACTGAAGGCTCTGCCTCCCATTCTACTTTTAAATACTCTAGGAACAACAAGTAGGCCTGCAGAGCGAGAGCGAAGTGCTCTAATAGGGTGATATGGTACTACAAGGTCATTAAGATAAGATGGGGCCTGATTATTTAAGACCTTGTATGTGAGGAGCAGGATTTTGAATTCAATTCTGGATTTAACAGGAAGCCAATGAAGGGAAGCCAAAACAGGAGAAATATGCTCTCTCCTTCTAGTCCCTGTCAGTACTCTTGCTGCAGCATTTTGGATTAGCTGAAGGCTTTTCAGTGAGTTTTTTGGACATCCTGATAATAATGAATTACAGTAGTCCAGCCTGGAAGTAATAAATGCATGAACTAGTTTTTCAGCGTCACTCTGAGACAGGATATTTCTAATTTTAGAGCTGTTGCGCAAATGGAAGAAAGCAGTCTTACATATTTGTTTAATATGTGCGTTGAAGGACATGTCCTGGTCAAAAATGACTCCAAGGTTCCTCACAGCGTTACTGGAGGCCAAGGTAATGCCATCCAGAGTATGAATCTGGTTAGATACCATATTTCTAAGATTTTCAGGGCCGAGTACAATAACCTCAGTTTTATCTGAATTAAGAAGCAGAAAGTTAGCGGCCATCCAGGTCTTTATGTCTTTAAGACATTCCTGCAGTTTAACTAATTGGTGTGTGTTATGTGGCTTCATGGACAGATAGAGCTGGGTGTCATCGGCATAGCAGTGAAAATGTATGCTATGTCTTCTAATGATGCTGCCTAAGGGAAGCATGTATAATGTAAACAGAATTGGTCCTAGCACTGAACCCTGTGGAACTCCATAATTAACCTCAGTGTGTGAAGAGGACTCTCCATTTACATGCACAAATTGGAGTCTATTAGATAGATATGATACAAACCACTGCAGTGCAGTACCTGTAATACCTACAGCATGTTCTAATCGCTCTAATAGGATATTATGGTCGACAGTATCGAACGCTGCACTGAGGTCTAGCAGGACAAGCACAGAGATGAGTCCACTGTCAGAGGCCATAAGAAGATCATTTGTAACCTTCACTAAAGCTGTTTCTGTGCTGTGATGAGCTCTGAAACCTGACTGAAACTCTTCAAATAAACCATTCCTCTGCAGATGATCTGTTAGCTGTTTGACAACTACTCTTTCAAGGATTTTTGATATGAAAGGAAGGTTGGAGATTGGCCTATAATTAGCTAAGACTGCTGGGTCTAGAGATGGCTTTTTGAGTAAAGGTTTAACTACAGCCAGCTTGAAGGCCTGTGGTACATAGCCAATTATTAGAGATAGGTTGATCATATTTAAGATCGAAGAATTAATTAATGGCAGGACTTCTTTGAGCAGTTTTGTAGGAATGGGGTCTAAAAGACACGTTGATGGTTTGGAGGAAGTAATTATTGAAGTTAACTCAGAAAGATCAATTGGAGAAAAAGAGTCTAACTTAACATCAATGGTACTAAGAGTAGCTGTAGATAATATTACATCTGTGGGATGATTACTGGTAATTTTTTCTCTAATGATAAAAATTTTATTTGTGAAGAAGTTCATGAAGTCATTACTAGTTAACGTTAAAGGGATGGTTGGCTCAACAGAGCTCTGACTGTTTGCCAGCCTGGCTACAGAGCTGAAGAGAAACCTGGGGTTGTTCTTATTTTCTTCAATCAGTGATGAATAGTAAGATGTTCTGGCTTTGTGGAGGGCTTTCTTATAAAGCAGCAAACTATTTCTCCAGGCTAAATGATGATCCTCTAAATTTGTGACACGCCATTTCCTCTCCAGATTACGAGTCATCTGCTTTAGGGTACGTGTTTGAGAATTATACCACGGAGTCAGGTACTTCTGATTAGAGACCTTAGTTTTCACTGGAGCTACAGTATCCAGAGTCGTACGTAGTGAGGAGGTGAAATTATTAACAAGATAATCAACCTCTGTTGGGGTAGCGTTCAGATAGCTGCTCTGCTCTGTGTTGGTACAGGGCATTGAAGATGATAACAGTGGGTGGATTATATTCTTAAACTTAGTTACAGCGCTTTCAGAAAGACATCTACTTTGATAAAATCTACTCTCCACCGCTGTGTAATCAATTATTGTAAATGTAAATGTTATCAGGAAATGATCAGACAGGAGAGGGTTTTCAGGAAACACTGTTAAATGTTCAGTTTCTATGCCATATGTTAAAACAAGATCTAGAGTGTGATTAAAGTGGTGGGTGGGTTCTTTTACATTTTGAGAGAAGCCAATTGAGTCTAATAACAGACTAAATGCCATGTTGAGGCTGTCATTTTTAGCATCTACATGGATGTTAAAATCACGCACAATAATTATTTTATTTGAGCTCAGAACTAAATTAGATATAAAGTCTGAGAAATCAGGCTGTCTGAGTGGTGTCCCAGAATTGTCCATAGGACCAGAGTCCAAATGTATGTAGAATAGACATTCAAACATACCAGTTGAGTTTGTTGTTGGTCTCAGCTATCATGAAAGCTGCAGACCTCTTCAGCACTCTAGTTTTATGGCCTCTACCAACCCCCATCACCTCACTTCAGGCCTTCGTCCTGCGAGGGGGATACTTATGACTCCTCCATTGTCCATGCTCTGCAGAAAATCCCCTCTGTGGAAAGGGTGCTGGGTCCAGTTATCTTACTGCTGTTATGATCCCAGCAGCCTTCAGAGTGTCATTGTATGCACAGTATAGTGACACAGCATTAGGTGATGTTCATAGGAAACTGCTGTCATCACCACCATAGCTTCTGGTTCCTGTGCTTTTCACAGAATCATGATGCCATCCTTGGACTCCCTCTGCGCTGTCGATGGAGCTTGGCACGCTCCCCTCATCCTTCAGGTGCCCGTCTATCGTCCACAATTTCCTCTGTTGGCCTCTGGAAATCCCCCTTTGCACAGAAACAGCTTGACCTTTGACCTCAACCACTGCCTGGGCTGCCAGCCATGCCTGGAATGGTTCTTGCTTCTCACTGGGCCTCTGAAGATTTCTCAGGAGATCCCTTTCAGCAGACTGCTGCACCTGTATTCCCTTGCTAGGAGGAAAAACTTCTATTTGGAGAGCATGTCAACAATCATCAAACCACATTCTTTAGTTCAGTGAACTTCACTCATAGGCCATCAAAGCCTCATCTGAACCTGGATGCACCACTTGCATAGGTTTAATACCTGTAAATGAACTGTTAATCACACAAATCACTGCAACAATACTAGAAAACATTGTTTAATGTTAATCCTGGACCCCTCCTCTTGACGCATGGACACACCCATGAGTCAACTCATCAACCCTAGATTCCCGTCTTAAAGAAAAATGTTAGCTAGATCATGTCCCAGGCAACATCAGGGCATCTCCGCCGGAGTAGCTCCGTAACCCTGCAATAAAAGATGTTAGCGTGTTTTGCATATTAAATTTGCTGAAGACCTGGCTCCACCAGGAGCCTGCATACACACCATCATGGCCTGGAAAACAAGATCTGGAAGTGAAATCAAACTTCACACTTGTAAACAATTGTATCATAAGAGTAATAAAGCATTTAACATCAGCAAGACAAGTGTCATGTGCAGGTTTTCTCAAATCAGTAAACTACAATTATTACCATAATTTGCCTCAGACATGGATCATCCCATGTACTCAGTTAACATTAATGAATAATGTGACTTCTCTTAAGCAAAGTCACTCCACTCATATATTACTAGGAGCTCAATAGTGGCCAGCTAATGAGCCCCATATTAAATTATTCCATAAACACTGCATCTCTTATTTGTTTTTCTCATGTCACTTGTCCGCTTCTGCTGAATCGTCTACATGCATTCTCAGAAAAACAAACATTAGCAACACACATAGATCATCCTGGTGACCAGGCGCAGGTCGACAGGTTCCAGAGGTGCTATAAAAAGACCATAAAGTTAGCCATCCATAGCTGTGGAAAGAATGTTATTCACATCATCAAAGTAACCTTCACATTTTCCCAAAAACACAGTGTAACGGCATCACCAACTCATAACCTGTAAACACAGTTTCTTCACACATAAACCCAGAAATCCTGTAGTAGAAAAACATTAACTAGTCCTCTTATAAATCACATGATCAAACACATGAAGAACTGTAATGCTGTAGAAAAGAAAATGCAAATGTTAGCGCTGCGCAGATGTATACACACTTTGTCACAGTTACCTCTGTGAGCAACACAAGGTAGTGAATAACACCCCTGGTAGATGCACAGACACAGAAAGTGGCATTTAAAAGGTTAAATCGTCATGCAACCTCGAATGTTGCTGTCATCTGTCTGCTCCTGTCAAAGGAAACACACATAGATTCATCTGCACCTTTGTCAGGTGGGGGTTAACTTCGCACAGTCGTGTTACATCAGTAAAGTCTTGTCAGCTTTTGTCAGCTTTTACCAGTCAGTCAGTTTTTTTTCTCTTTCACTCATTCATTCATACATTCATTCTTTCTTTGCTGATAGTGGAACCTATCGTCGCATTTAGTTTCCACTCTCAGCAAAATGACGTCATTTCAAAAAGAAAAAGAAGAATTTTAGATCGGATTACATCGCTGAATCCTTTTTGGGCAGGAACTCTCTTTCTAATTGTCCCAGATAAGTGAATTTCTCCCGAGCCCATTTTAATGTGGAGAAGCTCACTTGTAACAATTTCCTCGATGACGTGTCGTACAGCGCTTTCTGTTCTAATCGTGCAGATCTGCTCAAACAGAGATTATCGAACAAAACTTTCAGTGCACTGCGAAAGTATCAAAATAAAAAGGCCTTGTTAAGTCATGACATATGCTCCTCATCTCAGGAGGGTAAATCATACTAATTGGCAGGCTCAACTTCACAACAAAAGAAAAATCATCAGCTAGATTCACTCCAAACCAACCATCAGCTGCACAACACACAACATAATCCTAATGTCTTATTAGCTATGAGTTTAATCCCCAGGTCTGTGCTCTTCACTCATTTAGGCCACACACCCATTTTATTCAGTTTTCCTTTTTCCCTTCATCATAAAACATGTGACATGTTGTCATGCACTTCACAAAAGAAGTTTGTTCTGACGTATTCAGAGTTGTGTATCTAGGTACAGGATTCGCTTGCACATCAAAACAGGAAAATCAGTGTTTTAGAGTCTCCACTCAACACACAACAAACTCCAACACATCCCATTCAGTTGTGCTAGAATTCAGTCACCTTTCATTAATCTAAGAATGATCAACTAATTTGCATATCAGCTATTAACCCACTAAGTTGACAGGACAACAGAAATGCATGTTCAAAATGTAGAATTTCCCTCATACAGTAAATTACTTGTGCTGCATCAATCAAGCAGGAAGCATCTCCCAATTTACTATATCAACAACTAAATTTATTGTCTGATCACTGGTTGGTCAAACCAGAATCTTTTTTCCCACAAAAGTTAAACTGTTGTCCTGTAACCTAGAGAGTTAATTGTCAGCATTAGATAAATTCAGCATTTGATACCAAGTGTCTGCTAAATTGACACTATCTTAACACTGATGAGAGATAACAAGCTGATTTTCATTGCATGTGTTTTTGTGTTATTAGGCAGGTTTAATGCATGTCTGTGGAGCTGCATATCCAGCAGAGCATGTTCTTAAAGCTGCCTTTCCTACACACTTCTCTGCTATTATTTAATCATTTTGTAACTGATGTGCTATGAGTCCACTGATCTTTGCATCACTTCTCATCACACTAAGTGACTTGGACAAGATGGTAAACAGACTCACATGCTTAAGATGTTGTCTAATCTTCATGAGCTCTCTTGTGTTTGGAAGTGTTAGTAGGGTTAATGCATGTTCTGCTTGTGTGTGTGATTTTGTCTGTTTCTTTTTGCAGTGTTTCAGACTCCTTCACAATTTTCCCACGTAAGCAGTCAGTTTTGTTTTTCCCAGGTTTGCTAACCCAAATTTTGATTTCCCACATTTAACAGCAGCACTCCTCTGTGTTCTACTTACTCTCACTCTGTTGTCCTCTCCCACTCCCAGCCGGCAGTTCTCCTTCAGCTTTGTCCTGTGTTCCACTGTCTCTTCTTGCCATTTTACTCCAAAGGTGGCAAATGTCAAACTCCAACAGTCTCCTCAGTTCTCCTCAAATGTTCTTGTCACATGCACAGTGAAGTTGCAGCTTGTTGGAAACACAGTGCCATTCATCCAATTAGGCAGGATGATGGGTTTGCTCTTCTTCTCTGATGCTGTTTGTCCACACTGCTGCTGCTTGCTGGGACTCTTTGCTCAGGACTTTGCTGCTGTCTCTTTATCTGCCATGTTATTGCTCTTTGGAACTGCATTCCTTATCTTCAGGGAGGAGTGAGAGCTCGCTTGTGAGTTTGAGGGACACATAGTGCTGTAAATACGTTAGCCAGAAACTTGGCCTGAACGTCTCCAATGATGTTAAACTATAACTTTCTTCCGACCGCTGCATGTGGAAAATTGATTCAAGTCTGCTTTTCATCTGAAAGTGACAAACTAAGACATTTTCATTATTATTATCACTGCTTAACCACACACATCTCTCTCTCTCTGTTTTTGTGAACAGTCCTTTCTTAAAAGCAGAAAATGAGATTGTAGTTGTTCTTGGCTGATCAACACAAAACCTTTTTCCTATGATTATTTTTCATCTACAATGTAAATTTTGTCTCTTTTGTACTCTTTTTTTTCCCTTTACAATAGCTGGTGACCTGTAGAATCACCGCTCTCACAATCAGAGGCAATTACTTTTACACAGCGCACAGAAACACTGTGATGTCAGACACATTCACACTCACTTTTTTCATCTGCGTAAATAAATCATATGGCTGATGATATGTGCCATGGTGATCCATAAATATGATCATAAGTTTATTTCATTATTTTTCAACCCAACAAAACAAATAACAAAAACATGATGCTGATGCTATGAACACTCTACACACATGAGTCAAGATGCAGAAAAACTGCTCACGGAAACGCTGCACACTCCAGTTATCACAGTTATCATAGTTCTGTTTCCCTCTCTTTTATGAGTTCTTAGCCAGCTCTCGATCTGATAATGTGTAGCTTGCTCATCAGCTCAGAAGAGACCGCAACGCAACCTCACACAGTGGTTGCGTGCTTTGCCCCACACAGTGGCAAAGACTTGCACTTTCATATTCAATTCAGCTTCTCCATCATGTAGTTTTCAGCTGTTTCATACAGGGTTCAGCATATTAGTTGTTTTCACAGGTGTGCTCTATATCTCAACAATGGCTCATAATAAGACGACAGTCTGTCAAACAGGTCAAGTGCCTCTATGCACTTCATTAGTTTAAATATTTACCTATTTTACTTCATCTCATATGTCATTGTACTGAATTTGAGCAACCCTAAGCTTAATGCAGATTGCTTTTAACAATTATCCACCTCAATTAAATCTATGGTCTGGAGCACAGGCTGTTGTCGATCAGGGCAAGCTAAAGAATAAACATTTTGTGTCAGCAAGGGGTGGGGGAAAGCCATTCACCAGAGCATATCTTAAGTGCTGCTGATGTGGGCTGGCCTTCTCCACACGCTCTTCAAGGCTGGTGTGTTTTCTGAAAACTTCTAACATTTGAATCTCTTCCATTTATAAGCCTGCGATTAACCGCACGGCTCAGGTCCGCGTGAAACCCGCGCGACCGTGCTCGCGTGAACCCGCGCAGCTAAGGAGCCGTCACTCTCTTTTATTTAAATACTTTGCGCTGCCAGGAGCAAAGTCCAGCATAAACGTCTGTCACCCTCTGACGCACTCTTGGTTGCTTAGGAACCCATGATAACAACAACAGCCGGTGTCACAGACCACGTGTTCTGCTCCGCACCCACTCACACAAACACACTCAAACACAACAACAACAACACAAAATAGGCCTAATCCGGACTCGCACCGGACCGCTCGGGACCCTAACCCAGTTGTGGGACACTAACCCAGTCGCGCGACAAAACCCAATGAAGGGACGCTCGGGACACAAACCCAGGGCGATTTCAAAACCGGACACTCACCGGACGCTTGGGCCCTTGGGCGATTTTACCAAAACCTCTTTTTCGGGACACTAACCCAGTTCTGTGGTTATAGAGTCGCTCTCTAGGAACTTACTTGGTGTTGCTTAGCGTGTAATATCAGCCTCGGATCCCGCCGATCGTCATTCATCGAGGAGGAAAGACAGACAGTTAATCCACAGGAACTTCCTGGCTGACGTCAGTCTTTCAGTGTGTCTCTTCTCCCCTCGGTGAATGCCGACTCCAGGGATCCGGCTCGAAGGACCAATTAATGATAGGTTTGTAGCTTGAACCTATTCGCTGGAACGTTGAAGACAATATAATTACACAGCAAGCAAGACACGAAGTAGGCAAAGTTCTTCATGTTTCTCGTGCACGGGAGAGAACCGGACAAACGCCGTTCCTTCGCTTGACCCCAGTTGCTCTCCGCTCCCCCGTAACACTGCTCTTTTATTGAGGTTACATGAATATGCATAGGTTCATTAACATATGACGTCTACATACACACAAAGAGTACCTTGCCTGTGTGTGTGTGTGTGTGTGGGGTCAGAGTGTGACCCCATAAATGACTTCCCTAAACCTGCTGGTCTGGAAGTCCAGCAGTTCATCTAAACAAAAGGCACTTAGCCTAAAACAGATATAGATACGTTTATCCTACCATAAAACAATAAGACAAGGTACAACCTCTAAGCATATATGGTTAAATATTTCTAAGCATAAATGACAATCAACAATACAAAACCTAACAATGACTAAAACTAGTGTGATTTTTCTTCCTCCTGAGCACTTCAGCCCAGAAGGAGCTGTGGAAGAAGCTCAACCTGAGGCTTCTAAGAGTGCAGATCAGGTGACACCAGAACGGGTCAACCAGGACGTGGCCGCCCAGGTGTCATGGTCTTCAGAAGAGGATACTCCTGCACCACATATTCAGAGTTCGCCGTTAAAAGTCAAACAAAAGGCCTCCCAGAGGCCAGATGTTGGCGATCTCGAGGAAAATCAGTGGCAGGGGGAGGTTGTTGGAAAAATATCTACCAACCAGGAAGCCCTGAAGAAGCTAGAAGAAAAGGTGAGAGAACTGGAGGACGGGATCGTAAGAGAGAAGATTGAAGTGGTGAAGAAGGACATTGTAAAATCACGGAGATCACGGGAACTGTCGAGTCTGGGAATTGAAGGGTTCGCACCCAGGTTTAATGCTGACTTGGGTGTGACGACCCTTCGTTCTGGAAGGACTCTGGGGCAAGAAGGAGGAAAAAGACAGTCAATTTTTGAAAATAACCGGAACCAATGCATTGCATCACAGACTGTGGAGGGTGATGTTGACAGAGAGGATGAGCCAGCATACTCTATGCCCTTGATGAAGGGGCTAAAGGGAGAACCAGTGTATCAGCCCTATAACATCAGAGACGTGGAGGCACTGGTGAAGCAACTACCCCCGATCACGGAGGGAGGAGCTGCTTGGCTGAGGAGGCTGCGCAGTCTCACAGAAGGAGAAGAGCTCGCCTTGGGCGATTTTAGAGCAATCGGTGGGCGAGCCACGAGAGGAGGAGGCTTAGCCGATGTGGAACAGATAGCAGGAACTACGTGTGCACCAAATTACATCCTCTATGAAACGGTGCGAAATGCTCTCACTGACGCAGTGCGTGATAAATATCCGACCCCTAACACTGGCACCACACCTAAAATAGTGTGGAGCCCAGAACACTCTCCTAGAGAGTTAATGGAGCATGCAAAAGACCAGTGGATTGTGCAGACGGGAGAACATCCGGGACAAGAGGGAGAACATAGGGTGTGGTTCCGCTCAGCGGAGTTGGCAGGTCTGCCAGAACGAGTGAGAGCTGACTTACAAAAGAACCCAGACTTTGCGGTTGCAAATTCTACAAAATGGGAGAGACATGTTATACACAGACTTGAGCTGGAGAAAGATGAGGCGACCAACAAGAAAAAGGAGTTAGAGGAGGCGCAAGGGCAGCTCGTGAAATTGAAACTGGCTGAGGCCAGAGAAAAATTAAATGAAAAGAAAAGAGAAAGTAAGGATGAAGCTAAGAAAATGCTGGTGGCAACGCCTCAGGGCAATCCGATGCCTGACTGGCCAGATCTAAACCCAAATTTGTACCCTGATGACCGATGGCCCGCCAACGGACCAGGGCAAGGACGACCCGTGGAGAATTGGGGGGCTGGTAGGCCGTACAGGGGGCGTGGTGGATCTCAAAGAGGAGGAGGACCAAGGGGTTGTGGTCTGGGGGGACCTATGCTGGACCCCAACATGTGTAGAAGATGTGGAGGACAAGGACGCTGGGCTTGTAACTGTCCTACACCATGGCTACAAGAACCCTATTATCCACCCCAGGCACGTGGAGCTCCTCGAGGCAGAGCAGTCCAAACAAGGGGACATCAAGCTCCAAACCCAGGCATGGCGCCAGTGGCTCAATATCCCCTGGCCCACTGGGGCGGAGAGGTGGAGCTGTACTGACGGGACCCACAGAGACCCGACAGCATAGGAATGGCAGATCCTATGTTGTCGATGACCGTGGAAGGGACTGAAATGACCTTCCTGGTGGACACTGGAGCAACTTACTCAACGCTGAGACAAAGACCAAGCAGTGCAACACTTTCCAATCACACGGTGAGTGTGGTGGGTTTTTCTGGGGTTCCAATGACTCTGCATAGGACTGCATAAGAATGCAGTGTGCTGATCTCCAGATGCATCTGTAAGAATAATGGGTAATAAAAGGATTGTGTAAAACATGGAAACATCTCAGAGTGATCTCTACCAGGACCAAAAGAATCGCAGAGACCGGCGTTGTCTCAACACCAGGTTGCCCGATCTCTTCACATATCTTCCTCCAAGCTCGTCCTTTATATTCCTGTCTCGGTACAGAAAGCAGCTGGTGTCGTACAGCTCCGGGTTGTTTGCGACGGCGTTGATTAGCCTTCCCTCCATTGAAGAATGAAGGGCTTTGGCTGGATCTGCCCCTTTGACCTAGGTCACAGCCACGTCACAAGGCTCCTGATTGGTTGTCACAGCGCGATTTGACGCTGGAGTTCAGATTTTTCCAACTCAAGCGGTAGATGCGCTACGCGCGTATGCACAAAATGCAACACAAAAAGTGACGCGCGTGGTTTTATTTGCGAGTCAAACGCACCAAACGCGCTGCTGTGACACGCGTTTCTCGTGTTTTCACGACCTAAATCTTCTTCCGAATTTTCGCGGGACCTGCAATCGCAGGTCATCACGCTTCTACATTGACTCTACATGTAAACCTGATGCTCTGGTCGCGTCGGTGTGAACACACCGTAAGTGCGGTGCAGGGTGTGATTTCAGAAAACAGTCGGCTTGTTGGCAGTCTCCCAGGATTGTTGTTCCCACCTCTTTACTTTCTGTTTTTGTTCCTTTGTAAGGTAAAGACCCTACAATAGTACAAAGAAAACAGAGACAAAGTTGAGTCTCTGGCTATGATTCCCCTCTCCAGTGTGTTGCTCGTGGTGTCCTGAGATAATGTTTTGATGGGACTGCTCTGTGGTGCAGATCGGTGTCCCAGTGAGTGAGAATTTCCTCCCCAGCTTTTAAAGAGAGCCCAGTCTGTGGTTATGGAGTCACGCATTTACATGTTCTGGCTGAGCAGGAGAGGACACTGCAGTGACCATGACAACCAACTTATGCATCCCACTGTTGCCAGGAAGAAGGATCATATGAGGACAAACAGCAGAGCCAAAGGAAAGAGATCATCTCTCACTCATGGCTCTACTCCACTTTAACACCACCAGGAGGTGCTGTAAGCAGCCTGTTCTACTGGGGCTTGGTCTACAGGGGAAAGTAGCTGTGGCCAAAGCCCTGGCTCCACACATCAGGATCCAAAACCAAGACTGAACAGTGTGCCACCATCACCTGTAGAATGTCACACCCTGGTGTCAACACAAGTAATGGAGACATTTCATTGGCCACACCCACATCAACAGGGTCAATAACAGGACTAATGGTTTGGAAAAGACAAGTGGTGCTGACAGTGGACTCATCTCTGTGCTTGTCCTGCTAGACCTCAGTGCAATAGAAAAGAAAGTGGTGGATCTATGTTTCTGAGTGTGGGGCCATCAAGAGGCCACAATATTCATAGAGGGGCCAAGTATTACTCCAACAGCATGTACAATGCTCATTCTTACTGCTGTTTCCTTCTTATTTCTTTGTATACATGCAGCTCACACTCGACTGTGACTCCTGACCGTGTTTATGGGCCAAATGTTTTGTTCTTTACATTGTCTTTCTTCTATATAATTGTTAAACATTTAATAAATATGTCTGCAGTGGTTGGCTGGCCACTGCATCTGGACCGCTAGTACTCCCTCCCCTGGCTGTGGGAGCTCCATCTGTTGCAGCAGGTGGAGACCCATTGTGTACATCTGCTTCACCCTCGACTTTTCCCCCACCACCCTTCTTTTCTGTCCCTTTTCTTTCTTCTATTCCTCTGCTTTCTTCTATCTTTCACTGATCTGGCCTTCACCCTGTCCACGCTATAACATCCACACGGGGGCTAACGGCATTCTGGCCAGACAGGAGCTCTTAGTGGTAAATCCTGTGGTTTATGCATTTATACACACATTTAGACCAGAAACACTGGATCTTTCTTAGGCGCAAATAATGATTTTAACTGTCTAAAACTGAACGTCAAAGCTCTTCAGAGGTGACAACAACAAACAGATCCCATCCTTATCTGTTCCACTGCACAGGTGGACTCCAGTCCAGACCTGGTCTACAGATCTGGTCCAGAGTCATGTTGCTATCGGGGCTGTGTGACAGTATATGCTGCTCTTCTTCACTGCAATCATCACATCACATGGTTCTGTAATCAGCACAAACACAACCTGAACATCATCCACTGGATTTAGAAGATTCACAGCAGTCATTTTTATTATGAACTATGTGATTTTGTATCTGTTGTCACTGTTTTCAACTCAAAACGTGATCGTTTATTTTCTAGTTTTTTGGGGTTTGTTTTTGTTTGTTTTTTTGCCTGTCCCATTTGGTTCTTTAGCCGTCAGAATTGTTGTCTGAAGACCAACAAGGAGACCCAATGGATTTACTTTGCCAAATAGATCATCACGGCCTTGCCGTATTGGTCCATTTGATCTACCTTTGTTGTTATTATTTATTTTATTTTCAGTTGTTACAGACGGGACAGACAGAAGCAGGCATGGAGGCTGGATCTCCTCCATGCCTGCTTCATGCCCTGGGGGACGGGGCTATGGCTCTCTACATCCTCTAGCAGACCATTACATGGGGAAACCTTTTGAATACAAGCGCGCTGATCCACACAGGTGTGCACACGGGTGTTCACTGTTCATAGACATAAACTACACCTCTATTGGCTGCTATTTCCAAGCACATTGTGCGCTGTTGGTCCTGCTTGCTACACAACAACATTCAATATTTAGTATTTACTGCGGTTTACACTTAGCTAGATTAACGTGATGGTGTTGTGTTTAGTATATTGCTCTGTTTTTTTTTTTGCTTGTTTTCTCTTCTTTTTCTCTCAACAGGTGATCCAGGAGATGTTTTTCTCTTCTTTCTACTTTTAAGTTTCCTTTCTCACTGTCCCTCTTCCCTTCTGTTTTTCTTTTGTTCTGTAGTATTTTATAAGAAACTCCTTTAAATTGTCCTTCATGCAGCCAAGTTTGTTTCCAGTTAATTCCTCCATATAAAGAAGAAGAAATGACTTGTGTTTATAAAGGATCTTCCTGTTATTCCACATTTGTTGGAGAGAACTTATGCTTATAAGTTTCCATGTGTAACAGTCGCAATAGTGTGGTGTCTCTTTAAGACGACTTAATGTTTAGTGATGTCACAAGCAAGCGCCCTGCCCTCTGTTGTATGAACGCTGCTCGCTTCATGTATGATAAGACAGCAGCCGTTCAGCTGGGCCTTGTTGGTGAGGAGTGTTTATTAAAGGACGAGCACTGTGGGATTTCCTGTACCAGTGTGGTCGGGAGTTTTTGACTGTCCTGCTGTCTGCCGCCTCCTCTCAACCACTGAATACACATGTCAGAAAAGCTTGCTCATGAAAACTGTTTCCTCTTCCTACTTTTCACAATAAAAGTCCTGCACAGTGACTGCTGTACTCTGTTTTACTTGATATGTGACTATTGTGGTTATATCAGTTTTGTATCAGATTTCTTTTTTCCTAATACATTAAGGATAATATACTCTCTTTCCTCTTTTCCCAACTGTGGTATAAAGCACAGCTTAGCCTTAGCAAATGTTAAAAGAAAAGTCGTCACTTCCTGATTTCTGTTTCACTGATAAATATTGTCACACTGGGGTTTTTGCAAATGATATCAGTGACCACTGTGTGGCAGCTGGAGTCAGACAACTGAAGCTCCCACAATCAAGACCACAAATAGCTTTCAAAGGAGATTTGAAGCTTTTCTGTCAGCAAGCTTCATGATTTATGGGACTATAACTGGAACAGAATCTACCTGATCACCAATGGTGAGCTGGCATGGAATTATATTTATCACACTTTTATCAAAATGATAAATAAGCAGGCCGCAGGCCCACCACCCGCAGGAGGCGCCATAGGGGTCGGGTGCATTGTGTGCCGGGTGGCGGCCAGGAGCGGAGGCCCTGGCGGACTGACCCCCAGCTGCCAAGACTGGCAATAGGGACATGGAATGTCACCTCTCTGGTGGGGAAGGAGCCTGAGTTAGTGCGTGAGGTTGAGAGGTACCGGCTAGATATAGTCGGGCTCACCTCTACGCATGGCTTGGGCTCTGGAACCAGTCTCCTGGAGAGGGGCTGGACTCTGTCTCAGTCTGGAGTTGCCCCTGGTGAGAGGCGGCGGGCTGGGGTGGGTATTCTAATATCCCCTCGGCTTGCTGCCGGTACGTTGGGGTTTTTCCCGGCGGATGAGAGGGTTTGTTCCCTGCGCCTTAGGGTCGGGGAACGGGTCCTGACTGTCATCTGCGCTTATGTGCCGAGTGGCAGTTCGGAGTACCCAGCCTTCTTAGAGTCCCTGGGGGGGCGGGGTGCTGGAAGGTGCTCCACCTGGAGACTCTGTTGTCCTGCTGGGAGACTTCAATGCTCACGTGGGTAATGACAGCGAGACCTGGAGGGGCGTGATTGGGAGGAACGGCCTCCCTGATCTGAACCCGAGCAGTGCTTTGTTATTGAACTTCTGTGTTAATCACAGTTTGGCCATAACGAACACCCTGTTCGAACATAAGAGTGTCCATAAGTGCACGTGGCACCAGGACGCTCTAGGCCGTAGGTCGATGATCAATTTTGTAATCGTATCACCAGACCTGCAACCATATGTTCTGGACACTCGGGTAAAGAGAGGGGCTGAGCTGTCAACTGATCACCACCTGGTGGTGAGTTGGATCAGGTGGCGGGGGAGGACGCTGGACAGACCTGGTGCACCTAAACGCGTAGTGAGGGTGTGCTGGGAACGTCTAGCAGAGGCCCCAGTCCGCGAGATCTTCAACGCACACCTCCGGCAGAGCTTCAACAGCATTCCGAGGGAGACTGGGGACATTGAGTCCGAATGGACCATGTTCAGCGTCTCCATTGCCGAAGCTGCTGCATTGAGCTGCGGCCGCAAGGTGGTTGGTGCCTGCCGTGGTGGTAATCCCCGAACCAAATGGTGGACACCAGAGGTGAAGGGAGCCACCAGGCTGAAGAAGGAGTCCTATCGGGCTTGGTTAGCCTGTGGGACTCCGGAGGCAGCTGACGGGTATCGACAGGCCAAGCGGAATGCGGCTCGGGCAGTGGCTGAAGCAAAAACTCGGGTGTGGGAGGAGTTCGGAGAGGCCATGGAAAAAGACTTTCGGACTACCTGGAAGAGATTCTGGCAAACCGTCAGGCGTCTCAGGAGGGGAAAGCGGTGCTCTACCTGCACTGTGTATAGTGCTGGTGGAGCGCTGCTGACGTCGACTGAGAAAATTGTCAGGCGGTGGAAGGAATACTTCGAGGACCTCCTTAATCCCACTGACACGTCTTCCGAGGAGGAAGCAGAGTCTGGGGATGAGGGGAACGACCCGCCAATTTCCGGGGGTGAGGTCACTGAGGCAGTTAAACAACTCCTTGGTGGCAGAGCCCCTGGTGTTGATGAGGTCCGCCCCGAGTTCCTGAAGGCTCTGGACGTTGTAGGGCTGTCCTGGTTGACACGCCTCTGCAATGTTGCGTGGAGATCAGGGGCAGTACCTGTGGACTTGCAGACCGGGGTGGTGGTCCCCATCTTTAAGAAGGGGGACCGGAGGGTGTGTTCCAACTACAGGGGGATCACACTCCTCAGCCTCCCTGGGAAAGTCTATGCCAGGGTGCTGGAAGGGAGAGTTCGTCCGCTTAAACACTTTCTTTATTTCATCTGTTAAGGAGATCAGTCAGAGCTTTGACTCAGTCGTATGCTCTGATAATGTGAATGATGCTGGTCAAAATTTGTTCACCATCACTCATATTTCAGACACTGAAGTTGCTAAACTAATTACAGGTTTAAAACAATCAAAAGCACTTGATGTATATGGTATTAACACAAATTTCCTAAAGGAACATATGGATTTGCTTGTACGTCCAACAACTCATGTTTTGAATATGTCATTCAAACATTCCATTGTTCCAACAGATTGGAAAATTGCTGCAGTTACACCAATTTTCAAAGCAGGTGTGAAGACTGACATGGCTAATTATCGCCCCATAAGCATACTCCCGGTCGTATCTAAAATAGCTGAGAAGTGGGTGGTTAAACTCCTCACTGCTCACCTAGAAAACACCCAACCCTCATTACATCCATTGCAGTTTGGCTTTCGGGCACATCACTCCACAGATACTGCCCTGTGTATGTTAGTGGAGAACTTGAAGAGCTTGCTGGACAAGAGTCCCTGTGTTGGAGCTGTATTTTTAGATCTGAAGAAGGCTTTCGACTCTGTAAACCATCAGATATTGTTGTCCAGATTGACTCAGTTTAATATCTCCAGTCAGGCTCTTCAGTGGTTTGCCTCATATCTCTCACACAGGAAACAGTGTGTGGTGTTGGATGGGGTTAAATCTCCATATTTAGACTGTGATACAGGGGTTCCTCAAGGATCTGTTCCTGGGCCCTTATTGTTCTCTCTTTTTATCAATAACTTACCTGAAGTCTGTCCAAATATATTTGCTGAAATGTATGCGGATGATGCAGTTATATATACGCAAGCAAATAGTGTCCAGCAGGTGGCAAAAGATCTTACAGCTACTTTAGCATTAATGCATAGCTGGCTGGAGGACTCATGCCTAATGTTGAACACCTCAAAAACTGTCTGTATGTATTTTTCAAAACGCCCCTTAAACTTGAAGCAGTCAAACATATTCCTGGATGGAGTAGAGCTTGAATTAGCTCCAGAATTTAAATATCTTGGGGTCATTCTAGACCCAACATTATCCTTCAAGAGTCACATAAATAAAGTGTCCCAGGTACTTAAATTTAATAATCGAAATTTTAATCATATACGTAATAATTTAAATATGAATGTTGCAAAAACTTATTTTTACTCAATGATCATCTCTCATATGGACTATTGTTTGACGTCCTGGTCACTTGCTTGTCCAACAACACTTAAAACTATTGAAAACATTTATAAAAGAAGTTTAAAACTACTTGACAAAAAACCGACTTCCCACCACCACTGTCATGTGTTAAAAAAACATAAATTACTGAACTTCAATAACTTAGTGAAACTTAAAAGAGTGTGTTTAATATATAAAGTCTTACACTCCCTTGCTCCACCACCACTAAAGCAGTTCATTAGGCATAAAGAAAGCTCAGACAGGACCACTCGAGCTACAATCCGAGGAGACTTGTTTATACCCCACAGACGGACAGCATTTGGGCAGAACGTCCTCTGTTAAGGGTGGCCATCTGTGGAACAGTCTTCCTCAACCCATTAGAGAATGCTCTACACTCAATTTGTTTAAGGCAAAGGTTAAAAACTGGTTATGGACAAATCAAGTGTGTGATCATGTATGAGTTGTATAGTTTTAATGTTTTATTTGGGAACAGAATGGTGTGTATGTGTAAGTTTGGTGATGGAGTTTTTATTATGAATGAATGATGAATTTTTATGAATTATTATGTCTATTTTTTTATGTTTAAGGACAACAGATGGAAATTAGCCTTTGGCTATAATCTGGCATGTTTACATTCATGTAATTTTTTTTTTTTTACATTTATGTTCATTAACATGCACTGTCCTAAATAAATAAATAAATAAAAAAAAAATAGTCGAACCTCGGATACAGGAGGAACAATGCGGTTTTCGTCCTGGTCGCGGAACACTGGACCAGCTCTTTATCCTCTCGAGGATACTTGAGGGTGCATGGGAGTTTGCCCAACCAGTCTACATGTGTTTTGTGGACTTGGAGAAGGCATTCGACCGTGTCCCTCGGGGTGTCCTGTGGGAGGTGTTGCGGGAGTATGGGGTGTCTGGCCCATTGCTACGGGCCATTCGATCCCTATACAACCGTTGTAAGAGCTTGGTTCGCATTGCCGGCAATAAGTCAGACTCGTTCCCGGTGGGTGATGGGCTCCGCCAGGGCTGCCCTTTGTCTCCGGTTCTGTTCATAATTTTTATGGACAGGATTTCTAGGCGCAGCCAAGTGGCGGAGGGCTTTCGCTTTGGTGGCCTCAGAATCTCATCTCTGATTTTTGCGGATGATGTGGTTCTGTTGGCTTCATCGGGTGAGGGCCTCCAGCTCGCACTGGAACGGTTCGCAGCAGAGTGTGAAGCAGCGGGAATGAGGATCAGCACCTCCAAATCTGAGGCCATGGTTCTCAGCCAGAAAAGGGTGGAGTGCCCACTCCGGGTCGGGGATGAGTTCCTGCCCCAAGTGGAGGAGTTCAAGTATCTCGGGGTCTTGGTCGCGAGTGATGGGAGAAGGGAGCCGGAGATCGACAGACAGATTGGGGCTGCAGCTGCAGTAATGCAGACGCTGCACTGGTCCGTCGTGGTGAAGAGGGAGCTGAGTGTAAAAGCGAAGCTCTCAATTTAGCGGTCGATCTACGTCCCTACCCTCACCTATGGCCATGAGCTGTGGGTAGTGACCGAAAGAACGAGATCGCGGATACAAGCGGCAGAAATGAGCTTCCTCCGAAGGGTGGCTGGCCTCTCCCTTAGAGATAGGGTGAGAAGTTCGGCCATCCGGGAGGGGCTCAGAGTAGAGCCGCTGCTGCTCCACATCCAAAGGAGCCAGCTGAGGTGGTTCGGGCATCTGACAAGGATGCCCCCTGGGCGCCTCCTGGGTGAGGTGATCTGGGCATGTCCCACCGGGAGGAGGCCCCGGGACAGACCCAGGACACGCTGGAGAGATTATATCTCTCGGCTGGCCTGGGAACGCCTTGGTGTTCCCCCGGATAAGCTGGAGGAGGTGGCTGGGGAGAGGGAGGTCTGGGCCTCTTTGCTTAGGCTGCTGCCCCCGCGACCCGGCCTCGGATAAAGCGGATGAAGATGGATGGATGGATAAATAAGCATGCCCCCATGCTCAGATTTAGAGTGAAATGCAGAAACAATCCTTGGTTTTCTCCTCAGCTATGCAGTCTCCTTAAAAACAGGGATGCTGCTCAGGCCAGAGAAACTAAATCTGGAGCAGATTGGCTGATTTGTGGCAGCTCGGAAATCGGTCAGCCTCCTTCATTAAAAAGGCCAAATCAGAATCCTGTCCTTCAAAAACTACTAAACATCTGAAGGATCCTAAAAAATTCTGGAAAATAATAAAATCTTCTCATGGTGACATAACCACCAATGAGTTGCAACCTTTGCTGTAAAGGAGTTCAGGAGTTCACAGATGAAATGTACCTACATAGAAAGTAGAATTTATTCAAACTTTACCAAGCAGTTCAGCAGGGAGTGGATGTGCTGTTGGGTTGTTGGAGGTACAACACACAAGAAGGCCGATGCAGGTGGATGCAGAGAGAGGCCAGGGCCACGTTCAAACCTGAACACGCTGCACAGTGTTTTGTTCCATTTGTTAGGGATGAATGAAATGCTTCCTTGAAAGGATGTGTGCAGTCACCAGTGGGCGTGGAAGCATGTGCGCCCTCATTTGGTGGGTATTGCGGACTGTCAAGCCTTTGAGTCGCCGAGCAGCTGAATAGGGGAATAATGTTGACGCGCCCGCTGTTCAAAACGTAAGTCAAAGTTCCAGATTAAAAACGTCTTTATTTGTTATCAAATCCTTAAAATCTGTAGAAAAACAGTGATCAAAATAAACATTCTAAGCTTGAGCGGTCAGCAAAAGTCGACTTCCCCCATCACCCACTCATTCACAAAAATTCCCTCGGGACGTGAACAGGTGATATAGCAATCACTATTACTATTACCGACACCACGTGACCCAAAGCTACGCCTATCCACAACAGTGGGTGTGCAAGAAAAGTCATCCTGTCACACAGCAATGCCTACATAAATCACACCACTCTGCTTAAATAATAATAATAATGTTTAGTGAAGCAGGTGAAGCAAAGGGCTGCTTTTAATAGGCTGGGAGACCCAGGTGTGCTGCTTTAGCTGGTGAGCCTCTTATGCTAGCCTCCATCTATAAGCTGGGATCATAGGAGCACTGAAGTCCTTACTAGATCAAGTATTGTTATTTATGCAAGTGACAAAAGTTTACATTCACAGAGTCATAGAATTGAGCCTCGTTTGAAAAGCAGGTGTTTAATGCAGCTGCTTAGAGTTCACACACAGTAGAAGAATCAGACTTGAGTCACATTTCAAACCACTGGAAAAATACTTAGCAAGTAATAATGAAAACACGACAGACTTAGTATATCCTGTTTAGTCCTGTATTTGATATTAATGTGCTGTTCAGAGAGGATCTTATGTCCTCTTTTACAAAGCCGCCCCTTTGTTTTATGATGTTTGTGTATAAATGAATGTAGGTGTATTTATAAGTGTGAAGGAGCCCTGGGAGAAAAGACTGAAGCTTGTGCCAAAGAACAAACAGGAAAGAAAGATCAGCATTAATAAAGACGAGCACAGAAGGAGCCCAAGCACGTGTTTCTTTTTCAGATTTCTCTAAAAGTGTGTGTTCATTTGTTCCATCTGTCTTCTTCACAATAAACAACAGCTAACAGACACACATGCACTCTGTGTCACTTCACAGGGGCTGATGAAAGTGGACACAGTAAAGGGAGAGCTGGACCTGTTCTACACATCCTGGACTCTGTTAACAGACTTTATTCTGCAGCATCAACAGATGACGTATAAAAATATATGAAAATATAGAAACGTTTAACATTGTGACTGTTCACATTAGTGAAGCTGTTACTTTGCTGCCAGGTGGAAAAAGAACCCTAAAGCTGAGTCTTATTAAACATCTGCTGCATGAGAGAGTTTCATGGCCCTGCTTTATCCTGTGCTTGCTGACCACCTCGTCCTGAAACCTCTTCATCATCCTCACAGTTGTGTGAAGAAAGAGGGAAGCAGGTGGAGATGGAAACCATCTGTGCTCCTGTGTTCACTTGTGTGTGTGCGTCTATGGTCATATCTAATGTGTACCTACAGACAAATACAAACACAAACACCTGGCATTGCACAAGAGTCTCTACTGGAGCAACCTGCAGATGTCAGAGATGTGATTAGAGGGTAAAGTGGACTAGTGAGTGCATCTATGTTGTTGTTGTCTGCTGGGGGACAGCATCAGCTCCAGAGATGCATCAGGATCAGCAAACTAATCTGCAAGGCTGGAAGTGTCACTGAAGGAGTTTGAGTCAGTGAGGGACTCAAACTCTTTATTCTGTGAGCTGAACACAGCTGTCAGCAAAACATCTGTGATGGGACATTTCTTTATTTCATGATCACTTTGTCTCTTAGTTCTATGCATGTAGGACAGCATCACATGTGAGTCTTATGCTGCTTCACATCTTTGTTCTACACACACACAGTAGGCCATTGTAAGTACATGTGGGTAAAACCTTTTATTGAGTCTGTTTGTCATTGACCTGATCGACCTGTAGCACCTACCAGAGGGAAGGGGTGGGGGGTGGAGTGAGTGTCCAGGGTGCGAGGGGTCCTTGAGGACGACATTGCCAGTATATAAATGTCTGTGAGGGAGGTTAGTGTCGGGCCCAGGGCCGCTCTGCTGCCCTCACCACCCGCTGCAGTTTCCTCTTGTCCTCCACAGCAGCTGAAACACAGTGTGCAGCAGAAGGATCTCCATGGTAGAAGTTCATTAGCAGTTTGTGATTAGCATTCTTACGTAGATCTCAAATTAAAAACCAATGATTGATGCAAAACTCATTTGTTGCTTTGGGTTTGTTACTTTCAGTTTATTTAATATAAACTTTTATGTCATTTCTTCTTCCATTGACCTGAATCCTCAGTTTATAGAAGGGGCCCTGTTGATGTGGAGAAAGATCTGAGTAGATGTGATGTGCAAGTTAAGAGCATTTGAGCATCTCATGGTGGTTACCTCGGAGACCATCTGTCACTTTGTGTAGAGCCACGCCCACAGCGCACAGAATACATGCGTACGACTAATTTGTCCACACAGGAGGCATCTTGATGCTGTCATCATACACAAAGGCTTTTGTACAAAGTATTAAACAAACTGCAACAAGTGTGTTCAAGACTTTTTCCCTGTCTTATTTCTCTTTATTACACATAATCTATGGAAACGTGTGGTTTGATTACTTTGCATGTGTGGATTTGATGGGTTGTTGCCACATCTGGTGAGATTTTCATGTCAACAGCACCTTCTGAAATATATTTCTTTAGAAAATTGGTGACACTGGTGACATTCGTCCAATAGCCGCTCTATTTAAACCCCATAACCACACTGGGTAGCAACCTCACCACTACATGGCCACAGAGATTTCCACAGTCTGCACCTGTGTGGAACAGGAACATGACACAGAAATGTATTACAAAGATCTAGTCTGGTTAAATATTACAGTTTATCTTTCAGGTTCATTTCTTGGATGATTTTGTAAGAAACAAACTGCTTGAATGGCGACTAAATGAGTTGGAGGAACGATTTGAAGGTAAATTATTATTACTTGGTGGCTTTTTTGCACCAACTGTGACACTTAGTAGTAGAACTGACACACAAAACAACAACTACACTAACTATATACTCTGCAACACACCCAGTGAGCTTGATTTGAAAACCTTTTCTGTCTTACTGACATCACTGAGTTCATCCCTGAAGTTGGTCCAAAGATTCAGACGCAGTCTTGGGCAGTTAAAGGTGAGTCTGTCACGGGTCTTTGTGACCCAGCATTTTAACTTGTTGTATTTTATGTTGTGCTTCTGAGTCCTTGGTTGTGCTGTTTTGTGGGAAAACTGCCCTTCACTACTACCTCTCCCACCTGGAAAACAAAGACTCATACATCAGGGTACTTTTGGTTGATTACAGCTCGGCTTTCAATCCTGTGATCCCACACAAACTCACTCACAAGCTGGCAACACTCGGCCTGCACCCTCCACCCTCTGTGACTGGCTACACTCGGCCTGCACCCTCCACCCTCTGTGACTGGCTACACTCGGCCTGCACCCTCCACCCTCTGTGACTGGCTACACTCGGCCTGCACCCTCCACCCTCTGTGACTGGCTACAGGACTTTTTGACTGGCAGACAAACACTGGCGTCCCACAGGGTTGCGTCCTCAGTCCCATCCTCTACACCTTGGTCACCCATGACTGTGTCACCTCCAACAAAGACAACATCATTTTGAAGTTCACGGATGACACTGCAGTGATTGGTCGCATCACTGGAGAGGACGACGTGGCTTATAGGAGAGAGGAGGCTGGTCTGGTGTCATGGTGTGAGGACAACAACCTGACCCTCAACACTGATAAGACAAAGGAGATGATAGTGGACATGAGGAAGAAGAAGAGGCCTCACCAGCCGCTGTTTACCCGGGAACGTGAAGTGGAGAGGGTGAGCAGCAGTACCTGGGCGTCCACATCAGTGAGGACCTCACCTGGACACTGAACACCACACAGCTGGTCAAGAAGGCTCAGCAGCTGCTGTATTTCCTGAGGAGGCTGAGGAAATTTGGTATGTTGACCAAGATCCTCAGCAGGTTCTACAGCTGCACTGTGGAGAGCACCCTGACCAGCTGCATCACTGCATGGTACGGCAGCACTACTGCAAACCGCAAACGCCTGCATAGAGTGATAACAACTGTGGAGAAGATCATCAGGACCCCGCTGCCCTCTCTGCAGAGCAGCTACCATCACAGAGTCCAGAGGAGAGACACACCTCTGCCCTCGAGGCGAAGGTTCAGAAGTGTGAAATCTAGAACATCCAGACTCAACAACTCCATCTTCCCCACTGCTATCAGACTCCTGAACAGCTGACCGACCTCAAACTGCAGTTTGCACATCAGGTCACTTTGCACACTAAGTTCATTTTGCACATTAAACTCCTTTGTACATCCATGTACATCAACATCTGCAGACCACACATGTCTTCGGTTACTTATTTGTCCTTATTTGCAGTTATTTATCTTTTTATTTTATTTTTAAGTTATTTTTTATCCTTATTTTATCTTTTTATTTATTCTTATCTTGTTCTTTTAACCCTTATCTAACTTGGCATTGTGCACGGTGTGTTTAAATTCAGTTTAAATTCAGGGACATGGAGCCCCTGTTGATCCTCCACCTAATCACACGAGCCAAGGTGTGAAAACGGGTGTGGGGACAATCAGCCAAGGTTTTGGGTGAACCCATTGTGAGATCTAGCCCCACTCTATCATGTGATTTCCTGTGATCAAATGGCCCAGGATGTGAGTGGGCGTTAAGACGTCCATGTCCCGGGACATGGACACACATATGTGGGGCCCAAATAGGGAGCAGCAGGGCTAATATTTGGGGCCCACTTGGGAAACCCAACTGGGGTCCAGCTAATTTTGTGCTCAGTTTCCATGGTGGCCCCAAATGTGTTTTCCTAGATGGGTTTATGCTGGGTCCCAGATAAGCCCCAAATCAGGCCCAGTCAAAAAAAATATGTGGGGCCCAGATGGGTAGAAACAGATCTGATATTTGGGGCCCACTTGGGTTACCCACCTGGGACCCAGCTATTTTTGTCCTCAGTTTCCATGGTGGCCCAAGTGTGTTTGCCCAGATGGAATTTTGGATAATGTAAGTAAACTATAATTTAAATCACCTGTACAACAAAGCCAGTTTATCTTTTTTATTAATACTGATTACTATGAAATTTTAAAACAGTATGCTTTTTTATATAATACATTTTTTTGTTTGGAGAACATGTTGACAAAAATGTCCACAGTATACACAAAACAATAACAAATAAATGTTATACAGTTTAAAGGAAAAACAAATACAGCAAACCACAGCTTCTCACTCATTCACCAATCCATTGGTCCTGAAAGAAATAAAATAAAATAAAAAATTAGTGCATTTTCACAAACAAAATCAGATTTGCGTTAGTACTGGAGTTGTTTTGGAGGTTGTGCTGTTCAAGTTTTTTGACCTCCTACATTGAACTCTTTGAAGACCATGAGTATTCATGGAAACAGAAAAGCTATTTACAAAATGATTTACCAAGTAGGCACTCAAAAATTAAATTAATGTGAAATATTTTACCTTATACCATCTGAATTGAAGACAAATGTTTAAAAGATGTCTACATAGTTACAATGATAACCGGTGTTGTGGGCTGTCTCAGTGATCGGCACAGAGCTTAGAACAGGCAAGTGGTTAACCAGTCTTTTGCATGGTGCAGCACCTCATAATGAACACAAAACAAAATAGTAAAATGTAACAAGGGCTACATCTACCAAGGAGAAACCAGATTCCACTTCTTGAGGTGTGTGCCAGGCGGGCGCCAATGATTTTCATGTAAATCAAAAATAGGGCCATCAGATAAATCAGTGTGTTACCCATTACACTGGTAAACATACAGGCTGGCTCTGGAGTTCCTGGAGCTTATTCACATTCTGTGAGCAACCAAAAAACTGTTTAGTGAGAGAGTTCTTCAAGTATGCTGCAAGCCAGAAAGAAACGTGGTCATTCCTGCCAGCAGCCACCAACCTCCAGAACAACATGAGCTGATGGTTTCATCTCCACAATTTGTACAGTCTATCTAAACCACATGTGTCAAAGTCAAGGCCCGCGGGCCACATCCGGCCCGGTGTACATTTATATCCGGCCCGCAAGATCATTTTATATAGATGTACTATTATTGTTATGCATGGCCCGGCGATATGAGGCGCTAATAATATACAAACTACAGATCCCATAATGCAGCGCTGCAGCCTCCTTGCTGACCGCTAGGCTAACTGGGAACATTCCCGCGTCAATCAAGTCAAACTTCTGTTATTGCGAAGCTAGCCGCTCACAATGGTGGAGAGAAAAGTTGATTCTGAATGACTGCAGCTGTAGTGAGCATCCGTTATTCAAACATCAACAAAATATCTTACAACTAATGAACTTACCATATAGCATTTCAAAAGCTTTAAGCCCTCGAAATTCCCGCTTTCCATGGCGCCCAACGAAGTTATATTGCCTGGAAAGAGCATTGTCCATAAAGAAGGCCATCATTCTTCTTGTGGCTTCATCAGCAGTGCTCCCTCTTTATCTCTGCCACAACAGCAACCTTAGGACACGCAAGGACAATAATTTTACTGACAGTAGTACCATCAGTCACACCTAAAAGAAAGCAAGCACAGCTACACAGTAATTAGGCTCTATAATATTGATGCTAATTGACTGAAAAAGTGTTAGGTGTCAAAGTCAAACACTGTCTGATGCGAATGCAAAGAGCTAAATGATTCACCAAAAGTAATTTCTTAAGTTTTGGGTTTGGCATGGCACAACTTATAACTAGGTAATGTTTGGAGAAGTTATTTTATTAACAAAAATAGCAACTTTTGTTCAGCTCTCCTCCCACTCCTTCATTGCACTGACCATGTTCGAACAAACAGCAACTTTCCTTGATCATTACTGCTAGCATGAAATACAGACTGATTGAGGCATTAATCGTTGAATATTGTTATTACATCATTATTATTTACCACTTCTTTTAGGAAGACAGGGTCTGCCAGTTTTTGCTCCAGCGCTGCCACATCTGCTACTGTCCGGATGGGAAATACAGCACCCTCGGGTAATACTGCAGCAACTGGTCCATCACGTTGTGTAAGGAGAGACTGTAGCATTCGACTGTGGACCCTCTGAGTGTCCTTAATGTCTTCCAGGAGGGTTAGAACACGTACAAACATGCTCGTATTGGTGGCTTGTAGAAGTTGTCTTGGAACTGGTTGTGAAACCACAGGTGGAGGAGTTGAGGGTTGTAGCGGCTGAACAAATGGATGAGTGATGTTCAGGAAGGGAGTTTCACTTGAATGTCTATTCTCCATTGCTGATGGTGGTGAGGTCTCTGGCTGTTCCGCAGTGTTGTCCCAATCCTCATCGGAGCTCGACGGGATCACTGGCCTTAAAAAAACAAACAAACAAACAAAATACAACAAACACACACACACAAATAAATAATAATCCAAACACATAATTTAGGATACTGGTTAGTCCTACAAACTAAAAACATTAATGTATATAATGGCATCAAAAAAAAGTCTAAAACAGATTTTTAAAAGTCAACGAGTTATAAAGCGCTATTTTGAAATCATATCTGAACCTGATGAGCAGCAAGGGTCTGCTAAAGAAACTGTCAGTTTGTTTTTGTTTCTTATAATCTCAATAATAAATTTTTGCTTTTAAGGTGTTTTTAACATAATTACCTCCTTTTCCGCTTCCCTTTTCCCAATCTGCTTCCAGAATCCAAATAAATTCCACCCAGGAAGGTTTCTAATGGGAAGCAGGAAATGCTGTCTAAAGGGCCAAACTTCCGTACATCTTGAGCTAGGTGTATTAAAGAATGTATATTATAACCAACAAAGTCAAGACCATAAATCAAAGCAAAATCTTTCACAAACTGCTTCAAAACATCCTCTGCATAATCACAGTCAGTTATCAATATACAAATCAGGACTTAGAAGAATTCTTATAGATACAGATAACAGTATAAAGTATCTATACACTTGGCTTGGTATATTATTCAGTAGAACAACTGGGCTTGTGTAAAGCAAAACTTGTCTCAATTCAGTTGCTTTCCACGTGCTAATTTCAATGAGAGACCTTGGTTTCCTTGCAAAACTTTAAGGCAAATATTGCCTGACAGAAACCATGAATGCTGAAATCAGTTAGAATTTGCATAGACTGTCTGCATTTTCGGGGACCTTTTAACCAAAGATAAATAAGCTTGCGCATTACCCCCATATCCCACACCCAGCTCATTCAAAGTGACACCCCAACCTGGTGCTCTTTGTTGGCCATAGCACAAAGTTTCATCAGTCCTTTAATCAACAGAAATTTCATGAAAACATAATCTTTAGCATGTTCATCGCAATCATAGTGCTCTTCCTCAAGTGTTTTATTCTCAAAAGAATCAGAGTACAAAATTAAGTCCTGATGATTCTCTGACTCATTTTTACTGTTCAACAACTTTCTGAGCTATTTTCCTCTGAGCTCTTTGTCCTCTCAGATTGCTCCATTGCTTTCTGAAAGACAGCTCACAGATTCTGAAGCTCCAGGTTTCATCACTCTCCACCCAAAATTAACTGAACCAGCAGCAAAAGAAGATCCAAACTACGCTTCACATTTGATAAATACTGTCATTAATTCCCTCTTGCTATCTTGTTTCCACCACGATTGAAAAAAAAAAAAAAAAATCACACTTCCTGCACAGCTCTCTCGTAGTGTACTTCAAGTAAAGTTTCGCCCATCTGAAATATGTTTTCCACATTATTCCCTTGCTTATTATACATCAGTGTACGGTTGTGCTAAGCGCTGTTGTCAGTTGTTTTTTTCGTGCCAAATTATGCCAAATTGCAAAAAACTCAGCTTGTTCTCTAATAAAACCACTAAAAAAAACCTCTGTAACTTTGCTCTGCTTTACTTCAGCAGTATCAGGTAATGTTCATATATTGATTCATGGTTTTCTTCAGTTTTTGTTCAACTGCAGAATATTTCTAAGGCTATCTGATTTAAAAAGCCACTCCAGGAAAATCTCCTTTTTTTCTGTGTTATATCCTCAGTTACTTTGGCATAAAGACATCTGCTGTGATGCTTACACCAGCCTTAAAAGCTGTTGTATTACAATAAAAGACCCTGACATCACTTTATAAAGTAACAATTCTAATTGTTACAAACTCAAAAAAAGATTCCTATTAGTATATTTCTTTTTAATAGAAATGAATTTTGAAATATACACTGCTTCTTATGTCAAAGTCTGTAAAAATAAAGAAAGAAATACACCACATATAACCCTTGCTACTATTCACTCCACTGTCCAACAGCAAAATCAAACCAATATACAGATATTAATAACATATTAATGTAATAGTGTGACTATGCAATTTATAAGTAGCCATAGTCATAATCAAAACAACAAACATCTCAAGTTTTGAGATAATTGCAAACCCTCCTGGCCAATAACCACACAAGCTGTCCATGCAGAAGGCTGATAAAGGAGCAGGCACAAAATTCAAACAAATTTAAGCCATAATGAAACAAATTAAAATAACAGTGCGCATGCACAAATCAGGCATCAGACAAACACTTAAAGATCACAGACCTTTAGAACCACATCCAAAGAGCAATTGCTTTTCTTTTTTATAAATAAATAAATGTGTAGATTCTAGCTAAATATACATTACAAAGAGGAAAAAAGGAGGGCCACAGCAATCATAGTAAAAGGAGTTGGCACTGTGGCCCTAACAAGACCGATCAGTTCTGCTTAAATAATCAGTTTCCCTCATGTACAGAGCTTGCACAACAGTAAGAGGTAGATTCTAAAGTCAGTACAGTATTTCTGATGAAGTTCTCACTAAAACAACTACACATATAAAGTTGCATACTAAAGTGTGTATAAAAAAAAAAACCCAAATAAATCAAGAACACCTATATTTTTTATATAGGTACCCAGTGCTCACTGATCTGCCTCTCTGACTGCTGTGCATGCTCCTGACACAGGGGCAAAAGCTGGGGACTAGTTGCTCATGACCATGGCCTACCCTCCTCACTTAGCTGTAAGGAGCAATCAGACCAGGAGTGACATGTTTAGCCGCATGTTCTCCTTAAATTGCTGGCTGTCTGAGTGGTGTCCCAGAAACGATGTGGGCTTCATAGATAATTGGCAAACCTTCTGGAGGAAACCTGGTCTTGTTAGGAGAGATGGCATCCATCCCACTTTGGATGGAGCAGCTCTCATTTCTAGAAATATGGACAAATTTATTAAACCCCCCAAAATATGACTATCCAGAGTTGGGACCAGGAAGCAGAGTTGCAGTCTTACACGCCTCTCTGCAGCTTCTCTCCTCCTGCTACCCCCCCAAAAACCCATCTCCATAGAGACTGTGTCAGCTTCCAAAAAGACAAATAACAAACTAAAAACCAGCAACAAACAACTTAAACATAAACAATTACAAAGAAAAAACAATACAGTATCCACATCTGAACCAAAGAGTAAAACAGTGAAATGTGGATTATTAAATATTAGGTCGCTCTCCTCCAAGTCTCTGTTAGTACATGACTTAATAATTGATCAACAAATTGATTTACTCTGCCTTACAGAAACCTGGTTGCAGCAGGATGATTATGTTAGTTTAAATGAATCAACACCCCCGAGTCATTCTAACTACCAGAAACCTCGAAGCACAGGCCGAGGGGGAGGTGTGGCAGCAATTTTTCACACCAGCCTATTCATTAATGAAAGACCAAGACAGACTTTTAATTCATTTGAAAGCCTGATGCTTAACATTGTCCACCCCAGCTGTGAAACTCAGAAACCAGTCTTACTTGTTATCATCTATCGTCCACCTGGGCCTTACACAGAGTTTCTCTCTGATTTCTCAGACTTTATATCTAATTTAGTTCTGAGCTCAGATAAAATAATTATTGTGGGTGATTTTAACATCCATGTAGATGCTAAAAATGACAGCCTCAACATGGCATTTAATCTGTTATTAGTCTCAATTGGTTTCTCTCAAAATGTAAAAGAACCCACCCACCACTTTAATCACACTCTAGATCTTGTTTTAACATATGGCATAGAAACTGAACATTTAACAGTGTTTCCTGAAAACCCTCTCCTGTCTGATCATTTCCTGATAACATTTACATTTACAATAATTGATTACACAGCGGTGGAGAGTAGACTTTATCAAAGTAGATGTCTTTCTGAAAGCGCTGTAACTAAGTTTAAGAATATAATCCACCCACTGTTATCATCTTCAATGCCCTGTACCAACACAGAGCAGAGCAGCTATCTGAACGCTACCACAACAGAGGTCGATTATCTTGTTAATAATTTCACCTCCTCACTACGTACGACTCTGGATACTGTAGCTCCAGTGAAAACTAAGGTCTCTAATCAGAAGTACCTGACTCCGTGGTATAATTCTCAAACACGTACCCTAAAGCAGATGACTCGTAATCTGGAGAGGAAATGGCGTGTCACAAATTTAGAGGATCATCATTTAGCCTGGAGAAATAGTTTGCTGCTTTATAAGAAAGCCCTCCGCAAAGCCAGAACATCTTACTATTCATCACTGATTGAAGAAAATAAGAACAACCCCAGGTTTCTCTTCAGCACTGTAGCCAGGCTGACAAACAGTCAGAGCTCTGTTGAGCCAACCATCCCTTTAACGTTAACTAGTAATGACTTCATGAACTTCTTCACAAATAAAATTTTTATCATTAGAGAAAAAATTACCAATAATCATCCCACAGATGTAATATTATCTACAGCTACTCTTAGTACCATTGATGTTAAGTTAGACTCTTTCTCTCCAATTGATCTTACTGAGTTAACTTCAATAATCACTTCCTCCAAACCATCAACGTGTCTTTTAGACCCCATTCCTACAAAACTGCTCAAAGAAGTCCTGCCATTAATTAATTCTTCGATCTTAAATATGATCAACCTATCTCTAACAATCGGCTATGTACCACAGGCCTTCAAGCTGGCTGTAGTTAAACCTTTACTCAAAAAGCCATCTCTAGACCCAGCAGTCTTAGCTAATTATAGGCCAATCTCCAACCTTCCTTTCATATCAAAAATCCTTGAAAGAGTAGTTGTCAAACAGCTAACAGATCATCTGCAGAGGAATGGTTTATTTGAAGAGTTTCAGTCAGGTTTCAGAGCTCATCACAGCACAGAAACAGCTTTAGTGAAGGTTACAAATGATCTTCTTATGGCCTCTGACAGTGGACTCATCTCTGTGCTTGTCCTGCTAGACCTCAGTGCAGCGTTCGATACTGTCGACCATAATATCCTATTAGAGCGATTAGAACATGCTGTAGGTATTACAGGTACTGCACTGCAGTGGTTTGTATCATATCTATCTAATAGACTCCAATTTGTGCATGTAAATTGAGAGTCCTCTTCACACACTGAGGTTAATTATGGAGTTCCACAGGGTTCAGTGCTAGGACCAATTCTGTTTACATTATACATGCTTCCCTTAGGCAGCATCATTAGAAGACATAGCATACATTTACACTGCTATGCAGATGACACCCAGCTCTATCTGTCCATGAAGCCACATAACACACACCAATTAGTTAAACTGCAGGAATGTCTTAAAGACATAAAGACCTGGATGGCCGCTAACTTTCTGCTTCTTAATTCAGATCAAACTGAGGTTATTGTACTCGGCCCTGAAAATCTTAGAAATATGGTATCTAACCAGATTCTTACTCTGGATGGCATTACCTTGGCCTCCAGTAAAGCTGTGAGGAACCTTGGAGTCATTTATCACCAGGACATGTCCTTCAACGCACATATTAAACAAATATGTAAGACTGCGTTCTTCCATTTGCGCAACATCTCTAAAATTAGAAATATCCTGTCTCAGAGTGACGCTGAAAAACTAGTTCATGCATTTATTACTTCCAGGCTGGACTACTGTAATTCATTATTATCAGGAAGTCCTAAAAACTCACTGAAAAGCCTTCAGCTAATCCAAAATGCTGCAGCAAGAGTCCTGACAGGGACTAGAAAGAGAGAGCATATTTCTCCTGTTTTGGCTTCCCTTCATTGGCTTCCTGTTAAGTCCAGAATTGAATTCAAAATCCTGCTCCTCACATACAAGGTCTTAAATAATCAGGCCCCATCTTATCTTAACGACCTTGTAGTACCATATCACCCTATTAGAGCACTTCTCCTCTCGCTCTGCAGGCCTACTTGTTGTTCCTAGAGTATTTAAAAGTAGAATGGGAGGCAGAGCCTTCAGTTTTCAGGCCCCTCTTCTGTGGAACCAGCTTCCAGTTTGGATTCGGGAGACAGACACTATCTCTACTTTTAAGATTAGGCTTAAAACTTTCCTTTTTGCTAAAGCATATAGTTAGGGCTGGACCAGGTGACCCTGAATCCTCCCTTAGTTATGCTGCAATAGACGTAGGCTGCCGGGGATTCCCATGATGTCAGCCTCTGTCAGTGCGCCCCAGGGTGGCTGTGGCTACAATGTAGTTTGCCATCACCAGTGTGTGAATGTGTGCGTGAATGGGTGGATGACTGGATGTGTAAAGCGCTTTGGGGTCCTTAGGGACTAGTAAAGCGCTATACAAATACAGACCATTTACCATTTACCATTTACATGATGCATTGAGTTTTTCCTTTCCAGTCACCTTTCTCACTCACTATGTGTTAATAGACCTCTCTGCATTGAATCATATCTGTTATTAACCTCTGTCTCTCTTCCACGGCATGTCTTTATCCTGTCTTCCTTCTCTCACCCCAACTGGTCGCAGCAGATGCCCCCCCACCTCCCTGAGCATGGTTCTGCCGGAGGTTTCTTCCTGTTAAAAGGGAGTTTTTCCTTCCCACTGTCGCCAAAGTGCTTGCTCATAGGGGGTCATATGATTGTTGGGTTTTTCTCTGTACCTATGAAGCGCCTTGAGGCAACTTTTGTTGTGATTTGGCACTATATAAATAAAATTGAATTGAATTGAATCTAAATTTAAACTGGTTAGTAATTGTTTTGTATACTTTTCAGTGAATGGACAAGCCGAAAGCTTAGGAGGAGCGGAAAAAAGACCTTGAAAATGGTAATCAAAAACTTTATTTGGCCAATAAGGGATGGAGGACAGCGACATTCATCATGAGATAAACGTTTCACTGTAAGAACTTTGACACACTTTTTTGGTTTGATAGTGAAATAGTCGAATGTTCCTAAAGCTGTAACATAATATGACTCTGGTTTGTGTTTTGTTTTTTATTCTGTTGTATTAGGAGACTGTCTCATAATAGTAGTAAACTATGAACTTTTTATTAAATAATAAGCTTAACTTTTTCCCCATTTTAGATTGTCAGGCCTGGCTCTGCATTGTGTTATTAATATTATAAATTGTCTTGGTAGCTTGAAGGTGACGATGCCAGTTTCATATCACTGGACTTATCCATGGCAGTAGAGTACATCCATGCACAGAGAATCATAAAGCCAGCACATGTCATGGTAAGCCATATTGTACTTCAAAATAAAAATTTTGTATATTACTGTAACTTTATTCTCTCCAGTCTATTTAACACATAAGTTTCTCATTGTTCAAACGTACTGGCATATTCACATATAGGACTTATTTTAAGTAAGAAGCAATGCCTTACATTGTTTCTTTATTAATCCCTAAAATATGTTGGTTGTTGCACACCTACAAAATTCCTAAACATGTTGTAATAAGTTTAGGCTAAAAAAATATAAGTTTTCTAAACTTTTATTACTCTGTACTACTTTCTTAAGTGAAATGGAGATAAAAATGGACAGGACTATAAAACCCTGTTTCATCGTTAACAAAAGTGTTAATTTTAATGTTGGATATGATAAACATTCTCAGAATAAATCTGCAGTGATTGGGCGATCTGGGTGCTAAAAGCTTTGATAGTTAAATCAATTACGAGCTTGGGTCTACCGGGTTCAATATTTGGTGTTTCCGCCCGGTTTCTTTTACAGCTGAGAGGACAAATTTGGCCCAAAGTCGGATCGTGAAATGAGGCGAACAGAGGACCAGTCCTATAGAATTTAAAGGTAAGCACCACCTGTTAAAGCAAAAGTGTGCATGTTGGATGAATTCTAAATGATCTGTTCGCTGAGTTACCGATCTGCACTGTGAAAATGGCTCAGTAGTGTTGAAACATTAGAACAAGAGATTTTTGCTAAAAACTGCAGGTTGATGTTTAAATCTGCTGCAAAGTTGTTTTAAGTGTCTGTGCAAAGTTGTCTTGACGTGTTTATGGGCAGAAATCTGTGCCATCAGAAACTGAATTTGAATAAGTTAAATTTGAATTTGAATTGCTCGGATTGAATCTGAATTGTAACTTGAATAAATGCTTTTAAAAACTGAATTTGAATTAGCCTAATTTGAAATTAAATGTATTGGTTTGAAAATGATCATCACTAAATTGAAATTGAATTTTATATTTTGAAAATGAATTCATTAGCTTTGAAACTATCCTTTAAAAATTTAGTTCTCTAATAATTTCAGATTCACTTCTCACCATTCAATTTCAGTTCCAAAATTCAGTTTTTTGGGACTTACATCCGGTTCCGGTTCAAGAGTCATCGAGCGCAGATTACAGTTTTTCTCAAATGCTAAAACACAAAAGCCAATCCTCTAAACCAAATGACCAGTTGTCTAAACACATTTACTAAATCTAGCCATCATTTACCAATATCATAAACACATGTCACATGAATACACAATTCACAGAACACAATCCTCCGTTGTCATAAATCTAAACACATCTTCCCTTGCCAAAACACAAGTTGCAAAAGAACTCTGCTCATATTCTCAAATGAAAGCTCATGTGATGCAACATGCTTGCCACAGTCAGCAATATTTGAACACAATGAACACACCCGGCGTCATTCATTACACACAACGACTCAAAATTGAAGACACATGTTGCTAATGCTGTGACCACATGTATAAAAGCAAGTTCAGAGTGCACAGTATGCTGAAGATTCCAAACAAACACAATGGATGAAGGCAGAGTCAGGGGAAGAGGAATTCGATGCAGAGGAGGGAGAAGAGCTGGCCCTGGAAGAAGAGGAGCGGGCCAACGAGGAAGAGGAGTCCAAATGAGAGGAGGAAGAGGAGCAGGCCAACGAGGAAGAGGAGTTCAAATGAGAGGAGGGAGAGGAGCAGGCCAACGAGGAAGAGGAGTAGGCCAACATGGGAGAGGAGAAGGTCCAGGAGGGAGAGCAAGACAACCTTGCACCATCATTACGGACGAGATGCGAGCAACAGTCATTGAACATGTCATTGTCCATGGCATGACAATGGCTGAAGAAGGACTAAGAGTCCGTCCAAACCTGAGTAGGTTCACCGTGGCCACCATTATCAGGGCATTCAGACTACACAACAGGTATTGTACTCTATTGCTTTCTTTGTCACAATACAGTTTTACAAACCTGTGAAAGTAGGCTATTGGTTTCAAATCAGTTGTGACTGTATTGTAACACATGTCAATTGACAACACATATTTCTTTCTTTAGAGTTGAAAGAATGCCACATAGAGGTGGGAGGGTTTCCATATTTACAGCGGCACAAGAAACCCTCATTGTGGATATGGTTCGTGGGAACAACTTCATCAGACTCTGGGAGATCAGAGACAAAGTCATTGCCGATAATGTCAACTTTGAGAGCATTGACGATGTCAGCTTGGCCACAATAGACCGAGTTCTCCGGCACCAAAAGACGCGGATGAAACAGGTCTAACCCTAACCCCCTTTGAGCGCAACACTGCACGACACAAAGACCTGTGTTACGAGTATGTGCAAGTAAGTATACATCCATGTTCACAGTACAGTTCGTGGACATATTGTGTTGCTTAGTGGCCTACATTACTTCTGGACAATGCTGTGCTACCTGATTGACTGTTGTTCTGAACACCTGTGCACTTTCACATTTTCACAGAGGATATAACAGTTGGACGCGATGGCCAGACCTCATGAGTACCTCTTCCTGGATGAGGCTGGCTTCAACCTGCAGAAACGAAGGCAAAGAGGCTGTAACATCATTGGCCAAAGAGCCATCACTGAGGTCCCTGGCCAACGGGGGGGTAATATTACCCTTTGTGCGGCCATGGGTTCGGAGGGGCTTGTCCACCGGCATGCTGTCCTTGGGTCTTACAACACCCAATGTCTCCACACCTTCCTAGAGGAGCTAAAAGACATTCTCCTGGACTGCCAACAACACCATCCTGGGCCCGCACATCACATTTATGTGATCATTTGGGACAATGTCCGCTTCCACAGAACAAACCAAATCAGAGAGTGGTTCACCACCAACAGTGACCACTTTTTAAACGTCTGTCTGCCACCCTACTCCCCTTTCCTGAACCCTATAGAGGAGTTCTTCTCATCGTGGAGATGGAAGGTTTATGACAGACAACCGTACACAAGAGAGAACCTCCTAAGGGCAATGGAGCTGGCCTGTGTTGACATCCCAGCGGAGGCCTTCCAAGGATGGATTTGCCATTCCAGGGAGTTTTTCCTGCGGTGCCTGACAAGAGACAATATAGCCTGCGATGTGGATGAGGTGATGTGGCCCGATGCAGCTCAGCGACATGATGCCGCACAGTGATTGTGGTGTGTGTGTGGTGTGAATAAAGTAAATAAAAAAACTTCACACCCTGATCATGTTTTCAAGAGCACTGTTGTGTGCAATAGATTCTGTTTTTGCATTGAGTTGTGTTACAGTAGTGTACGTACATGCAGGATTTTCTATAGATTTATACTCTTCATGTGGAACTCATAAATCTAAATGCCTAATCCTCTGCAGAGATCTACGACGATCCGTTACTGTATAGTTTCTAAAAATATGCATTGGCAGTTATGAAACAAAGAACCTTTTTACAAATTGAGCATTGTGTTTTCAATTGTTTTGCTGCAGTGTGTAATGATGTGTATGGTGTTTACATTTTTGAAAGCTTCGAGCTGCTCTTTTGGTGTGAAAGTTTGAGTTTTGCAGTGGGGAGGTGTGGTTGTGTTTATGTAGCTTTAGAAAAGGGTGTTGTGTTTAGACATTGGGGAACATGGTGGAAACGTTTGTGAAATGTGTTTTTGAGAAAAACTGTAACAGCAAAGACCTGGAGGACATCTTAGGTCAACTGAACTCCTCCTCTTGCTGTTTAGATGTCCTGCCAACAAGTTTTTTAAAAAAAGGTCTCAAAGACTTTGGAGTCAGACCTGTTACAGATCGTCAACTTTTCTTTAATGTCAGGTGTGTTTCCAGAACCCCTGACTGGAAGGCATCATAGCAGTTATTCTGTTTTAAGAAGTAATTGAGCTGTTGAGAAACTGCTTTTTCAATGATCTTACTTAAAAATGGGAGATTTGAGATCGGCCTGTAGTTGTTCATTTGTGTCTTGTCAAGATTGTCCTTTTTCAGTATAGGTTTAATTACAGCAGTTTTTAGGTTTTAGACAGAACCACAGCACTGAAACCGCTCTGACTAAAGTGTTTAATGACATATGTCTGAACACAGACAGTGGAAAAATGTCAGTCTTAGTTTTACTGGATCTCAGTGCAGCATTTGATACAGTTGACCACAACATATTACTCAAACGACTGGAGAACTGGGCAGGTCTTTCAGGAACTGTACTAAACTGGTTCAAAACATACTTAGAAAACAGGAAATACTTTGTATCAATAGGTAACTTCATATCTGAAGTTACCTATTGATAACTTGAGAAAGCAGACACAGCTTATTATTTATTTGAGAACTACTCAAATAAATAAGAAGATAAAATAAATACTTTTTAATCAAATTATAGCATCAAGTCAGTTTAACGTCTGCACTAATTTTTGTGGTAGCAGAGAGAGTTATTGATCATTGTCAGCCGTTTTGGCGTTAATGCCCTCACTGCACATGCAGACCAGAACTCCTCCACTGTACAGTATAGTACTATGATGAGTGTATTTTTTTTATTGTGTATTTAAGCTCTTAAAGGTCATTTGTAAGGAATCAAGGATTCCTGAAAAAACAGGATTACATATTGCTAAATCTAATAACTCTTCAGTGCACCCTCTCTGCACTTTTACAACAGGGTCTGGAATCAGGTGACTCCGTGGTTAGGCTTTATTTTTTCTTTGTTTTGATTCTTTGTTATGGTTTTGGCTTTTATATTTCATGTTTCTTAGTTATCCTTTTGCACCTCTGTGTCTTGTGTTCCTGGGTTGATGGTCAAATGTCAGTGTGTCTAGTTTTGCTTCCCCTTGTCTCGTTATTTCTAATTAATCCCAGCTGTGTTCCCTCCTGTTTCCCTCATTACTCCTCTGTATATTTAAGCCCTGTGTTTGCGTTTTGTAATGTCGTACTTCCTCATGTGTGTAAGTCACTCTGCAGTTATAGCCTCTCGTTTCTGGTTTCCTGGAGTTTGAATTTTCACTTCCCAGTGTTTTTGTTTCTACTCTCTCTTTTTCTAAGTTTAGTTTGTTTTTGTGAGCTTATGTTATTTTGTACTATTTTTCCCAACAATAAAGCAATCTTTTGTGTTTGAATTTTGCTTTTGGGTCCACCCCCTTCCTGCTTGCCTCAGGCTCACATGACAAACAGCTGTGAACCTGACGTCCTTCAGCTGTACGGTGTAATCAAACAAACTGAAACGAGTTCTCAGTTTTTTTCTGCGCCAAGATGCAACTATAAACACTTAAACCTGATGTTCCAGTTTGAGGACCATTCTTTCATTTTTTTAAACATTTTTTCTCCCAGAGACAAAGACTTAACTCCAAGCTAACACTCTTCTGTACTTACTAATAGTGTTTCTAGAAAGAAAACAAAACTTTACTCATATATGTTTTTTTTCTGTTCCTGCTCAGCTTAAAGCCGCTGTACATCTTGATGCCCTCTAATTTTATTTCCATGTTGCAGACGCAGTTTTTCTCCTCAGCCTGTGTTACACGTTTACTAACATAACCAACCAGAGAGTGAAGAAGACACCTGGAAGACTGAAGAAACTTTTCTTCCACTGGAAATTGTACGAATGTTTAGCTTATTTTAGAGTTTAGGAATGTGTTAGATAGGATATAGAATTGTGAGACACTGACACTGCCCTGGATAAAAATAAAGGCCTGACTGTGTCATGAACTTAGGAGTAGATTGTAGGAAACCCTCCCCCAGTTGAACTGTGAAAGTAAGACAAAGAGGAGTTAATGCTGAGTGGAAATTCCCCAGAGGATACCTGGGTGGGGGTCTCAACATTTGTAACTGGATAACTGTGGTCTGGAAGGGAGATGGGTTTTTATGACCTCTAGGGAGTCACCTACACCCACAGTGTTTTAACTGTCACGCACACACATCCAAACGCACACTCACTCACGTGCACACACATACACACAGGTATGCGTACACAGTCACTCACGAGCACTCACATAGACACGCGGGAACGCGCACACACAGGCACTCACGTGCTCGTGCATGCACACAGACACAGAGTTTGGAGCACACCATGGGGGTTTTATGATGGGGACGCCTCTATAAAGCTGGCTGTAACTAACAAAGGGGTGAAGATTTTGCAGAGGGACATCGGCCTCGTCTTCCCGTCTAGAAGTGCATGCTTAAATGAAGATGAATAAAGATGAATAAAGGTTTTGTGAAATAACTACTGAGTTCCGGTGCCGTCTCTGGATGCCTCGACGAATAAACGAACCGGGGTAAAACTGATTTCGCAACAAAATGCTGCATCCAGATGAACAGATTCAACTTTCTGAGGTGCAACCAGAGTTCAGTTGTGATAAATCTCCTGCTCCTTCTTCTTGGTCCTGGTTTGTGTAGAGGCGAGGAAAGAAGAAAAAACACCTGTTGTTTTTAATTTTCTGTGTTTCTCTCCCAGCAGGCAAACATGATGTTTTTGAGTTTCATTTGGGATGAACTCCTTCATCAATCTGACTGTTAGACATTCGACTGATTCTTTTCTTGCTCACAAACATAAGAATAAACAAAAAAGGTCATCTGTACTCATGATTAAAAACCACAAACACTGCATTAAATTATGACTCATAATCAGTTTCTCCAGCTAACATAAATAATTTTATCACTGGATATATGGTAACTAGAAAAATCTGATGTAACAAATGAAATCATCTGTCAAGTTTATTTAACAAGGCCTTTCAAGATGCTGAACAACAAACGTTGATGTGAAAACTGGAGCTTCAATGTGGTTTCACCATTCATTTCACCATTTCTTCCCTTCTGCCCAGTTTCTCTCACTTCAGGGACATAAAATCATTACTTTTACCTTTCTTGCTTCATTTCCATTATAGTTGTCATTTTATGTGAGCTTGTTTCTGCTACAGCTCTGAGATCTGACTGTAAACACTGAAACCTGATGTTCCAGTTTGGAGATCATGAACCCCGAAGATCATCGTTTTTCTTACTTTTTCACTGCCAGATACAAAGAATTATCCACATGTTAACACTTCAATTCTAATAGTTTTTGTACAGTAAGAACACGGTGAGTCACTCTTATAAGCTTCTTCCGTTCCTGGTGCTGTGTGAGCTATTCATTGATGCCCCCTAAGTTTAATTCCATATTGCAGTTTTCCTCAGGTCCCTGCACCAGATACTCAGTCTTTATTACAGACATGTTCACTAACATAACCAACCAGAGTGCAGCTGTGATGAACACCTACTCTGCCTGTTTGGTCCTTCTTCTTTCTGGTTTTGTGTAGCAGGCAGAGAGTGATAGTCAGACACTAACAGGACACATTTCTGTACTACATGTCTGTTTAAACAAGACCAGTGTGACATCACTGATGTGACTTTGCTGACATGTGGCCAACAGTAATGTTTTAATGTTCTTCGTTATTAAACATTTGCACATAAGTCAGTTACATAATATTCAGTACTTACTTTTAAAAGTTTACTCTTTGGCCGCTCCGCTCCTGTCGTCTGCCGTATTTTTCGGCAAAAGTATCCACACCCACCGCTGCGCTATGAATTGTGGGATATGTGGGACCACAAAGTGTACGCCGGACCACACTTCAAATTTGGTGAAATCGACGGTGAATTTGGAGTACGCACTTGAAGGACACTTTGGATTGGGAGAGCCGTTGTCGCGTCACTGTGACGTAATAGGTCTCAAAATGCATACTCCGGAGCGTGCGGTTGCTGAATTGGGACACAGCCAACGTAAGTTTAACTTGCTCTCCCTTTTGTCCATACTTTTGCCACAGTTGTGTTATATTAAGTTGCAGTTAGATTTTGAAAGTTACATACCGCATATCAGAGAAGGAAAGCTAATTTTGTATGATAAACTAAATCAACACTAGTTTTGTCTGACTAATTCATTCTAGCTAGCGAAAGTGGTGTTGAAACGTGATCTAAATTTAAACTGGTTAGTAATTGTTTTGTATACGTTTCAGCGAATCGACAAGCTGAAAGCTTAGGAGGAGCTGAAAAAAGACCTTGAAAATGGTAATCAAAAACTTTATTAAATGTTTTTGTAATGTTTGCAAGTTGATGTTTTTTAACTGCAACGAACCCTGCCAATATTTTTTTTTTAATGATTTGATAGTGTTTGGTATTCCTATTTACTTCTCTCAATAACATAAATGTTAAACCATGCACCTGGGGTCTTGCCTGGTGTGATAGACCCCAGCCTCTATGGATCTTGTGCTCAGAGCTTGTTCTTGTGCTGCCATCATTAGTGCCTCTGTGCTGTCTTTCAGTCCAGCTTTGTCCAGCCACTGGTAGGATTTCTGGGTATCAGCCACCTCCTCTATCTGCCAGTGGTACATACCTGTCCTTCCATGATGGTTCCTCGCCTTGCTCCTCTTTCTTGGGTTTCTGCTGTCTGAGGTATTCACTGAGCACGGTGTTAGTTGGGGCCATTGTCGTGATGTATTCGTGGATGTTCCTTGTCTCATCCTGGACTGAGTTGCTGACACTCACCAGTCCCCGGCCCCCTTCCTTCTGCTTAGCATACAGCCTCAGGGTGCTGGACTTGGGGTGAAACCCTCCATGCATGGTAAGGAGCTTTCTTGTCTTGATGTCAGTGGCTTCTATCTCCTCCTTTGGCCAGCCTATTACCCCAGCAGGATACCTGATCACGGGTAGGGCGTAGGTGTTGATAGCCCGGATCTTGTTCTTACCGTTCAGCTGACTCCTCAGGACTTGCCTGACTCTCTGCAGGTACTTGGTGGTTGCAGCTTTCCTAGCGGCCTCTTCATGGTCCCCATTCGCCTGCTGGATCCCCAGGTACTTGTAACTGTCCTCTATGTCTCCAGTGAATTGATGTCTCGTTCACTCTTGGCATACAGCTTGATGTCATCCATGTACAGGAGGTGGCTGACAACTGCTCCATTCCATACGGTGTCCGTAGCCAGTCTTGTTAATGATCTCACTGAGGGGGTTCAGGCCTATACAGAACAGCAGGGGGGACAGAGCATGTCCTTGGTAGATCCCGCACTTGATGTTGACTTGTGCTATGGGCTTGGAGTTGACCTCTAGTGTTGTACGCCACATCCCTATTGAGTTCCTGATGAAGGCTCTTAGGGTCCTGTTGATCTTGTACAATTCTAGGCATTCCAGTATCCAGCTATGGGGTATTGAGTCATAGGCCTTCTTGTAATCAATCCAGGCAGTGCACAAGTTGGTCAGTCTGGTCTTGCAGTCTCGGCTGACTGCTCTGTCTACCAGTAGCTGGTGTTTTGCACCTCTGGTATTCTTGCCCATCCCTTTCTGTGCCCCGCTCATGTATTGACCCATGTGCCTGTTCATATTAGCTGCTATGATGCCTGACAGGAGTGTCCACATGGTGCTGGGGCAGGTTATTGGCCGGTAGTTGGATAGGACCGGTCCCTTCTGGGGGCCCTTGAGTATCAGGACTGTCTGGCCTTTGGTTAGCCATTCTGGGTGTCTCTCGTAAACTAGCAGCTGGTTCAATTGTGCTGCCAGGCGCTCATTCATTTGTGCTGCCAGGCGTGAACCACATGAGGGCCTGGTGCTGTCCAACCCTTTCTTGGATATCTGCCACTGTGATGGTTACTGGGTCCTGTTCAGGGAGGTCGCTGTGGTCTGCCCTCAGATCCACTAGCCACTGAGCATTGCCGTCATGGGTTGCGTCCTTCTCCCATATGCTCTTCCAGTATTGTTCTGTTTCCAGCGTTGGTGGTACTGTTCTCATATTGTTCTCCTGCCACTGAGAGTACACCTTGGCTGGTTCTGTGGAGAACAGCTGGTTTATTCTCCTGCCTTCTATCTCTCTGGTGTACCTCCTCAAGCGGCTGGCCAAGGCTGTGAGTCGTTGCTTGGCAGTTTCCAAGGCCTCAGGTATGGACAGCTTCCTGTGCTTCTTATGCACCTTCTTCATCGTGCCTTTCTGCAAGTTTATTTTGTATATCTACTATATTTAGTTGTTTCTTCTTTTGTCGTCCAGCAATAAAAGCTGAGATTTGAGTTCACGTTTGCCTCCTGAAGTCTGCATTTTGGGTCCTCCATTCCTGCCTGCCACACACAGTCCTTGACAGAATTTTGCAACCAGACAATGGACCCGGTAGACCACGAGCTGCACCAGTGGTGGGAAGCAGCCTTCGCCCAGCTGGAGGAAGAGCTCCTTTGGAAGTTGTGGCATACCCCCAACTATGATTGCATTTTCTGTGGGATTTGGCTGGCTCTCGGAGGTCCCTGGAGCTGCCGTAAGCCCGAAGTGGTAAAGGACAGCTATTTTTCAAAGACTATTAACACTATTTTTTTTTTTTTTCTGCCTGTCCCGTTTGGCTCTTTTGCCATCAGAATTATTGTCTAAAGGCAAAGAAAGATGCCCAACGGATTTACTTTACCAAATTGACCATCCCAGCCTTGCCATAATGGTCCATTTGATTCACCTTTTATTGTTTATTTTATTTTCACTTGCTGAATACGGGACAGACTTGACTGGAGGAAAGAAGGGGAGAAAGAAAGAGGGAGAGAGAAACAGCTGAGAAGAGGGACAAGGGCAAAAAACAAAAACCAACAGAATGGGCAGAAAAAAAAAAAGAAAAAAAAATGCATCTATCGATCACCTGGATCACCTGTTGAGAAAGAAAAAAGAAAACAAGCAGAAGAGAACAAGAGTAATAGAATAAACAACATCACAATGATATATGGAAATATGACAGTAAATACTAAATATTAAACATTATTGTGCAGCACATAAGATCAACAGAACACAGTGTGCTTTGAGGTAGGAGCCAAAAAGGGTGTAGTTTGTGTGTGTGAGCACCCGTGTGTACACCTGTGAGCATGGACGCGCTTGTTTTTTTTAAAAGGTTCCTTCATGTAATGATCTGCTAGAGGGTGTGGGGAGCCACTGCCCCGTCCTCCAGGGCATGAAGCAGGTATGGAGGAGATCAAAACTCCAGACATCCAGAGGCCCCCAGAACACAAGAGACCAAGGAAGACCAACAGAGGGGCAGCCGCGCCACTGTCCCAGAAAGAGTTGAGGAGAGTCCCAGATGAGGGCTCACCCAGCAGCCGCGGAGCAGAAGCCAGGGGGGGTTGCAGTGACGCGCCCGTGAGCTCCGCCGGCAGCCAGCTGTGCCTGAGTGACCGAGCCCCAGGCTGAGAGGCCGAGGGCACCCCACCCCCGAAGTGGCCCGAGCGAGCCCCAGGCTCCAGGCCCCGACAAGCAGCCACCAAGGAGTGAGCCGGTGTGTGCCTGGACGCCCACCCCTGGACACAAAGAACCACCAATGCACCGATGTCTGAGGGCGTCTGCCACTGGCAGGGGAAGTGGTGGGGGGAGATAGGCCTCCAAACCTTGGAGGGCCTGAGATGTCCCCAGAGAGGTGGCGTCTGATACCCAACCTGACATATAGACACAGACATACAGGCACACACAGATACAAACATCCATTCCCACCCTCATGCTCTCATATGCACTTACTCCACACTCAACCAACGTGGAGACAAACATAAAGAGACGCTGTACACACGATCACACTCCCCAAGTGTACTCTACGAACCGGGTCTAGGTACCCTTGCCCCTGGAGGGGGGAACTGCACCCAGACCCAGGTGGTGTAACCCTTTTCCCTGCGGTGGGGAGAGGCAGACCGCCCCGACTCCGCAGCAGCAGGGAGGCCCCACACTCCAGACCGCAGTCGGACGGCCAACTCCTCCTTCTAGCCCCCCCGCTCCAGCAGGCCGCAGAGAACGGGGGTGAGAGAAGACTCCAAACCTCCCTCCACCCGCTCATTGTAGTGTTGATGCATGTGTGTTCTAAGGTGCAGAATCAAAGAATGTTATGACTGTTAACCCAGAGCCTATCAATTCTGGTTATGTCAATCCAGGTTGGGTTACATCAGAGTTTTTCCACCTAACCCCTCACACTGTTAAATTTGTTAGTCATGTTAGAAAAAATTTTAAACCCATTTTTTTCTTTTTTTTTCTGAGCCTGCTCTCTGCCTCTCCATGTTCCTCCTCCCAGGGTGGCTGCAGTACAATCATCCCCTGCATCCGTATATGTTTCCCGTGTGAGGGGGGCTGGGGCCCAGTTGGTCCCTGCTCCGGTTTCCAGGCTGACTGAGGCTCTTCTAGTATCCAGCTGGTTGAGCTGGAACTCACGTCTACCCCAGAGCAGTTAACTCATTAACTGCTGCACCTATGGCTTATTCACTATAAACCGAGTGTAACTGCTAAGATTAATGGTCTTTTTTTTCACTTTGATATATTTTATCTAAGCCATCCTTAAATATGGGTTACACTTGGTATAAAATCTATTGTGCTATCATTAAAAACAGTTCAAAGGGACACACTTTCCACAAACGGGAACCAAATCAATAACATCAAAGGAATGTTAATAAATGCAGGACAGGTGAGTTTACATGAAGTTTTGGGGTTTTTTTATTAATTTTTTTTATTCATGAACAAAAAGAGTTACTTGTTGTGCACAGGAGACCTAAAAGCAGTATTTCTAAGAAAGTATTTCCAGCAGAACAAATAACAGATTATTAAATCCCTGAACTCTTCCATTACTTCCTCATAGTTCAGTGGTGATTTTCAAAAACACTTGGTTGACAGTTTTAGTCTGATTTCATCAATTATTCATCTCATTACATCCCATCTATGTGAGCACAATGTACCAGTTTTAGGTGATCTCTTAATTATTTGATTTCCAAACCTACTTCCAAACCAGTATTAAAAAGGGAGTTTGGCTTATTCTAGAAACTTTGTGGTTAACCCTGAGTGTTCTGTACTATGAAGCTGGTTCACAATCTCAAACAGGTGCAGCTGAGAGAATTAAAAACTGAAACTGTCAGGAGCAGGTTATGTTTAGTGTCCAATCTAAAATTACCTGGAAGTGTTTTCACTGATTCTTTTAAAATGTGTTTTCAGTGTGATGTCCATTATCTGTGATATTGTTTATCAGGAAATGATTATGATCTGCTGCTTCATCTCTAATTACCACAAATACCTGAATACCTATTCAACCAGTCACATTCATTCTGATCTGATCACCTTTGAAACAAAGAGCTGTACTAAGTGTGATCAGATACAAAATCATTCACTGCAAGTCCTTTTTAAAACAGGATTGTATTTTACTGGCATGTCTCTTTTATTCTTTATAGATTTTTCATTACCATTTGCTAACGTCTCTGGTGTAGATGTTATAAGGATCAATTTCTGTGGAAGCAGGGGAAACACTGGGTCAACTAAACAAGTTGACAACTGTTTATTCTGAAAGTGATTTCAGATAACAGAAAGGTACCCTGGGAATGCTGAACTTGCTCTGTAGTGCAGAGCACAGGTCATATCTTTCTCTACATAACTACTGTCTTTATGTACCTAGCCAATGTTAAAATGAATGGTGATCAATCCTTTTCTCAAGATCTGTCCTAAAAACAATTAGACCTATCATTTTAACTTCTCATATTCATATTTTTTTTATTCCATGTTTTGTACATCAACTTTCAGTGTCGCAATGCTGGAGTTTGTCATGCTGGATTTAACAGTAATATCATTATCTGTATGGGTCAGATCAAGACCATCAGCTTTTCCTCTGACAAATCCTCTCTCAGGACTGTAATACATTTTACAATAAAGATCATAATCACAGTTTGTGTCCCTGTCAAAGACTCCGATTGCGAACCAGTTAGAGTACAGGCCATAGTCAAAAGGAACAGAGAACATGACGGCTATTTTCTTATCAGCTCCCTTTTTCTCATGATCATAGAGATCGTAGGTGAAGACTCCAACAGATCCACGCGCTGTTCCACCAGTCTTTGAGAACATAGTGTTGCCAGATTCAGAAGGCTCAAGTTTTGCTGGCAAAGGAATTTGGCAGAGTCCGCTAACAAAATACAGACTAGTTAGAAAAAAAGAAAAATCTGAATTAATGTTATTATTCAAGCAGTATCCATACTCTTCATAATGAGTCAGGTGGATCAGTTTCTATAAAGTATGAATAATGACAGGGGTATTGCTGCTGGTATATGAACATCATGTCAGGAGTTCGTAAGACATTTGCTAAACTTCTTATCTGATTCCTTCTGTTAGTTTAATATACTGACAATTTGTCATGACCCTAGGTGTTCCTCAAAGACACAAAAGAATATACACTTCCACATTCCTACAGTGCGCACTGGGTTGTGAATGGAATCCAATAGATTGACCCTCCCAGCGGTAACACACGTTCCAGCCATGTATTCCCTAATCTAACCTTATTCCTAACACTAACCATAATCTCATCCCTAACCTTAACCACCACCTTGATCGTGTTAGATAGTGTTTTCCAAAGCGATTACAGTAAAACAAAAGTGCATGTGTAGATTCATTCCAAATGGTTCTGATGTTTTCAAATTTTTCTGAACTTGTAATATAGAGATGTGTTGGGTGGCCGAAAGCGTAACATACTGAAGATTTGTCACTAGTGTAAAATGTGATGCTTTAGGAACAGAACGTGTTGTAATTTTATCAATGATACCTGTGAGGTCATGTGCAGCCATCATCTCAGTAACAGTAAAAACTGATTCACAGAGAAAATTTTAACTTTAGATAAATTCACTGCAGACAGATAATGTATAATGTATAATGTATAATGTTGCTGAGCTCCCTTCTGCTTCATTTTATGTACATTTCTCAAATTTGTAGCTCATCAGCCATTCTGTTCAGCAGCAAAGATCAATATGTATGAGGTGTGAAATAAAGTGAAAAAAATATGATTTAATGTGCTTCCAGTTTATATTTTTAATGTGTAGAAACTTGTTGTATAGTTATAGATATATCCCGTCCACTTGAGAAGCCACCACTTTAAACACTAAAGAACAAAAGTGTAGTCACCTGGGGTTACGAAGGGTGTAGCTGATACTCTTGTTCGTAATATAAATGGTGGACTGGCGAGCACCCATTGTGTCTAGAAACTGAAGAACAAAAAGAGAGTGAAGAACATGTTCCTGTTTGTGGGAGCGTCTGTGTTTGTACACCAGTGAGCACACGGCTGAAGACTCCAGTAAGCATTTAAACATAAACACAGATGCCATCATAGTGTCCACTGATCATGTTATGGTCCCTGCCAGTAGTGGTTTTTGATAGGGGTGACATGGGTGGTTGCCCAGGGCGGCAACGTGGCGGGGTACGTGGCATCACAAGCATCTCCAAAAAATAGTTGCTCATATTCATGCTGCCCTGACATCAGTCAGCATATTTTGGAGATGGCATAGGCACTGATCGGTTTTCTGCCGCCCATTTGCTGGGAGTAAGGGTGCACTACGTTTGCCAGGTGCGCCTGCTGCTGCAGCACAGAGAGGAGAGGGTGGGGCAGCCTGGGATTCACTGGCTGACTGGAGCAGCATCTAAGAACCAACTCGCAAAATAAAACAACATAAAAACAAACCAACAAACACGAAAACACCAGACATTATTATGCAGACTTATAATTTGCACCAATGTTTTTTTCGAAATTCTATAAAAGGAGCGCGAGAGCCCTCAGCGCTGCTGTGCTGTGCTGCTTACTGCTGTGCTGAAGTCAAAGTAAACTTTATTGTCATCTCCGCTACATACAGTACAGAATATAGAGTGACGAGACGACAAGGCTCCAGTTACAGCAGTGCAAGTAAACAAACAATATATGTAAGAAGAGTAAGAAAATAAATATACACTTTAGGACTCCGGGTAAAGGGATCAATAACAATATAAAATGCATAATCTACAGTTTGATGATTTAAAGTCTCACACACAACCTGTCGACAGGGGAGGGGGGCAGCTGCTTCCAAATAGAGCTCATTTCATTCATAATGTTGTAAATCCAAGTCCATTATGTATTCATGATTTGAATCCTGGGTTGTGCGAATGTTACGGCCCTAGCAGGGCCTCCTCCTGAAGTTGCCTGTGTGGGCATGTCCTACCAGCTCTCCAGCCTTAGGTGCCATCTGTTTCTTTTATACAGCTGCCTTCCATCAGCAATTAAAGGTATTTAAGCCCAGAGAAAGGTCAGCTCTGGTGCTAGGGAGCTATGTGAGTGGTTGCAGCTAGTGAGCTGCATATATATATATATATATATATATATATATATATATATATATATATATATATATTATATATAATCAAGGTAGCACGGAGGGAGGTCAGCCAACTATCGGAGTTGCAGAAAGGCACAGTGAAGAAGGTGCATAAGAAGTACAGGAAGCTGTCCACACCTGAGGCCTTGGAAACTGCCAAGCAACGACTCACAGCCTTGGCCAGCCGCTTGAGGAGGTACACCAGAGAGATAGAAGGCAGGAGAATAAACCAGCTGTTCTCCACAGAACCAGCAAAGGTGTACTCTCAGTGGCAAGGGAACAATAAGAGAACAGCACCACCAAGGCTGGAGACGGAGCAATACTGGAAGAGCATATGGGAGAAGGACGCAACCCATAACGGCAATGCTCAGTGGCTAGTGGATCTGATGGCAGACCACAGCGACCTCCCTGAACAGGGTCCAGTAACCATCACGGTGGCAGACATCCAAGCAAGTGTCTCTAGTATGAAGAGTTGGACAGCACTGGGCCCCGACTTGGTTCACGCCTACTGGCTGAAGAAGCTGACTGCACTCCACGAACGTCTGTCAGCACAAATGAACCAGCTGCTAGTTAATGAGAGACACCCGGAATGGCTAACCAAAGGTCGGACGGTCCTGATCCCCAAGGACCCCACGAAGGGACCGGTCCCATCCAACTACTGACCAATAACCTTCCTCAGTACTACATGGAAGCTCCTGTCAGGCATCATAGCGGCTAAGATGAACAGGCACATGGGTCAATACATGAGCGGGGCACAGAAAGGGATTGGCAAGAATACCGGAGGTGCAAAACACCAGCTACTGGTAGACAGAACAGTCAGCCGAGACTGCAAGACCAGACTGACCAACTTGTGCACCGCCTGGATTGATTACAAGAAGGCCTATGACTCAATACCCCATAGCTCGATACTGGAATGCCTAGAATTGTACAAGATCAACAGGACCCTAAGAGCCTTCATCAGGAACTCAATGGGGATGTGGCGTACAACACTAGAGGTCAACTTCAAGCCCATAGCACAAGTCACCATCAAGTGCGGGATCTACCAAGGAGATGCTCTGTCCCCACTGCTGTTCTGTATAGGCCTGAACCCCCTCAGTGAGATCATTAACAAGACTGGCTACGGATACCGACTACGGAACGGAGCAGTTGTCAGCCACATCCTGTACATGGATGACATGTCTGTATGCCAAGAGTGAACGAGACATCGATTCACTGATCCACACTACCAGGCTATACAGCAATGACATTGGAATGTCGTTGGGACTGGAGAAGTGTAGTCGGATGGTAACAAAAAGAGGGAAGGTAGTCAGAACTGAGGGGCTCGAACTACCAGAAGGCAACATTGCAGACATAGAGGACAGTTACAAGTACCTGGGGATCCTGCAGGCGAATGGGAACCATGAAGAGGCAGCTAGGAAAGCTGCAACCACCAAGTACCTGCAGAGGGTCAGGCAAGTCCTGAGAAGTCAGCTGAACGGTAAGAACAAGATCCGGGCTATCAACACCTACGCCCTGCCCGTGATCAGGTACCCAGCTGGTATAATAAGTTGGCCACTGACATAAAGACAAGAAAGACATGCATGGAGGGTTTCACCCCAAGTCCAGCACCCTGAGGCTGTACGCTAAGCGGAAGGAAGGGGGCCGGGGACTGGTGAGTGTCAGCACCACAGTCCAGGATGAGACAACGAACATCGAAGAATACATTGGGAAGATGGCCCCAACTGACACCGTGCTCAGTGAATACCTAAGGCAGCAGAAACCCAAGAAAGAGGAGCAAGGCGAGGAACCATCATGGAAGGACAGGTATGTACCACTGGCAGATAGAGGAGGTGGCTGATATCCAGAAATCCTACCAGTGGCTGGACAAAGCTGGACTGAAAGACAGCACAGAGGCACTAATGATGGCAGCATAAGAACAAGCTCTGAGCACAAGATCCATAGAGGCTGGGGTCTATCACACCAGGCAAGACCCCAGGTGCAGGCTGTGTAAAGATGCCCTTGAGACAATCCAGCACATAACAGCGGGGTGCAAGATGCTAGCAGGCAAGGCATACATGGAACGCCATAACCAAGTGGCCGGCATAGTGTACAGGAACATCTGTGCCGAGTATAACCTGGAAGTCCCGAGGTCAAAATGGGAGATGCCCCCAAGGGTGATGGAGAATGACCGAGCTAAGATCCTGTGGGACTTCCAGATACAGACAGACAAAATGGTGGTGGCTAACCAACCGGACATAGTGGTGGTAGACAAAGAGAAGAAGACGGCGTAGTGATCGATGTAGTGGTTCCGAATGACAGCAACATCAGGAAGAAGGAACACGAGAAGCTGGAGAAATACCAAGGGCTCAGAGAAGAGCTCGAGAAGATGTGGAGGGTGAAGGTGACGGTGGTCCCAGTGGTAATCGGAGCACTAGGTGCAGTGACTCCCAAGCTAGGCGAGTGGCTCCAGCAGATCCCGGGAACAACATGGGAGATCTCTGTCCAGAAGAGCGCAGTCCTGGGAACAGCTAAGATAACTGCGCAGGACACTCAAGCTCCCAGGCCTCTGGTAGAGGACCCGAGCTTAAAGGATAAAACCGCCCGCAGGGGCATGCTGGGTGTTTATATATATATATATATATATGTATATATATGTATATGTATATATATATATATGTGTATATGTGTGTGCGTGCGTGTGTATATGTAAATGTCTGTGTGTGTGTGCGCACATTTATGTTTATCTGGTTAAATTCAATATGGTTCCAAGAACAATTTTTTTACAGTAAAATGTTTTATATGTATGTGCAATCCTTAATATACACATAAAATATATGTATATTTTATGTGGGGGGTGGGGTGGAGGGTACCGGGGGTGGGGCGCCAGAGGAGGTGTTCGCCCAGGGCACGAAACAGGCTACGACCGCCACTGGTCCCTGCGTTCGGCCCTGTGGGACCTTTCCGATTAGAGCCACCTTATCTTAAAAGGTTCCTTCAAAGGGCTCTGCAGCTTTTCCCCCCTTAAACCTCCTTTTGCTCATTTCATGCCTTAAATCTTTCAAAATTTAAAAATGCATGTCCATTTTTAAATTGTAAAAAGATTCGAGGCATAAAATAAGAAAAGCTGAGACACCCAGTTGTGACACTACTGATGTTTAGAGAGAAATATTGAAAAGAGGATTCTGAAAACTCTGTGAGCTATGAAAAAAGAATTTACATTCAAGATTAACAAACAAACAATAACTTGTCTCTTTTTCAGTAATATAAACAAAGTCAGACTTACAGTGATGAGATGAATTCAGGTGAAAATGATCAGCAGTCCGTGTATGAGCTGTCCTTGCAGTCTGACCGAGACCAAACCACTCTCTTTTTATACCCTGAAAGTGAAAGTAGAATGCCTGTTTATGGACTGCGGGAAGCTTGATGAGATCATTTTTTCCTGTCAGGAAAAAACCCCTCCATTTTTCTTTGGGGTAAATTTGAGAAATATGTTTATATATATCTATATCTATCTATCTATCTATCTGTTAGGGCTGTTTTTGTTGTGCATCTGCACTTATTGTTGTCAATGTCTACGCATGGGACAGTGTGAAACGTAATTTCAATTCCTTTGTATGGCAAGTACATTTGAAGAAATTGACAAATAAAGTTTTCTTCTTCTTCTTCTTCTTCTTCTATCTCTCTCTCTCTCTCTATATATATATATATATATATATATATATATATATATATATATATATATAAAATGACCCAAAATTGCTGAAAAAATTTTGTCAAAGTATTTCGGGCAGTTTGTCCAAGTGGAGTTACCTTTGCACATGTGCAAATGGGCAGTTGCTCTGGTAGTGACAGGCAGCTAAACCAGTCAACTCAATATGGAAGATTATAAACACACATTGGCCCCCGCGATGGGAAATTTGAGTATTAAAAAAATAACAAGACGGAAGAGTCGACTGACATAAAGTATTGTGTACATCGTGCAAGAAGGAATTTTCTTTTCACCAAAGCACTTCCATGTTAAAATATCACATTGACGCGAAGCATACGTTAGTTGGGGATGCTGCTAGGACTTTGGCCAAATTCGTCAGCCAGCTTGCAACAAACTACTCGAGAAAGATTGGGGACTCAGTAAGTCTACCTTTGACATATTTACTGAGACAGTTGCCAAGTGCATTGCAACAAACTGCAGACCTATTAATATATATTAACATAGATTTGGTTCCTCGTTTCACGGACTTTAAGTGCCTCCACAAGAGTGACAGAGAGAGTGGATAAATGTTTCCAATTTTTTTGTTAACATAAATATTCAAGATGTTCAATAAACATGTTAAGTCCGTATATTTTCCCTTTTTTCTCGAGTCTGTTTGCTCATGCAAATTGAAATGCAATTAATATAGAATAAAAATGAATTCTATTTAATCAAGATTAACCCACAGTAATCCTGTGATGGATCTGATTAAACATTTTAATAGTTTGACAGCCCTAATATATATTATATATTAGTGTATACTTACCTATTAGTATGTATTTCATAGGAGAGATCTGTGAGCTTGGGAGTCATGTGCAATATCTTTGCTATGCTGGAACTTTCCTAAGTTCCAGCATTTTACAGGAGTCATACCACCCTAAACATGTCTCAAACAGAATGACTGCACTACATTGAGGTAAAGGAAAACAAACCTGTTCTCCACTCTCTACTCTGTGCGATTCTGCATAATAAAGGGAGGATTTGTATACATTTTATACTTTAATATAAAGCAGCTCTTCCGTTTGCTTCATGTACAGGCCTATTAAGTGGCAAGGTAATTTCCCAGTGTCTGTACTGAATAAAGCTATTTCAAAAGCTTGATCATTTGGTAAACAGCCTCTATATGTTTAAGAGACTGAAATAATATTGTGCATGTTTCTCATCTTATCTGCTTTTGCCAAAATAGTTCTCTAACTTATATATTAACTGACTCTTTGCCTCAGGTTTCATAACTAAGCGCTCCACCCTAAAAAGGGGGGGTTTGAATAAAATGTCTATTTATTCACTCAATTGTTAGACACTAAAGTAGGTCATCAAAATAAGGAGGTTGCTTTTGAAGGAAACATTGTGATGTTTCTCCAAACAAATTGATGTTTGCGAATGGAAAAGAGTTGATAACATTTGCAAACAGCTTATTCCATTAATCGTAATTACAAGGCACTGTGTGCATAACATTATTATTGGGAGATGAATGAAACCCATGTTGTATATAAGCAACCCTGCAATTAGAGCGCAGGTTTGTTTGAACTCAACACAACCTGAACAGTAGAAAATAAGCAGTGGAGAGGGGTAAATAACTATTTTGTCTACACTAACTAAGTAACAGTTAATCTGACAGCAGTTACTGTGGAACAGCAGCAAAGCTCAAGCCATATTTACCCAGTTTAGTCTGATTTCCTGACTCTGACCACACACACTAACAGAGAATGGCAGACACATTTGGCCTCGGTGGTCCAGCTGGGTGTCTGTTACTGTGAATTATGGAGAAACAGGCTTGTGGTGAGACAATCATCTGACAAGTTTGAAAAGTGAAGTGAAACTTTGAGAAGGAACCAAACACACATAAAGATTTTGATGAGGAAGCTGGGATTTTTTAAAAAAGCAGGAACAAAGTCTAGACTTAAGAAAGATATAGAAATGTTTGTTGGAGGCTTTCTGTCCCGTTACTGAGCCAGCATTAAAATTATGTTTCTATTGTAGTTTCTATTGTGGTGACACTTGAATTCAAACAGGTTTCACTACAGATCAAAGAATACACTCAGTGTCTCATTGCAGTGAATAACTACTATTCTTAAATTATTTATATCAAGGTTGAGGCTTGTGTGGCAGGCAGGATGTAGGACCCAAATGCAGGACTCACAACACGTGAGGTTGACTGAAACGGCATCTTTATTGCTAGAAATAATTTTACACCCCACACGCCCTGGGATTAAATAAAATAACCAAAAATATGAAATTAATTTTAAAGGATTTAGGGCTTATAGATTTTTGCAGAGAGTTAAACCCCATAAAAAAGGACTATACCTTTTTCTCTCACCCACATTCATTTTATTCTAGATTGGACTATTTCTTTATGTTTCAAAAAGACTTTAACAGTGTGGTCAATTGCAGGATAGGAGTGATGGATTTATCGGATCATGCCCCACTATATCTGGAAGTAGTGATAGGATATGAAAGAGCAAATTAGCCAAGATATAATATATTATGTAGCTGAAAATGATAATGAAAAAGTCTCTCCGAGTATTTTATGGGATGCCCTAAAATCAGTTATACGAGGAAAACTTATAGGCTACAGCACCAACTTAAAAAAGAAGAGAAATGAGCACCTAAGAAAACTCCAGGCACAATTACAATATCTTGAAGATGCCCATAAAACAAGCGCAGATATAAATTTGAAATTAGAAATACAAAAGAAGAAAAATGAAATTGATAAAAGTTTTTCATGTGAAATACAAAAAAATATGGCTTTTTTACAACAAAGATACTATGAGGTAGGAGACAAATCCGCAAAATTATTGGCCTATGAATTAAAAAAACAACAATTATAAAATATAATTCACAAAATAAAGGATCCTCAAACAAATAACATCGTGTACAAATTGGAAGACATTCAGCTAGCTTTTCTAAAATTCTACAAAGAACTATACACACAACCTAGAGTGGATGATAAAGGTATGATATCCTTCCTGGACTCACTTTGCTTACCAAACCTGACTGAAAACCAGAATATAACCTTAATCAAGGACATATCTGAAATTGAAATTAAAAAAGCTATTTCAAAATTAAAACCCAATAAATCTCCAGGCCCGGATGGATTTCCATCAGATTGGTATAAGGAAATGAAAGAGTTATTGATCCCCTTGATGAAAACAACATTCAATTATATCGTAAAGACGAGAGTAATTCCCCCATCTTGGAATGAGGCATCTATTTCCTTAATAGCTAAAGAAGGAAAGGACAGGCTTGACTGTGGAAATTACCACCCTATTAGTGTTCTTAACCAGGACAATAAGATATTTTCATACATCCTTGCCAAAAGAATTGAAAATATTCTTGTTCAGATAATTAGCTTGGATCAGACTGGTTTTATTAAGCAGAGACAAAAGCAAGATAATGTTCGCCGAACATTACATGTTATTGATTATGTAGTTAAAAATAAAATTCAGATGGTCCTTATGAGCTTAGATGCTGAAAAGGCTTTCGATCGGGTCAATTGGGAATTTCTATACAAAGTTATGGGTAAGTTTGGATTTCATCAATCGTTTATCATGATCATTCAAGCATTATATAAATCACCAAGGGCAAGAATCAAAGTCAACGGGGTGCTTTCTAATGTTTCAATCTACAGAGAGGGACACGCCAGGGTTGCCCATTTAGTCCTTCACTCTTTGCCCTTTTCATAGAGGCCCTGAGTCAAAGTGTTATACAAAGCATTAATATTACAGGAGTCAAAATCATGGGTCGAGAATATAAGATTTCCTTGTTTGCTGATGATATTTTGATTTACTTGACAAATCCAAATATTACTTTCCCCAAGTTGTTATCACTTCTGGAGACCTTTAGCTCACTATCAGGTTATAAACTAAATATATCGAAGACTATTAATTATAAGCCAAATCAGGAAATTAAGTCTAAAGTTAATTTGAATTGGGAGTTGGAGCAAATGAAGTAAATATCACTAAAGAGCTCTCTAAAATATATCATGCAAATTTTAAACCTTTGTGTTATAAAATAAATGAGGATATTAAAAGATGGAACTTAATACCAATTTTAAACTTTGAGTCACGTATTGATACAGTCGAAATTAATATCTTGCCTAGGATTCTTTATCTGTTCCTAACACTCCCAGTTGAAATAACTGATAAACAATTACAGGAGTGGGATAAAATAATCTCTAGGTTCATATGGCAGGGGAAAAGACCACGGATTGAGTATCAAACTATCCAGTTGGCTAAAGATAAAGGGGGGTTGGGGCTCCCATGTTTGAAAGATTACTATATTTCAGCTCAACTGAGGATCCTAGTGCGTTGGTGCAATGTAGAGTACCAAGCAAGATGGAAAGAAATAGAAACAGCTGCCTCAAGAGATTTTCCAATTCAGGCAAGCTTAGGGGACGTGACACTTATTAAAAAACAAATTAATCAAGGAAACCAATTGTTGGGTCTGTGTTTCCACAAGCCCTGCTAGTTCTAGAGACTTATTCGTCATGAAGAAAACAAGACAGTCAGCGATCGATCGATTTTCCTTGCAAGGGAGGCCTCATCTGTGTCACGAAAATGACCCCAAATCCGGCCTCCTCTCGGTGCCTTTTATTGAGAAACAGTTCACACAAAACACATCACAGCAAAGCAACGGCCACATGTTTCTAAGTCAAGGCATTGTATGTATATGTGTGAACTTCTGTATGTATGTAAGAATGTGTGTGTGTGTGTCCTCCAGGAAGCTTACATCAAAAAGACATTTACAAGGATGTGTCTGTAATAAAAGACTACAGCCCCCCAACCAGAACCTCGAGAATCTGGGGAGGGGAACAGTGGAATTCCTTTCATCACAGAGTTAAAACAATGTAGAGATGGTAAGCATAAAAATGACAACATTTAACAATTCACTCTAACATTCCTGACAAGTTTTGAAAAGTGAAGTGAAACTTTGAGAAGGAACCAAACACACATAAAGATTTTGATGAGGAAGCTGGGATTTTTAAAAAAAGCAGGAACAAAGTCTAGACTTAAGAAAGATATAGAAATGTTTGTTGGAGGCTTTCTGTCCCGTTACTGAGCCAGCATTAAAATTATGTTTCTATTGTAGTTTCTGTTGTGGTGACACTTGAATTCAAACAGGTTTCACTACAGATCAAAGAATACACTCAGTGTCTCATTGCAGTGAATAACTACTATTCTTAAATTATTTATATCAAGGTTGAGGCTTGTGTGGCAGGCAGGATGTAGGACCCAAATGCAGGACTCACAACACGTGAGGTTAACTGAAATGGCATCTTTATTGCTAGAAATAATTTTACACCCCACACGCCCTGGGATTAAATAAAATAACCAAAAATATGAAATTAATTTTAAAGGATTTAGGGCTTATAGATTTTTGCAGAGAGTTAAACCCCATAAAAAAGGACTATACCTTTTTCTCTCACCCACATTCATTTTATTCTAGATTGGACTATTTCTTTATGTTTCAAAAAGACTTTAACAGTGTGGTCAATTGCAGGATAGGAGTGATGGATTTATCGGATCATGCCCCACTATATCTGGAAGTAGTGATAGGATATGAAAGAGCAAATTAGCCAAGATATAATATATTACGTAGCTGAAAATGATAATGAAGAAGTCTCTCCGAGTATTTTATGGGATGCCCTAAAATCAGTTATACGAGGAAAACTTATAGGCTACAGCACCAACTTAAAAAAGAAGAGAAATGAGCACCTAAGAAAACTCCAGGCACAATTACTGTCGCGCTGACCTAGTAGGTGTGGCTGTTACTCCTCTCTTCCTCCTCCTGCCCACTACCTGCTCTGTGCCGCTGCTTGCGCATGGCTGCTGATTAGACCTTGTGTGCAATCTATAACTAAGCGTGGCCTGGTGTGCGCCGCTCCGCCAGGTGAGCTGAATTAGAGCAATCAAGAGCTGGCGTGCCTATTAGACCTTAAAATGCATGCAGCAGTCATTTGACCCGGGTGCGACATACTGAGAGGACAGCAAACAAAGCACAATCCACTTTCCACTGTGAGGAAGACTTTGAGCTAGACGGGCTATCGGTAAGCTCTTGGACTCATATTTGCTGCTTATATGTTGGGGAACTATGGAAGCTCAATTGTGGAAATGTATTCATGCTTTGGGAAATAGTTACTGCATTTAAGTTTAAAAAATTATATTGATATTAAAATGAATGTTTAAGTTTGAATAAGTTGTTTATGTAGATAGTGTTTCCCACATATTTATTTTATTAATACTAAAAATAGTTACCCCAAATCCTTGGTTAAATCTTAAAACTAGTGTAAATATGTTTGGTTTAATTTAAGGAAAATAATTCTTTGTAAAAGAAAATCCTTGGTTAAAGTCTCTATTAAAATATTTGCAAACTCTAAACTGTATACTTTAAAAATGTAATTGTTTATAAAAAGTGTAAAATGCAAGGTAGACACATTTTGTGTATTTAAGAACCACAGTTTATTTCATCTTCGTTGTGTGAAATTACTCAGCTCTGTGATTAAAAACCAATGAATGTAAAACTAACTTAAACTGGGTTAAATGATAGTTTAGACAAAAGTATTTAGCTTTAGCTATGTTAAATGGCTTTACTGAAGTGTATATATTTTTGTTATTTCATTTCTATTCTGTATAATGCATTTAATTTATCTGAATGATTAATGAAATGTTCTTTATTTTTTGTGTTGAAAGGTTTTTCACCTATCTATATCTATCCATCTACCTACCAGCTATCAAACTAGCTGGTCAAATAAAAGTGAGTGAAATTCAAAGTCTGGTCTTTTTCAAGTGTGGGCACCTCACAGACAGAGAACACTTGACAGTGAAAAACCGGCCTGGCCAGTAGAGAAACCGGCCTTGACCAGTGAAGACTCCACAAAAGCTCACCACAAAGACGGAGAAGACTCCACCTGGGGAGCCACCTCCAGCAGACGTCGAGAAAATGGAGAAAGAATGTGAGCAGAAGTTGAAGGGGGCGAAGCACCTGATCAGAGAGACACTGTGGACATCATATGGTGAAAGGGAACTGACCCTCGCTCTAAAATTAGCAGAAATGGTGTGTGAGAACGTCACATCCACTCAGCCTGATACACCCCTGGAGGCATATGATTTTATGCTCCACCATCTGGAAGAACTGGTGAAGAAAGCTAAGCAGGCACACCAGACATGGAACCTCTGGGCTCCACCTGCTGAGAGGCGAGATTGTGATCGCCGACTAATGGAGCTCGAAACCTGCCTTCCAAAGCTGGTGTCAGGGAAGGCAGCCGTATTCAAAGCAGAGAGAATTAAAAGAGATGCCGACCAAGCAATTGTCACAGTCCGCAACGCAGCCTCGGTCGCAGCCATAAAACTGAAAGCCACAGCTTTACCAAAGTTCACCGGCAGCCAGCGTGAGTTCTACAGATGGCGGAAGGAATGGGAGGCTCTGCAAAAGCAAGGTGAACCAACCAGGTCCATGGAAGTAAAGAAATTCCAACTTCTGGATAGCCTCGATGATAAAGTGGCCAAAGATCTGCGCCTGTCCACATACACCTCGGCCAACGAGATCTTCAGAGTCCTTGAGAACCGCTATGGAAATCAAGCCACCATCGCCATTGAAATCATTGAGGAGCTTCAAGCTATCCCTCCTGTCCGTAGCAACCAGCCTAGAAGAATTATAGAGCTCGTCCACTCAGTTGAAAAGGCCCTCTATGATTTGAATGAGCTGGATAAAGCAAATGCCATAAAGAACCTATTAGTAATAAAGTCTATTGAAAGCAAGCTGCCTGAGTCCCTAAAGAAAGACTGGCTTACCCACGCTGCTGATCCAAAGAATGCTGTGACTCATCAGAACCGGTTTGACAAGCTGCTCGCATACCTCCAATCTCAAGAGTCCATCTACGAGCAGTTAGACCAGCTGAGAGACATCGACCCTGCCAAGGAGAGAACAAAGTTCCCAATAAAGTACGCCCATACCAAGTCAGTTAAATCCAGTACTGATCCAGCAGGCTGCATCATCTGTGGGGACCCAAAGCACAAGAGAAAGCTCTACATCTGCAGACGGTTTAGAACCAACACAAAGTCACAGGAGAAAAAAGATGCAGTGAAGCAACTTGGAGCCTGCAAGAGGTGCCTCGAGATCCACGACGAACCCTGCAGAAAGACGACTTACCTGTGTGGAAATCCAGAGTGCAAAGACCAGCATCATGTCTGTGAAGGTTCTCAGTCATCCAGGTCATCGTAGTCAAAGGAGCTTGCAAGAAAAGCATCTGGACTTCTTTAAGTTTACTTGAAGACGTTTCACCTCTCATCCGAGAAGCTTCTTCCAGACCAGCATCATTACCTTCTTTGTCCCTTGCCACGACCCTTATCACAAAGGCCCAAGTCTGGTCCGGCGACAGCTGAGGGGAGGAGGTACACAGAGGTTCAAGAAGAGTTCATCTCTAAACTATTGCCAGAGCTAGCGCAGCAGTGTCGGGAAGCTTTCTGCAACGTCTCATCACGAGCCTTCAACTCCATGGCAGCAGAGAGAGGTCTACTGGAGGAGACTGGTCTAAAAGAGTACCCTGTGATCTTGATGCTCCTTGACGTCATCGCCAATGATGGGCAGAGAATTGGGACACTAATTGATCTAGCATCTGACACAAACTACATAACCCATAAAGCTGCAAGTAAGCTCAACCTTCGCAGTGAAGACGTCATGCTTGTCATCCAGGGTGTCGGAGGTATGAAGGTGTCTGTGGCAACCAAGCGCTACCTTCTCAAGATCCGTGTTAACACCTCAAGAGGAACTTTAAAGCCTCACCAGTTAGTCTGCTATGGTCTTGACAAGATTGCTGAAGTGAAAAGACATGTTCCACCTCAAAAGCTACAGAAGATCTTCCCTGACATCCCTCTCCAGGACCTCATCAGACCCAGAGAGATCCAGCTTCTAATCAGCCATAAAGAAGGCCAGCTGGTGCCCCAAAAGATCCGCTCCGTCGGTGACCTGGTTCTCTGGGACGGTCCACTTGGCAAAACAATTGGGGGCACGCATTCAGACCTCTTTGAGGAAGTCACTTTGATGGCCCACACCTCCAAGACTCACTTCGCAAGATCAATGAGAGCTGCTGCATTCAAGTACCAAGAGTTCACTAAAGACCTAGCTTCCTGTCAGCATCCTGATCACCCTGAGACTCTATCCACCACAGCTACCAGCAGAAGAGACTTTCTGAAGTGGTGGAGGTGGGAAAGCATCGGAGCCGCTTGCCAGCCGAGATGTGGAGGGTGTCGTTGTGGGAACTGCCAGCCAGGGGGTAAAGAAATTAAGCTTGCAGAAGAGAGGGAGATGGAGATCGTGAGAAATGGCCTGACTTATTCAACTGGAGATGACCACAGCAGTGAACCGCATTGGCATGCCAAATACCCATGGGTGGAAGATCCAGCAACCTTGCCAAATAACAGGAAAGCGGTAGAAGCAACATTCATCAGAACCGAGATGAAGCTATCTAAAGAACCTGAATGGAAGACAGCCTATGCTGCACAAGTTCATGAGATGGTAAACCGCAGAGGTGCAGTGAAGCTGTCCAAAGAAGTCCTGCAGAGTTGGACTGGGCCAGTATGGTATATAAGCCACCTCATCGCGCCAAATCCACACTCGGTCTCTACCCCAGTGAGGTTGGTGTGGAACAGCAGCCAGAAGTACAGAGGCCTCAGTCTGAATGACATCCTTATCAAAGGTCCTGATGTCCTGAACCCGATAAGAGCAGTCCTGCTGAGGTTCCGAGCTGGTGTCTACGCCGCCCTTGGTGACATCCGCAAGATGTACAACTCTGTCTGGCTGGAAGATCGAGAAGTCCACTTGCACAGATTCTTGTGGCGTGACACAGAAGATGCAGGCATAGAAGACTATGCCATAACAAGAGTCAACATTGGAGACAAACCTCCTGGTTGCGTAGCCCAAGTCGCCATGAGAGAAACTGCAAACCTACCTTCATTCAGTCACTTCAAAGAAGAGAAACGTGTGCTGGAAGAAGATGCTTATGTCGATGACATCCTGACATCACACAATGACCTCGACCATCGGAGACGCCTAACAGCCAACATCGAGCACATCCTGAGAGCTGGAGGATTCTACATGAAGCCTTGGGTCTACTCCAGTCAAAGTGGGAGGGAGGAGTCAAAGAAAGAGTTGCCTCGATCAGAGCCAAAGACTATGATCCTGCCGAACCAGCTGACGGAAGATGACAACAAAGCCCTTGGCCTTGGCTACCCCATCAATGATCACAAGCTTCATGTCATGGTTGCAGTGAACTTCTCAAAGAAAAGGAGGAAAATGCGCCTTGGTCAAGACCTGCTCAGAGAAGAAGTCAGAGAGCAAACACCTGATCCACTCACCAGGCGAGAACTGCTAAGCCAAGTCTCCGGCCTATACCACCCACTCGGTCTTGTGACTCCCGTCAAACAAAAGGGTGCCATCCTGGTAAGGAGAGCTTTCCAAGAAGCAAAAGTAAAGCACTGCCTCGAAGACACATGGGACGCAGCCTTGTCTGAAGGTCTCCGAGAAGACGCCATAAAGCTTCTGGAAGAGTATGCTGACCTGAAGAAACTGCATTTCACTAGAGCCGTGACTCCACCAGATCCCTGTGCAGAGCCCAGTGCCATCACGTTCTCTAATGGCAGTGAACATGCATATGGCGCAGTGATGTACCTTCGCCGGAGCTGCAGCCATAGTGTCATTGTGAGACTAGTAGAGTCCAAAGCCAAACTGACGCCTCTCAACCACAAAGGCGATCCTGTTAAAGCAGAGATGTGTGGCGCAGTCTTTGCTGCCCGTCTGAAGACCTACTTCCACAGACACTGCAGAATCCAGGTCAAAAAATGGTACCACCTCGTCGACAGCCAGACCGTCTTGGGTGCAATCCAGCGTGAGAGCTACGGTTTCCAGACCTTCTTCGCAAACCACGTTGGTGAAATCCAGAGTAGCACTGATGTCCAAGATTGGTGGTGGATTCCCGGGTCAGCAAACATTGCAGACATTCTCACCAGAGTGGCCAGTCCAAATGCCCTAACCGAGGACTCCGAGTGGCAGTCGGGTCCAAAGTTTCTCCAACTTCCTGAAGATGAGTGGCTGAAGAAATCCGCCGGAGAAGTCGCTGCCCAAGCTCGAGAAAAGGTCACAAAGCTACAGAAAAAGACTTTTGTTGCGGTCCTTACCAGACTCCACATCAAGGCAGCTCAGGACTCAGCACACGTAGAGTCGAGAAGACCACTGGCAGGAGTAGCAACCCAACAGCTAATCGACGAAAGGCGATTCAGCAACCTGAGAAGGCTGATTGGGACCGTGGCGTGGGTCTGGAGGGTTGCCAAAAAGTTCATGAGATCCAAGACCAGAGACCAAGAAAAGTGGGAGGTAGTACCATCTTCAGGTGTCCTCACAGTCAGCGAGAGACGAGATGCTTTTCGAGACCTTTGCCAAGCAGCACAAGAGGGCGTCAACTTCCCAAGCACCACAACAGACAGATTAGTCGTTTACAGAGACCAAACAAGTGGACTTCTAGTTTGTGGTGGCAGAATCCAGACCTTCAAAAAAGACCGCAAAGCCGTTCCCCTTCTACCATTCCAAGCCTGGTTATCCACCCTCCTTGCCAGAGAAGCACACAGCGAGGGACATGACGGAGTGGCAGGAACCTTACTGCGGATGAGAATGAAGGCTTGGGTTGTCAGAGGAAGAATTATTGCCCAAAAGGTCGTTGACCAGTGCATCATCTGCAAGAAGGCAAAGGCAAGAACCTGTAAGCAAGTAATGGGAGACTTACCTGAAGAGAGGTCAAATCCTGCTGCACCATTCGAATTCACATCTGTTGACCTGTTTGGACCCTATCATGTGAGGGATGATGTCAAGAGAAGAGTGACCATGAAAGTTTGGGGAGTTGTGTTTTGCTGTATGGCAAGCCGAGCCATTCATGTCGAACTAGCGAGCACACTATCAACAGAGAGCTTCCTGCTTGCCTACCAGAGGTTCACTTCTGTCCGAGGCCATCCCCAAAAAATCTGGTCAGATCCTGGCACAAACTTTGTCGGCGCCAAACCTGTATTAGAAGAAATGTATGCTTACCTAAGACAACAAAACAAGGAGTTGCTTGAAGAATACTCTGCCAAAAATGAGACCACCTGGGCATGGAAGATTCTTCCCGCTGACTCACCTCACCGAAATGGGGCCGCCGAAGCTGCTGTCAGAGTTACCAAGAGAGCCCTTCATACTCTTGGCAATACAGAGGCTCTTACCTTCAGTGAGTTTCTGACAGCACTCCAGCTAGCTGCCAACCTTGCAAATGAGAGACCCATTGATGCCAGAATTCAGAGCCGAGAAGATCGCATTGACTACATCACGCCGAATAATCTGTTGCTTGGTCGAGCCACACAAAGTGGGGACTTCAAGACTATCGACTTCACAAATTATCCTTTCAAAAGGCTGAAGGAAATACAAACCATGGTCAAAAACTTCTGGAGGTCCTGGAGCCAACTCGCTGGACCAAACCTGTTCATCCGCAGTAAGTGGCATACTGCAGAGAGAAACATTGATTTTGGAGACATAGTTTGGCTCTGCGACCAAAATGCCCTTAGAGGGCAATTCAGACTCGCAAAAGTCATCAGAGTGAATCCTGATTCCAAAGGGATCATTCAAGATGTGCATGTGAGGGTCTCTCCAAGTTCCAGCATTGCAATCAAGAGTCCAAAATCTGCTACCACAAGTCCTGAGCTGGGCACCATTTTACATCGGGACATCCGGCGTCTTGTGGTCCTTTTACCGGTGGAAGATCAAGCAAGGGACCAGCCCACCTGAGTGCGATCTTTCCAGGCAGTGCTGAGCAAAGATCGAGTGGGAGGTGTCGCGCTGACCTAGTAGGTGTGGCTGTTACTCCTCTCTTCCTCCTCCTGCCCACTACCTGCTCTGTGCTGCTGCTTGCGCATGGCTGCTGATTAGACCTTGTGTGCAATCTATAACTAAGCGTGGCCTGGTGTGCGCCGCTCCGCCAGGTGAGCTGAATTAGAGCAATCAAGGGCTGGCGTGCCTATTAGACCTTAAAATGCATGCAGCAGTCATTTGACCCGGGTGCGACATACTGAGAGGACAGCAAACAAAGCACAATCCACTTTCCACTGTGAGGAAGACTTTGAGCTAGACGGGCTATCGGTAAGCTCTTGGACTCATATTTGCTGCTTATATGTTGGGGAACTATGGAAGCTCAATTGTGGAAATGTATTCATGCTTTGGGAAATAGTTACTGCATTTAAGTTTAAAAAATTATATTGATATTAAAATGAATGTTTAAGTTTGAATAAATTGTTTATGTAGATAGTGTTTCCCACATATTTATTTTATTAATACTAAAAATAGTTACCCCAAATCCTTGGTTAAATCTTAAAACTAGTGTAAATATGTTTGGTTTAATTTAAGGAAAATAATTCTTTGTAAAAGAAAATCCTTGGTTAAAGTCTCTATTAAAATATTTGCAAACTCTAAACTGTATACTTTAAAAATGTAATTGTTTATAAAAAGTGTAAAATGCAAGGTAGACACATTTTGTGTATTTAAGAACCACAGTTTATTTCATTTTTGTTGTGTGAAATTACTCAGCTCTGTGATTAAAAACCAATGAATGTAAAACTAACTTAAACTGGGTTAAATGATAGTTTAGACAAAAGTATTTAGCTTTAGCTATGTTAAATGGCTTTACTGAAGTGTATATATTTTTGTTATTTCATTTCTGTTCTGTATAATGCATTTAATTTATCTGAATGATTAATGAAATGTTCTTTATTTTTTGTGTTGAAAGGTTTTTCACCCTTGCCAAAAGAATTGAAAATATTCTTGTTCAGATAATTAGCTTGGATCAGACTGGTTTTATTAAGCAGAGACAAAAGCAAGATAATGTTCGCCGAACATTACATGTTATTGATTATGTAGTTAAAAATAAAATTCAGATGGTCCTTATGAGCTTAGATGCTGAAAAGGCTTTCGATCGGGTCAATTGGGAATTTCTATACAAAGTTATGGGTAAGTTTGGATTTCATCAATCGTTTATCATGATCATTCAAGCATTATATAAATCACCAAGGGCAAGAATCAAAGTCAACGGGGTGCTTTCTAATGTTTTAAATCTACAGAGAGGGACACGCCAGGGTTGCCCATTTAGTCCTTCACTCTTTGCCCTTTTCATAGAGGCCCTGAGTCAAAGTGTTATACAAAGCATTAATATTACAGGAGTCAAGATCATGGGTCGAGAATATAAGATTTCCTTGTTTGCTGATGATATTTTGATTTACTTGACAAATCCAAATATTACTTTCCCCAAGTTGTTATCACTTCTGGAGACCTTTAGCTCACTATCAGGTTATAAACTAAATATATCGAAGACTATTAATTATAAGCCAAATCAGGAAATTAAGTCTAAAGTTAATTTGAATTGGGAGTTGGAGCAAATGAAGTAAATATCACTAAAGAGCTCTCTAAAATATATCATGCAAATTTTAAACCTTTGTGTTATAAAATAAATGAGGATATTAAAAGATGGAACTTAATACCAATTTTAAACTTTGAGTCACGTATTGATACAGTCGAAATTAATATCTTGCCTAGGATTCTTTATCTGTTCCTAACACTCCCAGTTGAAATAACTGATAAACAATTTCAGGAGTGGGATAAAATAATCTCTAGGTTCATATGGCAGGGGAAAAGACCACGGATTAAGTACCAAACTATCCAGTTGGCTAAAGATAAAGGGGGGTTGGGGCTCCCATGTTTGAAAGATTACTATATTTCAGCTCAACTGAGGATCCTAGTGCGTTGGTGCAATGTAGAGTACCAAGCAAGATGGAAAGAAATAGAAACAGCTGCCTCAAGAGATTTTCCAATTCAGGCAAGCTTAGGGGACGTGACACTTATTAAAAAACAAATTAATCAAGGAAACCAATTGTTGGGTCTGTGTTTCCACAAGCCCCGCTAGTTCTAGAGACTTATTCATCATGAAGAAAACAAGACAGTCAGCGATCGATCGATTTTCCTTGCAAGGGAGGCCTCATCTGTGTCACGAAAATGACCCCAAATCTGGCCTCCTCTCGGTGCCTTTTATTGAGAAACAGTTCACACAAAACACATCACAGCAAAGCAACGGCCACATGTTTCTAAGACAAGGCATTGTATGTATATGTGTGAACTTCTGTATGTATGTAAGAGAGTGTGTGTGTGTGTGTGTGTCCTCCAGGAAGCTTACATCAAAAATACATTCACAAGGATGTGTCTGTAATAAAAGACTACAGCCCCCCAACCAGAACCTCGAGAATCTGGGGAGGGGAACAGTGGAATTCCTTTCATCACAGAGTTAAAACAATGCAGAGATGGTAAGCATAAAAATGACAACATTTAACAATTCACTCTAACATTCCCTCTCGTTTGTGATTTTTATGCTCCAAATTATTCCTGTATAGTATATTCTTAGCCATGCACCTCGTGCTTGACATTTTCAGCACAGGCGTCATTTATACACAGGCTTCTGTCATGTCATTCATTTCAGTCATTTCATATTGTTTTAAAAGTACATAATTAACAAATGTATTAGAAATCATCTTAGTTAGAATTGATCTTATACACGGTAAAATGCATCCTATACATAAGCAAATCAATGTCAACAGTCCAAAAAGAGGAATTAACATTTTCAAAAGAAGATGCCACCAAGGACCAGACAGTAACCAAGCTATCCAGCCTTGTGGTGCATCTACTCCTGTCGTGCGATTCATTATGTATTTCTGCAAGTAAACAACTGAATGTAACAGTCAAACAAGAAGAATCGACATTCTCAAAAATCATATGTCACTACAATACAACTGTATACAGACATAGGGATTAACACACATCAGTTGACTTTATTGTTCGTCCATGTGGCTCTCAGCTAACTTCAAAGCTGTAGCCTGGTCAACACCCTTCTTTATGACTCCTATCAACCCCCCAAATCTCACTGTAGGCATCCTGTGGGGGTTAGAGTCAACTGGTGAATTATCTGCATTTACAACTCTTCTCCTGTCCTGTTGTGACCGCAGCTTTGTAAAGGAAATTGGATCAAGGTGTTTTGATCTTCTTGGCTCAAACCTCAACCAGCTTAGAGAAGTGTTCATAATGTAAAAGTAGACAAAAGGCTTCTCTGTTTACATCCCTTCTTGCAGAGGACAAAAGAATAGGTGACGTTGCACAAATTTCATGATAAATTTCCAACTTGGATTAATCCATTGCCCTTCATACACATAGGTAACTGGCCTGCTTTCAGTTTGTTTAGCTGTTCAATGTCCTGCAGCGAGTCAGATACGTGGAGTCAGGCTAGCAGGTCTGTCGTACCAGAGCAGTTCACCTTCCCAGCTACTAGTGAATCAACCGTCCATTCAGGTTCAGAGCAGTTGAAAAGTTGGCAGTGTTCCAAGTACGTTTACTCCTGGATGTGTTGCTCAGGCAACCAAACAAACTGTCTCACTCTCAGTGATGCTATATGGCCACAGTCCAGAAGAATGTGTAGCCACTGGCATCACAAGCATAACAATTGGTCTCGTTCTTTATGTGAGCGGTTGTGTTCTTAAACTGCCACCAGTAGTTGGTTGAAAACCCATGTGGGTACTGGGTGTGGTTTGCTCTGTCCCAGTGTGCTCCTGTCATCCCATTCAGGGTCCACAGGCTCAAGAAGGCGCACAGCACATTCCCAGCCATTCTGATGAGTACCTGTGGCTCAGTTGGTTTCTTCACCGGATTGAGACGAGGGGCCCTGGAGGCTTTCCCCCCCTTTGTACCCGGTCTTCCTGCCACTTACTCCGAGCTGGCCTGGATGTGTGTCACCTTTTTGCAGTGCGCTTGATGTATCCAAGTGTTCCTTTCAGCAATCCTCACTGCTGTGCTCGTCGTCAGCAGCACCCGATAGGGACCTTCCCACCGTGGACTGGACCAGCACTTCCTCTCCATGGCCTTATCAACATCCAGTCTCCAGACTTCAGACTCTGCTCCTGCGGAGAAACAGAATCATCTGGCAGATCATTTGTTCTCAAGACTTCTTTACTTTTAAACATTTTAAGCATCTAATCTGCTAATATGCTCTCTCTTCTGCTTTTCTATCATCACTACAGAAGACTAGAACTCTAAATGCTCTAACATATATAATCTCAAAGAGTCAGACCATTCTCTGTTGGAATAATCCTCGTGTACATCTTAACTAATTCTATAAAGTCTAACCATGTCCTGCCTTTCTCCTCCATTATCTTCCTAAGTCTTAGCTTTACTGTTCCATTAGTTCTCTCTACCTGCAAAAAATGTTTTTTAAAGGTATTTAATCCTAGAGTATAAACTACTGCTCTCCCTCCTGTTGCGACATGGCATAGCCCATGGCTCAAAATAGCAGCAGTCTTATACAAATTCTAAGGCAGTATTGGTTTATCACACAGATAATAAACGCCATCCTGCAAGCTCGCTCCTTCTGTAAGTCACAACTGTTTTCCTGCAGTAGGTGAGTGGGCCTGCATGTCTGCCAGTGCATCTTGCATAATAGGCAACGTCTGCTGGTGTTGCACTGCTAAAATGTTAACACCATGTTCTCCTAAAGCTGCCTCTTTTGCGATGTTATCTGCAAAAGCATTCCCTAATGCAACTGGATCTTTCCCTCACATGTGTGCTGCACATTTACAAACGGCAATTCTACTGGGCAATAACACTGCCTCCAGCAGATTTTGCAGGAGTTTGGCGTGTTCTACAGGCTTCCCTGTAGAGGCTGTCACACCTCGTCTCACCCACTGCACTACAAAGAAATGTAATGTAGCAAATGCAACATTACATTAAGTTGTTGTGCAACATAACCCTAACCCTAACCCAAATGCAAAATTTTAAAACTCAACCCATCAACAAACCAAACCTTTCCCTCAACGAGTGGCACATCTGTTAAGTCATCCCTCGGCTTACACTCCTTCTCCACGTGCTCCCTACACTCATGAGAAGTGCCCTCTTCTTTCGTTGGCAAAAAGGGTTGACAGATTCAGAATTGTGCACCATTTTGTGGTTATGTGTGGTTGTGAGAGTAACAGTGACATTAAAGACAAGTGTCTTGTAGGTGACAGAAACGTAATTTTAGTCTGCAGTAGTAGACATCTACCTCGTGTGGAACTAACAGTGTCAAAAGGTGAAATAAACTATTTCCTGAAACATTCTACAGCTTAAGCTTCTGCACATACTGATCTCATACATGGAGGTAAAGCACAAGCAACTAGAGCTAATCTTTTAGGATAGGAAGTTACTGGCTTCACTTGTGGAAAAAGTGCTGTTAGTTATTTCACAGTCACCTGGCATTTGTGCTGTTCACAGAACCACAAGTCCATCGCTGGACCTCCTCTGCGCTGTCACTTTTGGAGCTTGGCACGCTCTCTTCATCCGTCGATTTGTGTTCCAACACGGCTGTAGTTTAGGAGCAGAGCAAGTCGTACACTCCTGTAGTCTTCCTCAACGTCAATGTCGAAACTCTTTCATCTTATTTAAGATTTTGCTGTGCAGAGTCGCCTCATGACGACCTCCTGGAAGCCCAGTAGCACAGCTCTCTGCGCAATGTCTGTTGTGCTGAAGGTGATCTCTGATCCTCCTGAAGGCTCTCTCCTGGCCTCAGCTTCCATCTTGTGGACGATCCCCTCAGCCACTCCTTCTCGTCATGGCACCTCACGACACCTGCAAATTAAAAAATGACACTCCTCTCGCCACATGTCTTTCGCCATGTGTCAACTCCCCAATGAGACATGTACAAGAAAACAATCTTCAGGGTTTGTCCCTTGGAGCAGCTTCACTCCAAGCTGTAACCCTGTGTAAAAACACATTAGTCAGCAATTAGAATAGAATAGAATAGAATAGAATAATCATTTAATTGTCCCACAAGGGGAAATTTGGTTGTAACAGCAGCCAAAAAGACACATATAAAAACAAACAGTACACAGGACACAGAACATAAACATACACAATTTTTCTTACATATTTACATTAAGGACAATGTTTACTATATACAGAGAGTACTGTACAGTTATTAAATTAAATAAAAATAACTACAGATAAGAGATAATTAAATGTTTAGCTTGTTTAACTCCCACCTCCAGCCTGTATCCTAGAAGAAAAAGTCTTAAAGTTAAAACAACTTCACATTTGCAACCAACTGCAGCTCGTAAGTGTAATAAAGTATTCAGCGTCACAGAGACAAGTATCATTGCAGGTTTATTCTAAACTCATTAAACTCCTACTTTTTTCCATAATTTGCTCCAAATCATTTAACATCTCAACGTCATTCCACATTGTAATCAGTGACTTTCCTTAAGTTTGTCACTCACTATGAGCCCAATAGTGGTCAGATAATGAGCCCCATTTAACTATTTTGTAACCACTGCACATTTGTTCAATTACCACTTGTCTGTCTGTGCTGAATCCTTTACAAACACTCTTAAAGAAAAACAAACATTAGCCAAACACACGGTTCATCCTGGTTGTCAGGTGTCGGCCATCCAGATTCCAGAGGTGCTGTAAAAGGTCATAAAGTTAACACTCTGCTGTAAAAGAAGTAATACTGGTCTCAAACACAGTATGTCTCAAACTGTATTCACTTCTCCCCTGTAACATTCACATTTTCTCCAACATTTCCTCAACAACACAGTGTAATTTCATCATCAACATATAGCCTCTAACCACAGTTTTCTTCACACAAAATCTCAGTAATCCTGTGGTAGAAAAACATTAAGTTGTGTCCTGCTGTAAATCACATGATCAAATCACATGATTAACCATCTGTTGTAGAAAGAAATGTAAATGTTAGCACTGCGCAGGTGTATACACTCTTTCTCACAGTAATCTATGTGAGGAACACAAGGTAGTGAATAACACACGCATGGTAAATTCCAACACGTTCTCACTCCCAACTCGTCAAATGTGTGACGCATGGTCAGGCTCCCTCTGCTTCACTTATCGACGCGCAGGGTACCCCCCTCGCGTCGAGAATTGACGTGCAGGGTCCTCTCATTGAATACTATAGAGCTCCCTAAATGTTGCTTATTGACGACAAGAGATTGCCGCGGAAGAGCCTGTTGTCCGTATATTTATATATTTCCAAAATCACATTGTAGTGACGTATACAGAACACAATAAATTATATAATGTAAACAACTACCTGAAAAACAGGTAGAATGATACTTTTGTATCGTTTATTGCATTTATGGAGGGAGTGATGTATGCTGGGTAATGGCACAGCTAGCGACTGGGTGACTATTCACCCGCTTCGGCTGTTATCAGTCCATACAATGGGCGTTATTAGCACAAATCAGTCCCATAGATATGGGCCATCTCCTGCTAGATTGTTCAGAAGGTTGTTCTCATCCATCCAGATGGAGGATCACTAACAGGAGCGTGGGAAGACTCCAGAATCCACTCTGGCTGGAATCCGGTGGATACAGCAGTGTGTACAGGTAAGACCATTTAACCGGACAGCATTTATAGAATGACTATTGTTAAAATCTCCCAATTCTTTTAATCTTTGGGCTGAAGGAAGGACAATACTCGGTGTGTAAATGCTCAATCACCAATCATTTATTTCCATACAATTCAACACTCATGAGCACAAGCCATCATGATGGGGAGACATGCATGAAGAGGGTCACAGCAAGTCTCAAAATGGTGACAGGTTACTCAGCTTCTTATAACCTCTACTGGCCCCCACCTAGTTGTAAAAGCTAGCTCTTCACATGTTTTTCTAATTCTTAGCGAGCCTGACTTCTGACCTTGGCTCCCTGTCTTTATGCTCTAAACAAAGGTGGGGGCATGGAATGTGGTCTGTCTCTTCTATAATCGGCACAAGGTCCTCTGCACAGAACATTCTCTTCATGATTTAGCAGTCTGAAATGTCAAGAAACCAGTGTAACACATTCACAGCAGATCAATGGTAGTGCACACCTGTCAAACAGAATCCAAAGTTGGTCACATTCTTTCAACCCAAAAATATAATGGAACACCTGTCTAACAAACTACAAAAATGGTCATGTTCTTTTAACCTAAAAATATAATGGAAACTAAGCTACATACACTGCACACAATCTAGACTAAAGGATATATATGATTTACAGCTGTTAACATAATTCAACTACCTTGACTACAGATATAAGATAACATATGTTTAGAATAAAAGTACAACACATCTGTCCGAACATAGCACACACGCCCCCCTTTTCCGCCAGGACCATGTCAAGCGCCATCCTGTTTTGTACTGCCATCAGAGAGGTGGGACCTAATTGCTCTGCTGACCCCTCAATCGCATCACGCATCAAATTGGCCAGCCGGAGAACGTTATAATGCACATAATTAATTCTATCGACATTTTTGTTGGGGGTGATAGGAAAGAAGGCCGAAATTATGGGGATGTTTTCAAAACCAGCTGCTATCTGATCTACTAATTTGTACTCATTTGGGACACCTCTTGGCACACCTATATAATCTATATAAGTGGGTGAGTTAGCAGTTAAATCAAAAGACCAGGATGATCTTTTAAATAACACATGACGTCTACGCCTAATCGTGAGTTGTGCATTACCATTTGTCGCCGTGGGTTTAATTTTCTCCCCGATTAACAGCAGAGGTGCTCCTAGTCTGACCATAGCGCAAACACCAAAAGCGTCCTTTGGTATGCATACGTGCAGACTCACACCTCCACAGTAATAGTACAAACCAGCTCGAGCCCAGGTACCAACGTACGTGGCGCCCGCACGCGAGGCATTCCCTCTTCCTGGATACGTCACCGTACACCAGTCAGCCGGGATCTCTCCAGCGTCATACTCCTGCTCACCCGGGCCACCTGCTGTAAAATTGAAACAAGTGTAATTAGCTTTCCGAGGTGTAAACGGTCCTGGCACGGTATTATTATCTATGGGAGGAAACAAAACGGACAAAGGAGCAAATTTCCCTGAAGATACTGCTCTACGAGTAAGTCTAAGCATACAATCAAAACCCCAGTGGTCCAGGGGCTGGTTCAGTAAATAAGTGTGGGCGTGCAGTAGCACATGCCACACAATCAGACACATTTTGTTCTTTTGCATTCACGATCAGCCAATCCAGCCATAGGTTGCTATCTACATACCCTGTGGCACGAGAAATCAGCTGTCTAGGTTTCAATTGTGTGTAGTCCACCTGCATTACCGATGGGGTGTCTCTCACGGTCGTGGATGCATTCCCTGGTAGATCTTTAAAGTTTATCTTTATCACACCCATCGGGTCTTTGCCGGACACCTCTACCCCCAACAAAAAGTAAAACACTTTATCTGGTCTACCATGCCACTGAGGTGTCTTCCACCACCCTCCAATGGACATTGTAATTGGATTGTGACTGTTGCTATAATCACGCTGAATCTCGAACCCCTTCCACCTCCGCGAATGCTCTCAACCTGGGCCTTTGTAGGCCGTCACCATAACCCAATCAGGACACGGGGAACACCTCAAGGCGGTAGGACGGCCTAGAAGACAAACCTCCGTTAGTTCCGAGTCATGACCGGTCCAAATCTCATAGTTGTGCCAACTAGCACTATCCTCTCCACATTTTATCACCGAACAAAGATCAAACGTGAAGGCTGTTGTGGATCCCCTAATGTAATCCACCTCTATACCTCCATAATGCAATAAACAGGGATCAGATGTCTCACTTACTTCGCGCTTAAGTCGGGTCACCTCAGGGTCCGCTGAAGGAAGAGAAGTTGGATGAGTTCTGAAACTGGGCAATTCACATAATAGGAAAATAATCGTTACCATAACAACAGTGATCACAGTTAACACTCCCATCACTCTCCCATTTTCCCAAAGCTTTATTTTTACATCATAGTTTCCCACCCCCGTTTTAGTGTCACCTTATAGGTTTCAACTTTACTCAGACTAGAACCTCTGTCTAAGGAGCTTTTAACTTTTATTTTATTGCTGCAGCTACCAGTGTCTTCCAGTCGGGTGATTCTTCTTTCTTCGACCTCCGGGGTTAGACTACCCTTTGGTCGTTACACAGATCAGGGGATTATTCTACCCCTTTTTCACTCAGATCTGTGTTTTTTGGGGTCACAGCTGTGTCCCCCTTTTTCACTAAGAGCCTCTCCGACCTCCTAGGCTCTTCGGCTGCCGCACACCGGCTCCAGTGATACCAAGTGTTGCCTTTACCTCTCAGCTGGACCGCATGAGAGGTTCGAGTGGTCACCTCGAAGGGTCCCGTCCACCTCGGCTCGTCCCACTTCCTCTTATACACCTTCAGCCACACCCACTTCACCTCCGGCGTGGTCACCTCCTTTCCGGTCGGGTCTCCCACCTGCGTAGTGAAACTAGAGACAAGAGCTTTCAGTGCTTTAAACTGTTTCACATGTTCCGACACATTTATTTCCTCTCTCAACTCTCTTACTCCGGCTGCAGGGCCTGGAAATTGTCTCCCTGTCAGCAGTTCATATGGAGTAAATCCGGTGCTCTGGTTAACCGAGCACCTCACACTCATTAGTGCTATAGGGAGAGCCTCAACCAAATTCATGTTTGTCTGTGCACAGATTTTAGCCAATTTGTTTTTAAGATTTTGATTCATTCTCTCCACTTTTTCCTGAGATTGTGGGTGATAGACGGTACCATATCTATGTTGCAACCCCAGCATGCATTCGACCTCAGCGAGATCTCTGTTTTTAAAGTGAGTGCCATTGTCTGATCTTACCTTTTCTGGAAATCCATTCCAGGGGACATAATGATTCACAAGACATTTTATCACAGTTTTACTATCTTCTCTACGTGTCGGCCCCGCCTCTGGCCAGCCGGTCAAAGTGTCCACACACACCAACAGATATCTAAACCCTCGGACGGTAGTTATCATGTCTGTGTAATCAATCACAATCTCCTGGCCTGGTCTCTCTGGCAGAGGAAACTTACCCATTTCTGGTTTCACGGTGGGCTTTGAAATATATTGCCCACAAATCAAGCAGGTTCTCACGTGCTCCCTTACCATGTTTTTCATGTACAGTGGGGCAAAAAAGTATTTAGTCAGCCACCGATTGTGCAAGTTCCCCCACTTAAAATGATGACAGAGGTCAGTAATTTGCACCAGAGGTACACTCCAACTGTGAGAGACAGAATGTGAAAAAAAAATCCATGAATCCACATGGTAGGATTTGTAAAGAATTTATTCGTAAATCAGGGTGGAAAATAAGTATTTGGTCACCTCAAACAAGGAAAATCTCTGGCTCTCACAGACCTGTAACGTCTTCTGTAAGAAGCTTTTCTGTCCCCCACTCGTTACCTGTATGAATGGCACCTGTTTGAACTCATCATCTGTATAAAAGACACCTGTCCACAGCCTCAAACAGTCAGACTCCAAACTCCGCCATGGCCAAGACCAAAGAGCTTTCGAAGGACACCAGGAAAAGTATTGTAGACCTGCACCAGACTGGGAAGAGTGAATCTACAATAGGCAAGCAGCTTGGTGTGAAAAAATCAACTGTGGGAGCAATCATCAGAAAATGGCAGACATACAAGACCACTGATAATCTCCCTCGATCTGGGGCTCCACGCAAGATCTCATCCCGTGGGGTCAAAATGATCATGAGAACGGTGAGCAAAGATCCCAGAACCACACGGGGGGACCTGGTGAATGACCTGCAGAGAGCTGGGACCACAGTAACAAAGGCCACCATCAGTAACACACTACAACGGCAGGGAATCAAATCCCGCAGTGCCAGACGTGTTCCGCTGCTGAAGCCAGTGCATGTCCAGGCCCGTCTGAAGTTTGCCAGAGAGCACATGGATGATACAGCAGAGGATTGGGAGAATGTCATGTGGTCAGATGAAACCAAAGTAGAACTTTTTGGTATAAACTCAACTCGTCGTGTTTGGAGGAAGAAGAATACTGAGTTGCATCCCAAGAACACCATACCTACTGTGAAGCATGGGGGTGGAAACATCATGCTATGGGGCTGTTTTTCTGCCAAGGGGACAGGACGACTGATCCGTGTTAAGGACAGAATGAATGGGGCCATGTATCGTGAGATTTTGAGCCAAAACCTCCTTCCATCAGTGAGAACTTTGAAGATGAAACGAGGCTGGGTCTTCCAACATGACAATGATCCAAAACACACCACCCGGGCAACAAAGGAGTGGCTCCGTAAGAAGCATTTGAAAGTCCTGGAGTGGCCTAGCCAGTCTCCAGACCTCAACCCCATAGAAAATCTGTGGCAGGAGTTGAAAGTCCGTGTTGCTCAGCGACAGCCCCAAAACATCACTGCTCTCGAGAAGATCTGCATGGAGGAATGGGCCAAAATACCAGCTACTGTGTGTGCAAACCTGGTAAAGACCTATAGTAAACGTTTGACCTCTGTTATTGCCAACAAAGGTTATGTTACAAAGTATTGAGTTGTATTTTTGTTATTGACCAAATACTTATTTTCCACCCTGATTTACAAATAAATTCTTTACAAATCCTACCATGTGGATTCATGGATTTTTTTTTTCACATTCTGTCTCTCACAGTTGAAGTGTACCTCTGGTGCAAATTACTGACCTCTGTCATCATTTTAGGTGGGGGAACTTGCACAATCGGTGGCTGACTAAATACTTTTTTGCCCCACTGTAGGGGTGCCACCAATGGCACAAGTCCCTCTCCATTTGGGCTACTCCTACATGTCCTAGCCCATGAGCTTCTTTAATCCTTTCTCGGGCCATTTCCGCTGTGAGGACTGGCCGCCCATCGGGTCCTCTCCACAACCCCTCTGATTGTACGGCCCCTCTCTCTCGTCACATCGCCTTTTCATCAGGTGCGGCCCCCTTTTGCGCCTCTTCGATGTCCTCTCGATGTTGGGCTGGCAGGTTTCCCCATTCCATCCCCATACTTACCATTTGTTTTTCTTCCTGATAGCCTGCCGCCCGTTTGGCTTCTTCGTTAGCTGCTCTGTTCCCTTTTGCCACCCAAGTGTTAGAATCATCATGACCTTTACACTTTATGATGGCCACTTCCATGGGTTCTTTCAGAGCCTCCGCCAGCTGTCGCATCTCCTCCTCGTGTTTAATCGGTTTATTTGTGGCTGTTCTAAATCCAGTCCTCCTCCATTGTCCCAGTTCCACTGTGCTGCTCCGAACACATATGCTGAGTCTGTGTAGATGTTAACTCGTTTTCCTTTTCCCAGCCTCAGAGCTTCTATTACTGCAATAAGCTCTGCCCTCTGCGCCGATTGGAGTCCTTCCAGTGTTCCAGATTTCTCCATATGCAGCTGGTCTCCGACTCCTTTCACCACTGCATAACCTGTTTTTAATCCTTCAGTCAGATCCCTGAAACAGCATCCATCTGTGAAATAATCTTCTGCCCCATTTACAGGTTCTGCTCTCAAATCTGATCTTACTTTTTCTTCCACCTCTACTATCTGTGCACAGTCATGAGGCTCTCCCACTCCCATCTGATCTGCCATGTTAATTCCTTCATGTGTGAAGGTCAAGTTTGGAGACTCCAGAATCTTAGTCAATCTCTGTTGTCTCAACGGGGTCATTGTGAATGCCTGTGAGTTCACATAGGCCACCACACTGTGTGTAGTTAGCATTTTCAGTGGGTGTCCCCTCACTATGTGAGCCACTTTCTGAATTATTTTTGCTACTCCCGCCGCATACTGTGTGCACGTGGGGTGTCGCTTTTCCATGTTATCCAAACCAATGCTGATATACATCAGCACCTGTCTCCCTCCCCCTTTTTTCTGAAACAACACTCCATTCACCACACCATTTGTTTCATAAACATCAACAAAGAAGTCTGAGTGATAGTCAGGGATTGCTAAATCCGCTGCACGAGACAGAGCTTGTTTAAGCTCAATGAATTGCATCTCAGCTTCAGTGGTCCAGTTCAGATTAGCTGTGAGGTCTCTCATACCGTGTTCCTTCGCCAAATCCCTCAAAGGCTTGGTTTTGCCCACATAGTCAGGAATGTAGTGTCTACTGTAACCTGTGAGTCCAAGAAATGACAACATTTCTTTAACTGTTCGTGGCTGGGGGTGTGACATAATTGTTTCCCTCTGGGATGCCAACATGCCCACCGTCTGCATCGCCACCACACGACCTAAAACTGTAACCTCAATTCTGACCAGTTGAAGTTTATTTCTACTTACTTTAAAGCCCGTTTTGGCCAGCTGACGAAGCACCGTCATCGTTGCTTGAAAACAAGCATCAGCTGTTGGAGCAGCGATCAGCAAATCGTCCACATACTGGATCAGTGTGCATCCTTCAGGCAATACACATGGAGAGAGAGCGTGTTTTAGTACCTGATTAAAAATCCCAGGTGAAAGGGCAAAACCCTGCGGCAACCGAGTGTAGCGCAGCTGCTGGCCCCTATAAGTGAATGAAAAAATATCTCTCAAAGATGGATGCAGTGGGAGACAAAAGAAAGCATTTGCCAAATCAATACATGTGAACCACCGGTGGTCTGGAGATAAATTAAAGCTGTGTAGGGATTTGGTACAGGTACTGTTGGTGTCTTAAGGACAGCATTTATTGCCCTAAGATCATGTGCCATGCGATACTTGCCCGTTCCAGGTTTCTCCACTGGGAGGATTGGAGTATTCCACGCAGAAGAAGACGGCTCTAACACACCCACTTGCAAAAGCCCTGAGATTGTTTCTGCAATCCCGTTTTCTGCCTCCTGACTGTGTCTGTATTGTGAGCGCCAAATTGGTGTGTTATCTTTTAGCTCAAATGTGACAGGAGAACAATATGTTAAACCCACATCAGTAGGGCCTTTAGACCACAAGGTGTCAGGGAGTTCAGCTAGGCCTTTAACAGCTTCCTCATGATCTGATCTCTCCCTTCCATGTGTTCGTCTTAAATGTTTATGTTCTAGAACACACTGATCAGTGGCCGTCACAGAAATCCGATAAGTTTTACAACTGGGTGAGTAGGCAACATCAGTGAGTTGTGTTTGTTGCCAATCTGTGGCCCTTATGGCCGCTCTAACCATCGGGCCTAAATCTTTTGCTTGATGACCCACATGTATTGCCAGCGACACGTGTGGAACTGCTTCATCCCCCATTCTATACCAGCTCATTCGGTCTTCAGGGAGCGCAACAAACGCTGCTACTCCAGCCGAGCCAACATAGATATCCTGAGAGTTAAGCTCCCAGGTTTTCTCATCTAAACACTCATAAAATAGATCCTCGTACCACTCAGTGTGCTCGCGGTCATAGAACAAGGTCACGTGGTAGGGGTCACGCGGGGTTGAGTAAACAGACATGGACATTATCCAGGGGCGCCAGAGTTGGTACTGTGCCAGAATTCCATCTGATGTGGTCAGCCTCGCCCAGTAGATCTGTGCTGTGCGTTCACAATCCTCTGATAACAGCCACTGTCCTTTCATTCCTGATTGCAAACAAGACAGCTTCGTTCCATCTCTCAAAGTCACTGTTAATCCATCGACTCCACACATGATAGTAGCTCCAAGCTTGATGAGCAGGTCCCTGCCCATTAAATTGACTGGAACTTGTGACGAGACCATGTATGAATGTGTCAAGGACTGCCGTCCTAATTCAGTCTTTAAAGGGGCGGTTACTGGCAGGATCATTGGTACCCCAGAGAAGCCAATCACACTGATGCTGGTGTCTGACAGTGGGATGTTTTCAGGAGCAGTACGAATGGTGGAGTACGTTGCTCCTGTGTCCACTAAAAAGGGCAGGTTACGTCCTTGAACCCTTAGTGGCACCAGGGGGTCTGCCCCTCCCCCTCTGCCCAGGCCTCTCTGTGGGGTGTGTCAGTATTGTTCTTGTTGCCAGTCTTCCACTGGATACTGTCCCGGTGGAGCCATATGTGGGTTCGGAACAGAATATTGTCTGTGCCCCCTTGTGGCGGGTTGTGGCTGGTAACATGGTTGAGGTGGTTCAGGGCACTCTCGAGCCCAATGTCCAGGCTGACCACAATTAAAGCACGCATTTCCAAGCACATATCGACCTCCTCCAGGCGCACCCCTTCGTCTACCCATGCCGCCGCCTCCCCCCCGTTGACCACCACGTGAACCCCAATCTCCTCTGCCGACCCCACGGCCACACTATTAAAAGTCAGCGAGTGTCAATAATGTTAATGTGGTTATGTTAGTAATACACCGAGTGCTAATATAACAGCTTTAAGATGCATTTGTAGATATTATTACGTGTTTTACCGTCTTTATGGTGCTAGCTTAAAGTTACGGTGTAAACGTTAGCTTATATTGGAGTAAAGCTGTTACTGTTTAAACGATGCTAGCACAGAAATATTAGCTTCTGTCATGACTGATGAAGTTACTAGTTAATAAAGTTTCCAGTAAAGTGTTTAATCGCAGCCACAGACTGACAGCAAATATCTCGATTAGCTTCAGTGCATCTGTAATAAATATGTGCAAGTTTCAGTGCTTCGTTTAAACTGTATGATACTTATACTGACCCAGGGTCAGTGTAAAATACAATCCTAGCTGTGTGAACAAAGCCTGGCTCCTTTAATCCTGCATGACAAACCTCAGGATGCAGGTTATTATTACTCTTTCCTGCTGGCACACCTGTCACACCTGAGAGTCAGCTAGAAACTTACAGTGACGTGGACATCATGCAAAGACTGCCAGACTCTGTAATACTGCAAATGATCAGTGACTCCGGTTAACACTAAACTTTAAACGGTATCTCTGTGTCTCTCTGTGTGTGCTGAACATTTAGGATTGAGTCAGGCTGCATCAGCTGAAGCTGTTATTTGTATATATCAGTATTTTTTTAATTCAGGTGTGGGGAAAATACGTAAGACTGCAGTGAAGCAATGTACCAGATTAATCCCTGGCCAAATGTATCGTACTTAAATCAGACTACTGAACCAGCCACATCAGCCTTTTGTGAGGTCTGTTTAAAGTAGACTAAAAATGAACTGCAGGTTCCTGAGAGGTGGACTGTGAGCACAGAAACACATGTTCATACATACAGCTGCAGCAAACTTACATAAAATTTAAATAGATTTGTTACTCTGATGTCTGTCTCTGTTAGTCCTCTGACAGACTGGTGACCTGTCCAGGTGTGCTCTACCTATGACTACTGGGACAGGCTCTAGCCTCTGTAATAGAAATGTTCTATTATTCTCATTTAAAGTGTTTAACTGCTTATGCATATGCTTAGTTGTGACACTGTTATAGACTGTTCAGTGAGAGTTTCTAAAACTAGATGAGACCGTTAGGTTTCATTGCGAGACACATGAAGTGTGGTAGGATCAGTTTGTCTGTGAAGGTTCTCAGTCATCCAGGTCATCGTAGTCAAAGGAGCTTGCAAAGAAAAGCGTCTGGACTTCTTTAAGTTACTTGAAGACGTTTCACCTCTCATCCGAGAAGCTTCTTCAGTTCTAAGGTCAAATGGTGGAGAGTCCCAGATATAAACCTAGTGGGAGTATCCCCCCACAGAGGGACAAAAGAACCCCCTGATGATCCTCTAATCGCCTGAGCCAAGGTGTGAAACTGGGTGTGGGTCCCAATCAGCCAGAGTTTCGGGTGTGTTCATTGTGAAACCTGGCCCCACCTTATCATGCGAATTCCTGAGGTCAGATGGCCCAGGATGTGAGTGGGCGTTAAGGCGTCTGGGAAGGGATCTCAAACTGGATTATAGATGACAGAGAGTTTGTGTCGTAAACCCCCGCCTCTGTTCAAAGATGGTCGCTCACAGTGGACATAGATGGCTTCTTTCACTCCTCTTTCAAACCATCTGTCCTCTCTGTCCAAAATGTGAACATTGGCATCCTCGAAAGAGTGTCCTTTATCCTTAAGATGCAGATGGACTGCTGAGTCTTGTCCTGTGGAGGTGGCTCTTCTGTGTTGTGCCATGCGCTTGTGAAGTGGCTGTTTGGTCTCTCCAATGTAGAGGTCTGGGCATTCCTCGCTGCACTGTACAGCATACACCACATTGTTAAGTCTGTGTTTTGGCGTTTTGTCTTTCGGGTGAACCAGTTTTTGTCTGAGCGTGTTGCTGGGTCTGAAATGCACCGGGATGTCATGCTTGGAGAAAACTCTCCTAAGTTTTTCTGATACACCGGCTACATAGGGGATGACAATGTTGTTGCGTCTGTCCTTCTTATCCTCCCTCGCTGGTGTCTGGTCTTCTTTTCTGTGCCTCTTTGCTGACTTTAAGAACGCCCATTTAGGATAGCCGCACGTTTTGAGTGCTTCCTTTACATGTGTGTGTTCCTTCTTTTTTCCTTCAGGCTTAGAGGGAACATGTTCTGCCCGGTGGTGTAGGGTCCTAATTACTCCAAGTTTGTGTTCCAAAGGGTGATGGGAGTCAAAGAGGAGGTACTGGTCCGTGTGTGTGGGCTTCCGGTAAACTTCGATGTTGAGTTTGCCGTTCTCTTCAATGTGCACAGCGCAGTCCAGGAAAGGCAAACAGTTGTCCTTTGTGTCTTCCCTGGTGAACTTGATGTTTTCATCCACAGCGTTAATGTGCGCAGTGAAGGATTCCACTTCTTGTGTCTTGATTTTGACCCAGGTGTCGTCCACGTATCTGTACCAGTGGCTGGGTACACTTCCTCCATGTAAAGGTTGGCTACAATAGGTGACACGGGGGAGCCCATGGCACAGCCATTGGCTCCGCTGTGGATGAAAACATCAAGTTCACCAGGGAAGACACAAAGGACAACTGTTTGCCTTTCCTGGACTGCGCTGTGCACATTGAAGAGAACGGCAAACTCAACATCGAAGTTTACCGGAAGCCCACACACACGGACCAGTACCTCCTCTTTGACTCCCATCACCCTTAGGAACACAAACTTGGAGTAATTAGGACCCTACACCACCGGGCAGAACATGTTCCCTCTAAGCCTGAAGGGAAAAAGAAGGAACACACACATGTAAAGGAAGCACTCAAAACGTGCGGCTATCCTAAATGGGCGTTCTTAAAGTCAGCAAAGAGGCACAGAAAAGAAGACCAGACACCAGCGAGGGAGGATAAGAAGGACAGACGCAACAACATTGTCATCCCCTATGTAGCCGGTGTATCAGAAAAACTTAGGAGAGTTTTCTCCAAGCATGACATCCCGGTGCATTTCAGACCCAGCAACACGCTCAGACAAAAACTGGTTCACCCGAAAGACAAAACGCCAAAACACAGACTTAACAATGTGGTGTATGCTGTACAGTGCAGCGAGGAATGCCCAGACCTCTACATTGGAGAGACCAAACAGCCACTTCACAAGCGCATGGCACAACACAGAAGAGCCACCTCCACAGGACAAGACTCAGCAGTCCATCTGCATCTTAAGGATAAAGGACACTCTTTCGAGGATGCCAATGTTCACATTTTGGACAGAGAGGACAGATGGTTTGAAAGAGGAGTGAAAGAAGCCATCTATGTCCACTGTGAGCGACCATCTTTGAACAGAGGCGGGGGTTTACGACACAAACTCTCTGCCATCTATAATCCAGTTTTGAGATCCCTTCCCAGACGCCTTAACGCCCACTCACATCCTGGGCCATCTGACCTCAGGAATTCGCATGATAAGGTGGGGCCAGGTTTCACAATGAACACACCCGAAACTCTGGCTGATTGGGACCCACACCCAGTTTCACACCTTGGCTCAGGCGATTAGAGGATCATCAGGGGGTCCTTTTGTCCCTATGTGGGGGGATACTCCCACTAGGTTTATATCTGGGACTCTCCACCATTTGACCTTAGAACTGAAGAAGCTTCTCGGATGAGAGGTGAAACGTCTTCAAGTAACTTAAAGAAGTCCAGACGCTTTTCTTTGCAAGCTCCTTTGACTAGGATCAGTTTGTAACTTCCTCCCTCTTCCTTGGAATGCATAAAGGAGTAGGAGCACGACTTCTGTGGCAGAGCTGACATGACTGAACTGTGATGTTTGATGTGTGTTGGTGCAGTAATAAATAGCTTGATCACAGCTCTTTCTGTGTTGCAGACTTTATTTAAAAAATTCCACGACACCCCCACCCTCCCACTGTGAACCTGAATTGAATATTCAGAAGACATTTGTTTAAATAGTTCTAGAAATCTGAGCTGTTGGTGTGTCCTTGGATTGTGTGGTAATAATATTAGAGCCTGCAATCTTTCTTACTGAATCTCTACTATGAGTCATGTTACCTGAGATTTATTCTATGTTTACCTGTCAGCCTGGATGAATGTGCTGTGTGAAGGAAATTAAATTAAATCAGATCTGAACTGCGTACATTTGAGGAACCTGTTCATATTTAATTGAAATATGAACCAGTGATTTTTTGATTGCTGATTCCAAGAGAGTCTTTGTGGAAATCCTGTTTGGCTTTTTGTTATTTTAATTCTCTTCTGTTTTCCAGAACAGTTCTCCACAGTCGCTGTCCACATGGGTCAGTGGGACCAAGAAGCACTCTGCTAATGTGGGACTCTGACCAGCAACATCCAGCAAGACCCAGACAGCGTTTTCTATCTCCCAGCTGGAGTTTTTTGTTTGTCTGTGACTGGAGAGTCAGATTTTTGTTGAGGTTCACACTTGCAGAGTTAAGTCAGTTTGCAGAGATCCCTCCCACCCTGGCTTTTATGTGCTAGATTTCTTATCTGAAAGAGTAATATTTCAGTGACTGCTGCTTATACCACAGGTTAATACACGCTACTGATCCCTGATAGGAGAATCATCAATTTTGGCAACAAAGAAGCCTGGTGGATGTTTGTTTACAGTCTGATGATGGGACATCATGCTCTGCATCTTCAAAGTTTGCCTCCTCATTATTATTCATACCCAGTAATGTGAAGTATGCTTATATCTACTATAACTGAACCAACCTGGTGCTCTTCATTTATGGAGGCTGTTGAGTCTGAATGTTGGATGTTGTGTATCTCGTGTTCTCTGGGCTTTGTTGTCCTCAGTCTTTTCGCAGGATCAGAAAACAAAACCAGGAGGCGCGTAAATGTTTCTTCTCCATGATGTTTCTTCAAATGTTTCTTCTGGATGATGATAAGACTGTGACACGGGATGCCACCTTTGGTCTTGTGATGAAGCAAAGCTCAGGAAGAAGTGGGATTAAATGGTACCCACATGTGTGCTGCTGAGAAGGATGTACAGGGGCACCTGCAGCCAAATCCAAGCTTCAGGTTAGTTGTAGTTGCAGAACGCTATAGGACTGAGACATCTGAGGCATCAGATGTTTGATTAAACGGATGAAAAAGAGAAGTTTCTTCCCTATAATTATCACTTCTTAAAATCTGTAGCAACTTCAAGTCTGTCAGCATGCTGAGCATGCTCAGAATGTGACAATATATTTTTGTTCAATATTTAATTTCTTTCAGTTGCAATTGTTAAATGAAAAAAAAAATATATATATATTCTTATAATTTAGCAAACTAATTTATCAAAAAATATATATACATATATCTGTATTAGTTTTAATAAATTAATTTGACACCTGTATTGAAAATACCATATTGTATTCATACAGAATCAGTATGGTATCATTGTTTGTCTGCTCACTGATTGCTGAAACTAAGAGCTAGTTTGATCTGTTTAGATCTAAAGTATCCAAAGTTGAGCTCTGATGTTTCTTCACCCCTGTGTGTGTGATATCTGATTTCCTACATGCTGGCAGAGCGGCAGTTTGTGCTCACAGATGGTGACGGTGTGGAGAGACGGTGGTGTTTCCTCAGAAGAACCAGCAGAGTCACTTGCTGACTGATGTTCGTCTGCACTGCACAGAGGAAATCAACTGACCGAGGTTTGTCCAGTGACGTGTTATGAAATGTATATTTGTTTTATGCTTACAGATGTGTTTTTCTTGACAGAGGCTCTGCAGAGGTTAGACAAAGCAGAGAAAATATGTGCTTTACATTTTACTGTGATTTATTGAGATATTTGTTGCCTGATGTTCAGCAGGAATGGAGGAATAGAATCAAAGGGAGATGTTTTTGATGTTTTTGTAATGATGTAAGTAAATCTTCAATATTATTTATTTGCTTGGTTATATTAGGAGTGTTTCTGAGTGAGGGAGAGAGGAGTCATCATCCAGGTAAAGTGACGTGGATCAGTGGATACACTTGTCTCCCCTTTAAAGGAGACGATCAGAGTCATCCTTAGATGTTAGTGCTTTCAAATACACAAACATTTTTAAAGGACAAAAATGAACATCCAACTTTGACTGTAATATAAAATAAATATTTGCATGTGTGTTTTCAAACTCTCAGATGGCCAGCATATCAGTCTTGGACTGTCTAACCTGCAGCACTGAATGACCACCACACATGAGCATGTTCCTGCAACATTCAGCATCTGATCCTTCATCTGTGTGCTTCTGCTTTTGGTAAGTAGAGTTACCCAACTCCAGTAACTCTAAACACATGCCATCCATTTCTAACGGCCTGGTTACTTCCTGTCAGTTACTTTAGAAACCATGTGGTCACCTGACCTAACACTGTTTCTTCTTCTTCCCCTTAATGTTCAAGTGTCACATGTCAAACAGCTGGAGAGGAAACTACACCAGTGTACTGGGATGTTTCAGCAACACGTGCCAGATGCTGTTCCTTCATGGTGACATCACCAGAGACAGCCCCACCCACCTAAGGACACATTGATCATGATGATTATAATGATGACAGCGAGCGGAACTAAGACTGTAAAAATCCATGACCAGAATGTTTAGATGCTTTCTAATTATTCATGAATACTGAGAGCCTCTTTCTGTGTTTTGTCTGTGTTTTTTTTTAATTTTTTTACCTCATTTGTTACTAACAAAGTTCACAAACTCACACAGTTTACATTCTGTATGTTTCCATCTTTACCAGCCACACTCTAACTGCATTTAAGAAAATAATCCTTAGAAATCGTCATTTTTCTCTGTTGTAATTGATGATAATTCAGTGAATATACTGCGCTGCTTCCTTTTATTGCATCTCACATTGCTTTAAGTTTTTCAGTGTCCAGTTATTTTTTACTGCTGTTTGAATTCTCTGTATGTTTGACCCTGTAGACTGTTTGATGGACTGCTTGTCTTCCTGTTTGTAACCGCCGCCTGTTTTTGACTAAAGATTTGGATTTCTGACTTCAACACAGCCTCTGCGTGTCCTCCCTTTGTGTCCTCTTCCTCTGTGAATGTGTTGCATGTGTCACAGATTCATTTTATTAACAGCTTTCCCACAGTGAGTTGCATCAGCATTCATTCACAGCACATTTCAGAAGGATTCAGATTAATACAGTGATCTTATAGTCAGAATTATCCTGACAGACTGCCACTGTAAATTATCTTTCATCAGGTTTTAAAGTTCAGTATTTCAAAGCAGGAGTTATGAAGAATTATATTGGAATTAGGACTGTAACAATATGTACTTACAAAGTCAAAGTTTTTTAATTATGCTAGAATATTGGAAGACAACCAACTTTTAGTGTTTTCCGCATATTAATTATTCTGAAATTGAGACGGTGACCCTAACTGTACAGAAGCACTAAACAGCTGACAATCTAACAGACATCATTGGCCTGAGCTGTCATGCACAGTGAGTCTGATCCTTTGCTGTGAGAGTCTGACAAGCATGTTTCTGGTCAGTTTGGAAGAAATAATATCACCATGTTGATCTTTCTTTCCAATATTCCTTCTCTTTTACAACATAAACTGTGATCAAAGGTACTTATGTTCACAGCATGTAATAATACTGACAGTCCAGGGCATTGTGGTCTGTTGAGCTAGGGTTAGGGTTAGCAATTCAGACATATGTAATCAATATTAAACGTCTCTGACGTGGGCCACTGTCCGCAGTGTTGGGAAATTCATACCAGGCTGGAACGAGTCAAGGTAGGTGAGCATCCACGAGAAGACACCGCAGATGCATCCTACTAATACTGACAGGACCAGGAGACTCCAGAAACCGAGCATCTTCTCTTCAGTGCCATCCTCTCCTGTCACCCTCTCTGCCCGCAGCTCTTTGAGTATGGGGTAGATAAGGGCGCAGAGAAACCCTTATTACTAATTTGTATTATAATTCAATTTTCATGAAATATTCATATTCAGTATCGGTCCTTTTATATTATAACCATGTATCCACCCAGGCTCATGGTGGGGCAGGGCTCTGTCCTGGGATGCTTGAGTAAAAGGTAACCCTGACCAGGTATCCAGTCTGTCAGAATTGTTTTCAATATTTGGTTCAAAAACATGAGTGACAACAAAAATCCAACTAGGATTCTTGCATATGATGAATGAAGTCTGTCTTTGACTGTATTGTCCAGCTGATCCATCAAACCCCCAGCAGGTGAACCTTATTCATGACATAACACGGCAACAATGTAAAAAATTAAACAGCAACAGTCTAAATGTAAAGTGCATTCTAAACTCCTCTTCAATAAATTATACACAAAGAGTCATTCAGGACTGTAAAACGTGAACTACAGAACCCAGAGTCTTCATCATTAAATCTCTGGTTGCTTCATTTTTCTATCCTATATCAGATACTTTAAAGGTTTTAGTAAAGTTGCATTCTCATGGTGAGGCAAAGTGCTTTATGTGTGTGTGTGTGCGTGTCATGAACGGCTATAAAAGGCCTATAATTAAAGAGCAAAGCGGGGTTTGAGTTCGAGTTGCGGCAGACTGTCACTACTTGTAAATGGAACGCAGCCTTCCTACGGCGGACAGCTAATAACAGGAATCGGACGCGGTCCACCCAAGTCCACAGCAACCACCATAGCAACAGCCTAGCATGACCTTAAAAACATATTCTGTCTTCATAACTATAAAACACATGAAATGATTTGCAAAGTGTGAAAGTGTTACAGCTGCAGAGAGCTATGGCGGTATCTTTGGAAGCTGTTTACCTAGCTAATAATATACGATGTAACCATGGAGACAGTCAGTCACGTGAGCGAGCGGTGCATGTTTACTACAGTGAATAAGGTGATTGCGTGCACAGCGTCCACACGCTGCAGAGGGTAAAGACATTACTTCAATATTGTTTTATATTGATATATATTTGCCTTCTGTTGACCATCACCTCAGGTTCACCATTACAGTTTCAGCCTACAGATGCACACTGTCTAAATAAAATCATGTCTCAGAAATAAGCACAGCTGTTCATGTTTGTCATTAGAGTTTTATTTGTAAGAAAATTGTGAACTTCATATTGTGTATCTAATCAAAGAACATTTCACAACTCTGAGTCAACAGAAACAGGTAACAGAAATGTCTCTAATGTAGACATGTACAGTGTAGTGTAAGCATTAAAAGATCATAAAGGAAACACTAACATTTATGTGAAACTAATTGTAATAAAAAATGAACAGGTGCTTTATAGATTTAAAAGAAAGAATCTGAAAACAACACTTTTTTGGTCTAAGTGGTCAAAGTAGAAAACAGAACTGATGTTCAAAAACAAACCGTAGCTGCACTAATATTACACATCTCCATTGTTGTGGTGAACAGACATGTTGCTTTTAAAACCACATGCAGTGTGTGACCGTGACTGTTCACTGAGACCATGAACACCACTTCGCTGAAGCCTTCGCCTTCTTCTTCTTCTTCTTCTTCTTCTAAAATGGAGGCAGAAGGAGCACGAGCTGCTTTGATCTACTGAAAGGAAAAAGCAGAACATCTGAGCTGAAACCAGTCAGCTGAAACCATTAAGACAGGAACAATCATTCAATGCAGTGTCTCAGGTGGCTTAGCCTGTTACAACTGTTGATACAAGCTAAATACGGTTAACACACAGTGTCAGGGAGCTCCAGTGTGGGAACTAGTGGCTTTAGGTTTGTAGTCATTTAACTTTCATCCATTCATTCATTTAATTCAGGAGGAAGAAATGCCAGGTTGATGCAGGCTGGTTACATGCATTTGGCCCCATGCTGCCTTTAACTAAATGACTTGGTTCATTTTATGGCTGGGCTGTATGTGGGGTTATATCATGTTATTTGGGCAGGAGTACCTGTCCCCTGTTAGGCTTAGAAAGTTTCTCCATAAGTAGAGTGTCTAACTCTTATAGCACATCTGTGGCTGACAGCTTTTTGGTGGCTCTTTTTACCCCACACACTATTTACACACAGTGTGTAAATAGCCCCACTAGTTCTTTTGGGTTGCAGTTAACTTGGGAGGAAGGGGTGGGTCTGCCATGACTAGATGAATAACAATTATCTGGGATACATAAATTTCATAATGCATGCATGTATCTCTATAAACCTGGCCTGAGGGCTGCCATTTTTTACATTCGGTTATTTCTTTGTTGAGTCTAAATAATGAATGCGTTACAGTTAAACTGACACTGATCAGTGTAAATGGCTCATTGGGACACAAAAACCTTTAAATTAAATCCTATCACCTGATATCGAGTGTCAAACAATATCAAAGCTGTAAAAGCTGTTTACAGTCAGAATTTATAAAACTATGATTGTAAATAAATTCAAACAAGTGAGCTTTTCTCTTTGTGCTGAATATCGGCTTTATCTGCTGGTTTGAAGACAATAAACCACAAAAAGATGATTTAGTCACTTTGTCTGCATCATGCAGCTCGAATGTGTCGTGTAACGATGTTGAATAGCCGTCGTTATCCCTCTGCTGTGTCAGTAGGATTGTACTGTACAGCATCTCATTGATATGTGAGGAATGCTAATGTAACAGACTTACAGCATTAAAACATTTTATATTTATGTTACATTTTATAGCTGACAGATATTACTAAATATATAGAATTTACTAAATAGCTGGATGAACATGAAAAATATGTCCATAATCACAAATGACCATGAGAGCCAGTAGAATTAATTCAACTGGACACTCAAAAGATGTCCTTAAATGCTCTTTAAGTGGCAACGAACAAACAGTTAATTGCTTACTTGAGATGAAATCTGCTCAGCTACTTTGAAAACAGCTTCTAAGTGGTTCCTCCTTTAACAGGATGACTGCTCAGGGGTAAGGCCATCATGCAGTCCAGCAACCTTTATGGTTCTGCTTTGATTCACCAGGAACTATTAGGGAAACCTTCCAGTGCCTCCTGTGAAAGACACAGGGATAAACACAAACATTTATTAACATGTTCCACAGTCTTCCAGCTTGATTTTCTCATCCTGTGGACAACAACGTACATGGATGCAGGTTTATTGTTAACTTTTGTAAGGTTTATTTAGTGAACATATCCAGCTGCAGCTCCACTGTGATCCTGAACTGGATAAGCACTTAAGAAAATGTGTCAATAAATGCACATACATCAGCTTACTATATTTATCCAAACAGACGGGACCAATAATGCTTCACTGAGTTAGAGACTTTAACGTCTCTTCTATGTAAGAATGTCTCGTGCTGATACACCTGCAAACTTGACAACAAAGGTTTTTCAGACTGCATGTAGCTGTCCTCTATGTCAGCTCACACATTTACATTCATGTCACACTTATTTCTGCTTTCCCATTTTATAATTATTACTTACATTTTGATTAGATACCTTGAGTTTGTAAATGATCAGATTACATAATTGGAATACAATGTATCCAATTCAGGGTTGCGGGAGGATGAAGCCTATCCCAGCTGATACAGGACAAAGACAGGACAGGCTGCCAGTTTATTGCAGGGCTAACACAATATGTGTAACAGAAAATCCACTTAAATGTTTGATATTTCTTATAATAATCATAATTATGACTATTATTTAAAGGTTTCTTTATAAATACATTTTGATTTTTTCTAACACCTAAAATATAAACCTGAGCTGTTTCAGATTCTGACCTCTGACCTCAGTGACCTGGCTGTGTCCTCACTGCAGCTCCCTCTTGGAAGTACGTCTGCTTCTTGTCTTCCCCCAGTGTTGACCGCCTGCCCTTAATATCACGAACTGTACCTGAGGAACAAAAAAGGACAAACACTTGCCTTCATTTAAGAAGTACATTCATACAGAGGTAATCTATGGAAACACACTAGTTCACCCTTTGGGAGGAATCCGTTCCTGTGAAACATTTCTGTAAATGAACATCATGTGGAGAATGAATGAAATGAGTTCTTCAGGTGACTCAGCAGTCCCACACTGACAAATGAAATCTAGTTAAACTATTAAGCATATTTGCTCTTCTGAAATCTGTGTTAAACAACAACAAACACAAATTAGTAACAAAAATACAGCTGAATAGAGGCTTTACAAACCACCAGCAGCCATAATGCTAAATTTTAATCTTCAAATGTTTCTGAGCCGTCTTCAACCTGCTTTTAACACATTAAAGTCCCACAGTCAATGCAGCCTGACTCAATCCTAGATGTTCAGCACACAGAGACACAGAGGTACCGTTTAAAGTTTAGTGATAACCTGAGTCACTGATCATTTGCAGTATTACAGAGTCTGGCAGTCTTTGCATGATGTCCACATCACTGTAAGCTTCTAGCTGACTCTCAGGTGTGACAGGTGTGCCAGCAGGAAAGAGTAATAATAATCTGCATCCTGCGGCTTGTCATGCAGGATTAAAGGAGCCAGGCTTTGTTCACACAGCTAGGATTGTATTTTACACTGACCCTGGGTCAGTATAAGTATCATACAGTTTAAACGAAGCACTGAAACTTGCACATATTTATTATAGATGCACTGAAGCTAATCGAGATATTTGCTGTCAATCTGTGGTTGCGATTAAACACTTTACTGGAAACTTTATTAACTAGTAACTTCATCAGTCATGACAGAAGTGAAGCAGAGGGAGCCTGACCATGCGTCACACATTTGACGAGTTGGGAGTGAGAACGTGTTGGAATAACAGGAAAATGATAGACTTGTCACATTCAAAATAGAGATATGTAATAACAAACACTGGTTCACGTGATTTGGGTTCTCCATTGAAATAGTCAATAATTTAGAAAAGTAGAATATAACCGACAGGGGCATGTAATAGGATGTGGTGCTGCAAGAGAACAAGAGCAAATTAAAGAAAGAAAACCTATTGTGTTTAGTTTTGATAAATTCAAATTAAAATGTACCATTACACTCAGAGGATCAATATGAAATCAAAATATATGCAAATTCTGTATGAAGCACATGACTGATAACTGTTCTGTCCTGAGCTTTTGTTTTTACAGCACCCACTTGACCACACCAACAGTTTTTCGCCACAAAAGGGGTAATTGCAAATAATCGAGGGAGGAATATCACCAAAAGTGGGAAAGGTAAGCCCCGATGGGGGTGATAAATGGTAAATGGCCTGTATTTGTATAGCGCTTTTCTAGTCCCTAAGGACCCCAAAGCGCTTCACACTACATTCAGTCATTCACCCATTCACACACACATTCACACACTGGCGATGGCAAGCTACATTGTAGCTACAGCTGCCCTGGGGCGCACTGACAGAGGCGAGGCTGCCGGACACTGGCGCCACCGGGCCCTCTGACCACCACCAGTAGGCAACATGGGGTTAGTATCTTGCCCAAGGATATTTGGCATGCAGCCAGGAGGCAGCCTGGGATCAAATCACCGACCTTCTGATTAGTGGCTGACCTGCTCTGCCACCTGAGCTACAGCCACCATAAATGTCACCTATGGTCAAATTCTTAAAATTGGACACCAAGCATAAAAATTCTCCAAAATTTAGACACAGAATGGAGATCTAGATAGACATAATGTAGCAAGCCACATGAGGATGAAGCGTTGGAATCTATAATATGGGGAAACTAAACTCAGTAGAAAGCTGACCATGTTGATTATGTTTATTCCAGTGTGCAGAGATTGGCTATTCTGACCAGGAAATGTAATAAACAGAATTGTTGGAACAATCGGCGTCAAAAGTCACTTTTGATAGTCCAGACTGGGATGGCGTTGGACATCCTCAGGGTGGAAAAGGGTTGGTGTGACCAAGGTGTGGTTTGGCTTGTTGTATGTATATTTCAAAAGGCTCAGTGATGAATCAGGTGAGCTGGATTCATGGCAGAATCAAGACATAGATTCCCCTGCAGTGGTCAGTGAGGGAAAAACAGGGGGAAAAAAACGATGATTTAAATGTGACGTTCATATTGATACAGGTTTTGTTTCTAGGCAATTGTGCAGATGCAGGCTCTGGGCGGAGCCAGGAGTTTAACAGATTTAACATAATAACTAAACTGATTTCATTCCCTAACACAGGATGATAAGACTGGGGCAACGATACTCGAGAGGAGAATTTCCGATACTTTCTGAGATATGATGTCACTAACCTTTTCTTTTAATTTCTAGCTCCAGGTGAATTGACACATGGGAGTGTGTCAAAAAGGGGGAAGTTGAGTTTTAACATCAAACAATGGTTTTATGAATATTCTATGACTTTATTTGTGTGTTTAATAATTTAGGTATGGTAAAACTTAAGCTTGTAATGACCCAAAAGTTCCCCGACTTTTTTAGAGAACCAGTCAGAAGTATAAATCAGGATTTTCATGTTTAAGCATTAATGATTGAAATAAACTGAATAGCGTTTAGAGGATAAAATGCCTGTGTTCATGAGAAGCTGAGTATCGCACTGGAGAGGAAATCGTAGGACGGAAGGCTGAAAGAAAAACATATTTTTGTAAAAAGGTGGCAAATGGTAGAAGTAAAAATGGTTAATTTGTTTTTGATTTCTTTTACTAAAATAAGTGGTTATTTTTATTTTTATATACGCATTGTAAATGTGCTCATAATGAGTTGGCACTCAGTCTTTAGAAGGTCATAAGCTTCGTTCTGTCACGGTTTGGCATGGCAGACCGTGGGGATATGGGGAATGAGGACCCAGGCGCGGTGCTCTGTGTATAAACAGTGCGTTTATTTACAGTGATGGAAACAATAACAGTAAATCCCCGTGCTCTCCCGTGATTCCCATGTCGTGTCTTCCCAAAAAGTCCGTGCTCCGTGTTCTCCACTGCCGTGTGTCCACACACACCCCGTGCCTGCTGCCCTCCGATGTTCCACGCTCCTCCTGAGGGGAAAATGACAGAGGCAGCCGTCAAGACACTCAATTCCAGTAGGCATACACTCACAGACTTTAACTAAGCAGAAGACTAACGTGGAGTCTCATGGAATGATCCCGCGTCGGTGGGAGCTCCAAGCCTCTCCTAAGTAGCTCCCCCGACGAGCCGTGATCAGCGGCAGGTGTGTAGCTTCGGGTGTGGCCAGTCCCCTAGCTGGGCCACACCCACCAGGCCTGAAGGCGCCTGTAAACCAGTGTACATACACACCTGCGCACACACACACACACACGGAGAAGAGCAGCAACATCAAAAATACCTATAATATCACCAGTCCATGACTGCCCAGGGATCCTGGGTCGCTCAGACCCAGGACCCTGAAACGTTCGGCGTGATGGTCCGGACTGATATATTGCAGGTATTGACTTTGAGTGCAGAGGGCTAAATGCAAACACGCTTACACACACATAGATTATGATGAGAATAAGTCCCTGGGTCAGAGCGTCCTGAACATTCTGAATATTTTAAACCAATTTTGAATCACTAGTAGAACAATGAATAATAACATTAGATTATCAAGGCTAGGCAGAGAGGTGTTTTGGTTTCTGCCTTACAGAGAAAGGAACAGACACCAGACGAGGTCACGGAGATATGAGGATCCTTCGCAGCAGAGATAGATGTGGAGACTGCCGAGACAGCAACTGGGGCCGAGGATCATGCAGTTTGGGCTTCAGCTAGTCACCTAAAAAGGATGGATCCCATAAACACAGCAATAACCATGAAGGGGTTGGCGAAAAACCAGGAACACCAGACCAACGAGGTTTGAGAGGCTCTTGGTAAAAAGATGGACACGGCTGTGACCCCAGAATACACAGATCGTTGTTTGAAAATCGGGGCAGAATAATCCCCTGATCTGTGCAACGACTGAAGGGTGGTCTAACCCCTGAGGTTGAAGAAAGAAGAGCAGAGAATCACCCGACTGGAAAACACTGATAGCTGCAGCAATAAAGTTAAGGTTAAAAGCTCCTTAGACAGAGGTTCTAGTCTGAGTACGTTTGAAAGGTACAAGGTTGAGGTTGGGGAAACTGGAGCACCAAGATAAAGCTGTGGGAGAACTGGAGAGTGATGGAAGTGTCATCTGTACCTACTATTGTTGTTGTAATCATAGTTTTTCTTGCATCTGAACTGCGCAATCACAGAGGTCATCCCATATGGTCCATTCGTTAAGCGGGGACACAGGGCCTCAGGACTAAGAAGAAGAAATGAACCTCGCAAACCTGGATTCTAGGGTGTAAGTGATCTCTTTAAAAAGAGATCAAAGGGGGACTGTGAGATTATTATATTATCTTATGCCATGTTATGCCCCTAATTAAGGATTGTGAAGCTATTATGTAGTTTTAGTTTGCATTATTCTCCTGAATTAGAAGAAGGTGATAACGATTACATTTGTTAAACTGATTTGTATTACATTGGACTGCTGATTTATTGTGAATGAATGATATTGTTTTATGATGCATTATACTGCGGAGTTATAAGAAATACTGTTTTCAGAGAGTCAGGACCTTGCTTTTTCTGATAGTAGAGGGGACAGAGAGCACATTCCACGGGAGCTTCACTCCCACCATTGTTGAAGGTAGACGAAATAGGGAGCCAAGGCCATAAGTCAGGCTCGCTTTTGATTAGAGAGTCCCAAACATAATAGCTTGAACCAAGTTTGAATAATTAAGAGACCAATTGAGGAGATAAGTGTGGGAGGCGTAGTAGGGAAAGGTGTTTGTTTTTGTCTCATGTCTCAGAGGTTGTTGTCTCATTCCCTCGGCCAGAGGACGGGTAGAGAGGGTCAGAGCGAAGGCAGTGGACCTGGGAACGGTGACCCGGGCCCATGATGCCATTGATGGACATGGAAGAAGCTGAGTGAGCCGAGGAGTGACACAGCGCAACGTATGGTGACCTCTTGTGGTCAAGAGGTCAAAAGCGGGAGTGTGGAGATCAGGGAAATATTTTACTGCTACTATTCATAACCATCATCATTACCATTACATTAACTATCATTTCATCAAAGCATTTATTCAATAGATTACACATGTTTCTAGTTAAGATTATTACACCTATCACAGAGAGCTTCTGTCTGGTAAAAGGCCAGAAGCGCCAACGGGTGGGGTGAGGCTGAGTGCGTTGGAGGTCGAGACATACACACACAAACAGTAGTTAGACTCATGTTTAGGTAAGAGTTCAAATAATAGTTTGCAAAAGCTTGTGACTGCAAAATTGTGTCTGCCTAAGGGACAGTTTGCTCCAGGAGATAAGTGAGAGTAAGAAGATTAATAGGAAGCACCTGGCCTCGAGACGGAGAAGATGTCCTTTTAAATGTGTCAAAAGTCGTCAACAGAACATTTGTTGTTTTTGAAACTTATGCATGAATTGTATCTGTTTGACGCATGAGGGGGCGTCATAAACAAAAACCTGATGGTATAAAACAACTGCTTGTGTATCATTGGGTGGAGATCGATGCTGTCGGTGGGCAGTGTTCATTTCCCCACGCGTGTGTTCATTAAAATCATTGTTTGACCGAAGCTCTTCTGGACCATTATTGTTTTGTGCTCACCCTCAATAATTGAACTCGTAACACTCCATATTGTTACATGTTTCAGAAAATGTTTTGAAATTGTAGTGCACAGTTCAAAATAAAAATTTTCAAAAACCATTGCCTCTTTGTAATACATGTTTATTTCCAAAGGAATATCTAGAAGTTCAGAAGAGTAAAATTTAAACTTTTTTAGAATTAATTAGAAGATAACTCTTATGTAGTTAAACTAGAATACTCTGTGAGAGTTAGTATATAAACTCTTAACACCTAGTTAGCATTAATAAGTGTTAAATTATCAACTCCAGACAGATTTGGTACTTAACACTAAATCAGAGTTAACCAATAAGAGTTAAATTAACTCTCTCTGGTGTGGACCCATATAGACACTTTAAAAGAGTTGAAATCAAATCTGACAGTGTTAATTTGGACATGCTGGATTTGCTGTGTATGATATTATTGATCAGGGTGTGACTTTAAGTGCAAAATATTTACAAATTTAGTATCTGCCCATGTGTTTACACTGTGCACAGTGCTTATTTTTGTTCAAGATGCTGAATTACTTAGACCTGAATATTATGACACTTATTTATGTGTGAATGTTTAATAATGGAGAACATTAAAACATTACTGTTTGCCACATGTCGGCAAAGTTAGAAACATTACCGATGTTTGTACTAACTTGGTTTTAAAGCCTTTACTGTACAATATACGCCGCTCAATAGTTCACCTTAATCTTACAGAGAATGTGATGATTTTATGGATAATTAAAGTCAGTCATATATCCGACAAAGTAAAAAGTTTTGTCAGAACAATGGCACAAGCAGGATTCACTGCACTGTTAATGTTAGCTATGTTATATTGCTGCCTCTGTTCGGTGGTGTCGAGCCAAACGGACTTTAATGTGTGTTTGAACGAGCTGACGGTTCACTCGTTAAGCTGAAAGAAAGATGCTTTAATCACAGCAGTCACACATGTTGTCATGGCTACTGAACGGAGTCACGCGCAGACAGTTCTTTCTAAGAGACCAAAAGGAGATTTATTTACAACAGGGATCACCTCAGTGCTATATATATGTACAGTGAGTTGGGAGGGGGGTCCAGGGCTCCAGGGAGAGAAGGGGGGGGGGGGAATCCACACACATGCTTCCTCTTCCACACAGTCACCGCCACAGCTCCTCCGCACACACGCACTCCTCTTCAGCCGCACTCGCTCCAAAACTCCACACACGCTGCCACACCCGGGCAGGTCCCGTGGTTTGGTCCAGAAGAGGGAGGGATATCTACACACAGAAGTTAACGTTAGTTCCACAGCAAAATACATACAAGGGATTCTTTTGAAAATGCCGAGAGCACGAACTCAGGAGGTTCAACGCTCCAGCGGTGAGCTGCTCTGTGCCACTGCCTTAAATAGCAGCTGGGGAAATCAGCCAGATCAGCAGCAGGTGGACACAATCACACAGGTGCGTGGGCCAAGAGCGAGAGCCCGTAACGAGCTCCACCCAGGCAGAGAGGAGGAGGAAAGACAAGGAAAACAAAAACAAAAATGAACAACAACAACAAAACCTGTAGCCAGCGTGAGCCAACCAGAGAGACACGGGGACCGTGACAGTACCCCCCCCTTAACGGGAGCCTCCCGGCGACCCACCAGGCTTATCCGGATGACGCCGATGAAAGTCCGCAACCATCCCGGGATCCAACACAGCAGAGCGGGGAACCCAGCAACGTTCCTCAAGGCCATAACCCTCCCAATCCACCAGATAGTGAAGACCCCTCCCGCGGCGGCGAGAGTCCATGATGCGGGAGATCGTGTAGGCAGGGAGTCCACCAATGACCCGGACGGGCGGAGGGGGCCTGGAAGGAGGGCACAATGGACTGGAGAGACACGGCTTAATCTGAGACACATGGAAGACATTGTGTATCTTCATGTTGCGCGGCAACTTAAGGCGAACAGAAACCGGGTTTATCAAAGCAGCAATTTCAAACGGCCCGATGAAGGTTGAGGTGAGTTTCTTTGATTCGGTATGAACAGGAACGAAGCGTGTGGACAACCAAACCTTTTGACCGATGGTGTACTCAGGAGCGGGAGTGCGGCGCCAGTCGGCCAGAAGTTTGTTGCGTTCCTTCGTGCGCAGCAAGGCCGCCCGGGTGGCCCTCCAAACCCGGCGACACCTACGGAGGTGAAACTGGACCGAAGGGACAAAGTGCTCACCTTCCAGAGCAGGGAACAGAGGAGGCTGATACCCCAGGGAGGCCTCAAACGGAGATTGCCCTGTAGCTGAAGACGTCAGGCTATTGTGGGCATATTCCACCCAGGGCAGTTGGTCGCTCCAGATGGTTTGGTTGGAAGCAACTATGCAGCGCAGAGCGGTCTCCAGCTCCTGATTGGTGCGCTCAGTTTGTCCGTTGCTCTGTGGGTGGTAACCAGAGGAGAGACTGACCTTGGCTCCTAGCGCCGAGCAGAACTCCTTCCACACACGAGAGGTGAATTGCGGCCCACGATCCGAAACCACGTCCTCTGGGATGCCATGGAGGCGGAGGCGGAACACATGATTCGTGAGATGCCGAGCCGTCTCCAGGGCCGTCGGGAGCTTGGGGAGTGCCACAAAATGCGCAGCCTTCGAAAAGCGGTCGACAATAGTCATTATAGTGGTGTTACCTGCTGACTGTGCGAGGCCGGTAACAAAATCCACAGCGATATGGGACCACGGCCGAGACGGTGTAGGTAAAGGTTGCAGCAAGCCGGCCGGAGGTTGATGTCCCAGCTTGCTGCGGGCGCAGGTCAAACAGGCAGAGACGTACTCCCGAACGTCTCGTGATAACATGGGCCACCAGAAATAGCGCTGAAGGAAGGTGATCATTCTGTGTACTCCTGGGTGACATGTGAAGCGGGCAGTGTGAGCCCAATGCAGTACCTGAGACCGAGTGGCCGATGGAACAAAGAGCCGCCCCGCTGGTCCTCCTCCAGGGTCTCGTTCAGCCCGCTGAGCCTCACGAATGGCCGACTCGATTTCCCAAGTTATTGTACCAATGGCACAAGTTGCTGGCAGGATAGGCTCAGGGTCCCGCCTCTCCTCAGGCACCGAGAACTGACGTGATAGGGCGTCCGGCTTCACATTCCGCGAGCCCGGTCTGTAAGAGATTGAAAAGTTAAAACGGGTGAAAAAAAGAGCCCACCTGGCCTGTCGAGCATTGAGACGTTTTGCTGTTTGTAGGTAAGCCAGGTTTTTGTGGTCTGTCCATACAATGAATGGCTGAGCCGTGCCCTCCAACCAGTGCCTCCATTCCTCCAAGGCCAGTTTTATAGCCAAGAGCTCCCGGTCTCCCACGTCATAGTTGCGTTCAGCTGGGGAGAGGTGGCGAGAGAAGAAGGCACAGGGCCGTAGCTTACCCTCTCGCTGTTGTGAGAGCACGGCGCCGACCCCCGAGTCGGAGGCATCCACCTCCACAATGAATTGGAGTCGCAAGTCGGGCTGAGCCAGGATGGGCGCAGTGGTGAATCGGTCCTTGAGCTGTGTGAAGGCCTTTTGGGCCGCCTGATCCCACTGAAAAGAGAACTTAGGAGAGGTTAAGCGGGTCAAAGGCAGAGCGATTTTACTGAAATCCCTAATGAACCGGCGATAAAAATTCGCAAAGCCGAGGAACTGCTGAAGCTTACGGCGATCAGTTGGTTCCGGCCATTCCACTACAGCTTTAATCTTGGCCGGATCCGGTTTGAGGTTACCCTGGTCAATTATGTAACCCAGGAACGACACTGTTTGAACGTGAAATTCACATTTCTCCCCTTTTACAAAAAGTCTGTTCTCTAGCAGCCGCTGGAGGACCTGTTTTACATGGGTTACATGTTCGGTTTCAGACTTAGAAAAAATCAGGATGTCGTCCAGATAGACGAAAACGAAACGATCTAAGAAATCTCGGAGCACGTCGTTAACCAACGCTTGAAAGATGGCTGGGGCGTTGGTTAGCCCGAACGGCATCACCAGGTACTCAAAATGACCGAGGTGTGTGTTAAAAGCGGTTTTCCACTCATCGCCGTCTCGGAGTCTTACCAGGTGATATGCATTTCGGAGGTCCAGTTTGCTGAACATGGTGGCCCCTTGAAGGAGTTCGAATGCAGATGAGAGAAGCGGGAGAAGATATTTATTCTTGACTGTAATTTTGTTCAGCCCCTGGTAATCAAAGCAAGGACGTAGCGATTTGTCCTTCTTCTCAACAAAGAAAAACCCAGCCCCTACTGGGGACGAGGAAGGGCGTATTATGCCAGCAGCCAAGGAGTCTGAGATGTATGTCTCCATTGCTTCCCGCTCAGGCTGCGAGATGCTGTACAAGCGGCTCGTAGGTAACGGAGCCCCAGGAAGCAATTCAATCGCGCAGTCGTATGGCCGGTGGGGGGGTAACGACCTCGCTCTGTCTTTGCAAAATACCTCGGCCAAGTCATGATAAACTGCCGGCACAGAGGAGAGGTCCGGTGGTTCCAAAGCTGGGGGCGGTTCGACAGTGGAAGTGAGGGGAGGGGCTGATCTAAGACAGTTCATATGACACTCCTCCCCCCACCCAGACACGCACCCACTCTTCCAATTTATGCGAGGATTGTGTTGTTGTAACCAGGGGTGACCCAAAACCAAAGGTGCGTGTGGAGCCTGAAACACAAAAAGGCTGATTGTTTCAGAATGATTTCCAGATAACGTGAGGGTAACTGGCTCTGTAACGTGAGTGATGTCTGGTAGGCACTGTCCCGACAAAGCAGAAACATGAAGAGGGTGTGGCAATGAGTCAGAGACCAAGTTTAAGCGTTTGGCGAGATTTGAGTCAATGAAGTTTTGTTCGGCGCCGGAGTCTATTAAAGCTGAGAGAGAGTGTGTCATGGTTTGCTTAGTTATCTTGGCTGGCAGCAAAAGACGTGAAGGAGAATCTTGAGAGAGCTCGCCCACCAGTATTCCTACCTTTACTGGCGGGCGCGCCCTTTTGATCGCAACGGGCAGGTTGCCACGAAATGGCCTTTCTTGCCACAAAACAAGCACTCACCAGAAACCAAACGGCGATGGCGCTCAGTGGAATTGACCCGGGAGTGCCCCAATTGCATGGGTTCCTCTTGGTCCAACTCCTCCCTTTGCTCACGGAGCTCTGCCTGGGCTCCTCCGGGCGCCGTTTTGGGCTGCCCCGAAGGCTCATGAAAGTTGTAGAGCCGGGAACTCCGTCGTGCACGCAGGCGGCCGTCTACTTTTACACACAAAGTCATTAAAGCATCTATCGAGGTGGGCAATTCCCGCATGGTTAATTCATCCTTTAACTCTTCACAAAAATTATTTAGAAGGGTACTTCGTAATGCATCCTCACCCCAGCCAGTCTCCTCAGCCAGAATCTGGAAGTCAATGGAGTAGTCTGCCATACTCCGCTTCCCCTGCTTCAGGTTCAGCAATCGATGAGCTGCTGCTTCAGCGCCGGATCCCTTCTCAAAAACATTTTTAAATTTTGAGAGAAAAACAGCATAGGATATGTCTGGATTGGCTTTAAGTGCTGCCTGAGCCCACAGCAGCGCGCGGTCACGTAACAACTGAACAAAAAATGCGATTCTTGCTCCATCATCTTCAAACAAACGTCTCTGTTGGCGGAAAACCAAAGAGCATTGCGTCAAAAATCCTGCACATTTGGACAGCTCACCAGAGAAGGGCTCAGGGGCAGGTAGACGAAGACCTGTGGTGCCTGGTTCCAGAGCAGAGGGGGCTGTTACCTCAGCTGCAGCCAGCTCCACAGCTGGGGCTTCGGCTCCTTGCGGGGCAGGGTGAGCCACGGAGGGTGGTCCTTCCAGCGGTGTAAGCCGAGCCACTGCCTGGGTGAGAGACGCAATCTGGCCTAGCAGGTGTGAGAACATTGCCTCGTGGCGGACCAGTAGCGCCTCCTGTGACGCGAGGGCTCGCTGGACTGGGTCTTGGTCTGCTGAGTCCATATTCTGGCTGGAACGTTCTGTCATGGTTACTGAACGGACTCACGCGCAGACAGTTCTTTCTAAGAGACCAAAAGGAGATTTCTATACAACAGGGATCACCTGAGTGCTATATATATGTACAGTGAGTTGGGAGGGGGCTCCAGGGCTCCAGGGAGAGAAGGGGGGGGGGAATCCACACACACGCTTCCTCTTCCACACAGTCACCGCCACAGCTCCTCCGCACACACGCACTCCTCTTCAGCCGCACTCGCTCCAAAACTCCACACACGCTGCCACACCTGGGCAGGTCCCGTGATTTGGTCCAGAAGAGGGATATCTACACACAGAAGTTAACGTTAGTTCCACAGCAAAATACATACAAGGGATTCTTTTTAAAATGCCGAGAGCACGAACTCAGGAGGTTCAACGTTCCAGCGGTGAGCTGCTCTGTGCCACTGCCTTAAATAGCAGCTGGGGAAATCAGCCAGATCAGCAGCAGGTGGACACAATCACACAGGTGCGTGGGCCAAGAGCGAGAGCCCGTAACGAGCTCCACCCAGGCAGAGAGGAGGAGGAAAGACAAGGAAAACAAAAACAAAAACGAACAACAACAACAAAACCTGTAGCCAGCGTGAGCCAACCAGAGAGACACGGGGACCGTGACACGTGTCCACTGTACCATCTGGGAACTCTTCTTGTTTAGCACTCGTAATAACACAAACACTAAATCCTCCTTCTCTTGTGCTGTTTTGTAGCAGTGTGTACACCTGAGACTGTCACCTGTCTGTCTGTCCTGCACTCTCTCTCTGTTTCTTTCTCTCTGATTGTGGAATAAAAGTATGAACATGTATTTATAAGTTACACTTGTGTTTGAATCCTGCAGCTTATCACACATTTGATTTCCATGTGTGACAACTGCAAGTGTCCAGAGTGAGGACAGACTGAGGGACCCACTGCTGCACATCATCTGTGAGGCTTTGCACCCCTGATGATCCACCAGGACAAACTCAGCAGTGTGTGAGGAAGAGGGGGAGGAGGAGGAAGAGCCAGCAGCAGCTGACAGATGGAGAGAATAGACAGACTGTTCCCTGTTTGTGAAGGACTGCTAGAAAAGTTGAGAATCCTTTCATCCTTTCATAATCAATGCTTGGAGTTTGTCAGAATTAGTGGGTTTTTGTTTGTCCGCCCGCCTCTTGAGGATTTAAGATCTGGGGAGTTTCCAGGCCATGGACCCAAAATTTCAACGTTTTGGCCCCTGAGCCACTTAGTTATGACTCTTTCCTTATGGTACGGTGCTCCATCGTGCTGGAAAATGCATTGTTCTACACCAAACTGTTGTTGGATTGTTGGAAGAAGTTGCTGTTGGAGGGTGTTTTGGTACCATTCTTTATTCATGACTGTGTTTTTGGGCAAAATTGTGAGTGAGCCCACTCCCTTGGTTGAGAAGGAACCCCACACATGAATGGTCTCAGGATGCTTCACTGTTGGCATGACACAGGACTGATGGTAGCGCTCACCCTTTCTTCTCTGGACAAGCCTTTTTCCAGATACCCCAAACAATCGGAAAGAGGCTTCATCGAAGAATATTACTTTGCCCCAGTTCTCAGCAGTCCATTCACCATACTTTCTGCAGAAGATCAATGTGTCCCTGATGGGTTTTGTTTTGGAGAGAAGTGGCTTCTTTGCTGCCCTTCTTGACAGCAGGCCATCTTCCAAAAGTCTTCGCCTCACTGTGCGTGCAGATGTGCTCACACCTGCCTGCTGCCATTCCTGAGCAAGCTCTGCACTGGTGGCACTCTGATCCCGCAGCTGAATCCTGTTTAGGAGACGATCCTGGCGCTTGCTGCACTTTCTTGGATGCCCTGAAACCTTCTTAACAAGAATTTAACCTCTTTCCTTGAAGTTCTTGATGATCCTATAAATTGTTCATTTAGGTGCAATCTTAGTAGCCACAATACCCTTGCCTGTGACACCATTTTTATGCAAAGCAATGATGGATGCACCCATTTCTTTGCAGGTCACCATGGTTAACAATGGAAGAACAATGATTTCAAGCATCACCCTCCTTTTAACATGTCAAGTCTGCCATCCTAACCCAATCAGCCTGACATAATGATCTCCAGATTTGTTCTCGTCAACATTCTCACCTGAGTTGATGAGAACATTTTGAAATGATCTCAGCAGGTCCTTTTATGGCATGAAATGCTGAATGATGAAATGCAGTGGAAATTGAATTTTTGAGATTAAGTTCATTTTCATGACAAAGAAGGATTTTGAAATCCATCTGATCACTCTCCTTAACATTCTAGGGAATTGCTATTATAAAAACTGAAGCAGCAAACTTTGTGAAAACCAGCCAGTATTTGTATCATTCTCAAAACTTTTGGCCACGAATGTATGATCTGAATTTGAGTGTAATGAAACAAACTCCCAACATGTGATATTGTTTTACAGCTGTATTAAATAAGTTGTTACTGCTGATGCTTCACAAAGATCAGGTGTGCTGCAAACTAAAGCTATGCTCCATGCAGGTACAAGTTTTTCTAGTTTGAACTTCCTTAAAGAATCCTTCCTTTGCTAAAAACACAAAACATCATTTAAGACAGCTTTGTTTCTCAGAAATATGAGCTTCTTGTGTTCGTCTTTGGGTTCTACTTTCTTGGGTTCCCAACAGCTATCTTTATGGTCTCAGTCCTTCTGTATCTAATGTTTGCATGTGATTCCTCATCTTCCAACACAGTTTTGCTTTGTTGTGCTTAAATCCCAGAAACATGTGAGGCTCAGCTCCGAGATCCATAAACAGATCACATCTGTTAGTTTTTTATCTAAAAGCTTTAATCAGAATTAACACAAGTTAGATCTTGAAGTGTGCTCTCTATATCAGAGAAAACAGAGCTGCTGAACATTTTTTCATATTAGCATCTGTAAGATTTGTGGAAAAAGCACTGATTCAGTCCACCAACCTAGTTCGGTTTTTAACTTATCTGAAATATGTTTGAGTCATAAATCCAGTTTAGAGAATGAGCTGCTGATCAAGGCTTTAATTCTCGAAGTATATGTAACTGAGCATTAGGGTTAACCCTAATAGGGTGTAGAATAACATTTGAAAGAAATGGATTAATAATTTATTCATCCCATCAATGAAACATACACTGTAAAAAAAAATTGTAATATAAAAGTATTTTGTACTGTTCTTCTAGAATATCATTAAATTTACATAAATAGACTGTGATTTTACATTTCAAATGTAAATTAACGTAAAATCACTGTAATGTAATAAAACATAATTTTCTTGTTTTTCAAATGTATTTGTCTGTACATATGCATATTTAGATTGATAAAATACATTCACAAATGTATCATAATTTCACAAATATTTGTCCGTTATTTGAAAGATTGAACTGTTAAAATCAAATGTAATGCTATGGAAAAATATATAAAATGATTCTTATAAACTTTTTTTACATCAAATAATTATTATTATTATTGTTATTTAGGGTGATTGTGGCTCAAGAGTTGGCAGTTTGCCTTGTAATCAGAAGGTTGCCGGTTCGAGTCCCGGCTTGGACACTCTCGGTTGTTGTGTCCTTGGCCAAGACACTTCACCTACCACCTACTAGTGATGTGTCGGTCGTGAATGAAATGGCTCTTTGAAGTGAACAGGCAGCTGTGTAGATGGCTTTTCCCGATACTCTCTATGCTACATGTTCAGATTTACAGGGTGGGCCATTTATATGGATACACCGTAATAACATGGGAATGGTTGGTGATATTAAAGTCCTGTTTGTGGCACATTAGTATATGTGAGGGGGCAAACTCCTCAAGATGGGTGGTGACCATGGTGGCCATTTAGAAGTCGGCCATCTTGGATAGAACTTTTGTTTTTTCAATAGGAAGAGGGCCATGTGACAAATCAAACTTATTGGTAATGTCACAACAAAAACAATGGTGTGCTTGGTTTCAACGTAAAAGAAAGAAAAGATTCAGGATGTGACTGAGCCGGACAAGGACGGACAAGGTAAGCGACTCATGTTGTAACTGACGTCAGACGCCGGAGATTTTGGCGGAAAATTAAAGCAAATGGTAGTTTAGATTTGAACAAATTCATTTAAGCTTCAGTATTACCAAATAAACTTATCAATTGTCTTATAACTAACAATATTTGTCTAAATAATCTCCAACACCCTGGAGAACAACGGGGAGAGTTTAGAGACTCTCCAAGATTATATTGATCAGTGCTTTCAGGATCTCGTGATGAAGAAGGCCCAGTGTGCAGCTTCCCCGGCCAAACCTGAGATGCCATCGTCGAAAAGACAATGCCCGGCAGATTCCCCCGGCTCAACATCGCCAGCCGGCAAAGATATTGCCGACATACTGGAGTCAATCGACAAGCGATTGTCCAGTTTCGACGCAAGGCTGTCCTTGGTGGAGATTCTTCACCGAGAATTTAAATGCTTGCGAGAATCCCTGGAGTTCAGCCAGCAGCAGGTGGAAACGCTTGCTGCTGAAAATGCCACGCTAAGGGAGTCGGTGAACTGTCTCACAGAAAATGTTACCCAGCTCAATAGAGAAAATAAAAAAATAAAAGAAACAGTTATTGATCTACAAGCTCGTAGCATGCGTGATAATCTGGTATTTTCTGGTATTCCAGAAGCCGCTGGAGAGGACGCGGAGACCACGGTAAAAAGCTTCATCAAAACCCACCTGAAGCTGCCGGAGGACATGGTGAAGAACATCGTCTTTGATCGGGTGCATCGCCTCGGCCCCATTCGGGCTACGGCCGGGAGACCACGTCCTATCGTGGCCAAATTCGGCCACTTCAAACAAAAGCAACATGTGAAAAGCCGCGGCAGGGAATTAAAAGGAACGGACTTCAGCGTGAACGACCAGTTCCCCAAAGAGATCTTGGAACGACGCAGGGTCCTCTTCCCAATCTGACGCGGCTTCATCCAGAAGGGCTCCCGCGCTGTCATCGCTGTGGACCGGCTGTACGTGGACGGACAGCTCCACCGCGACCCCAACATCACTCCATGGCTGTATTAACCTCACACCAGATAAGAATCAGCTACACCCTTTCCCTATCCACTCACACTAACTTGCATTAACATCTGTTTAACTTACCGGTATCAAATCGCACCTTAAAGTGTGATTTCATAGCAGAATTAACACCGTCACTCTCCGTCAGTGATTTAATTGGAATGTTTACGTTTTGTTTTTTTGTTTTTTTCTTCTCGTTTTTTTTTTTCTCTCTCTTTCCCCCCTCTTGGTTTTATGCTGCTCACCCCTGTCCTTGGTTTCTTTCTTTATTCCTTTCACTGCCTCGATCACCTGCTTCGACACTCATCCACAAACAACATCCTTTATTTCGACACATACGCACCATGCGCTCAACGGCAGCACATTTACTTCAGTCAGACAGCGCACACAGTCCTATAGGATACACACACTTAAGCCAAGCCTACTCATATTAGTAAATATGCAAACACATAGTCAGACTCAGGGAGCATCTCGCCACACATTTTTTTTCTCTCTCCCTCTCTTTATTTATGAACAAGTGACGTATTCTCTCCACCTGTCTAAGCGACGCACACAGCATACATCCCTAGTTATACACAAACATCTATGGGTACACTGAGGTTCATTACATGGAATATAAATGGAGCTGGCTCCAGAGAAAAGAGGTTAAAAATATTTATCCAACTCAAAAAACTACAGGCAGATGTTGTCCTTTTACAAGAGACCCACAGACCTCTTAGAGGTTCGAATGAACTTAAAACACCTGAGTTTCCTAATGTGTTCTCAGCTTGTTATAATTCTAGACAAAGGGGAGTAGCAATTTTAATACATAAAAACATTAATTTCACAGTACTCGATACAGTTATAGATCCAGAGGGCAGATTCTTAATCATTAAACTATCTATACGTGATAAAAAGCTATGTATTGTAAGTGTATATGGTCCAAATGTTGATGATCCCTCATTCTTTCACGGTTTTTTCAGTGCACTCTCTGAACACTTAGATGGCACACTTGTTCTTGGAGGCGACCTCAACCTTGGACTAAATGAAGACATGGATAGGCTCAATACAGCAGGAACTCAGCGTAATTGGCAGTCCACAAATATAATCAAACAGTATATGAGCGACTTTGGTCTTTGCGATGCATGGCGCTCCCTTCACCCCACCAGTAAGGAATATACTTTTTTCTCACATGTCCATCACTCTTACTCTCGTCTGGATTATTTTTTGGTCAGCAGCTCACTGCTGAGCGACATTTCAGACACTGAGATTCACCCTATAGCTGTCAGCGATCATGGTCCTGTATCTTTAACACTAATGCACAAGAATAATACTACGCCAAGAAAAAACTGGAGATTTAATATATCACTACTTAAAGATGAAGACTTTATTAAATATTTTAAAAAAGAGTGGACTTCATATTTAGACTATAATGACACTCCCGAAACATCAGCTTCTGTTCTATGGGAAGCAGGGAAAGCTGTGATGAGAGGTAAAATAATTTCTTTCTCATCACATAAAAAGAAAAAAGAAAACAAAAATATTCAGGAATTAGAAAAAAACATCAAATCACTAGAAGAAGCCTACGCGTCCCACCAAGATCAGGAAACATTGAACAAAATACGCAAAACAAAACTAGAATTAAATGATATAATTGATAAAAAAAACAAAATTCTTAGTACAAAGACTACGCTTACAAAATTATGAACATGGTAATAAATCCGGTCAATTTCTAGCAAACCAGCTAAAAATAAATAAAGAAAAAACAACTATATGTGCTGTTCAAGATTCATCTGGGAACACAATATATGAACCGATACAAATAAACAACATTTTCAGGGATTTCTATAAAACGTTGTATTCACCACAAATAAACCCATCTAAAAAGGAAATTGATCAGTTTTTGGACAACATAACTCTTCCAATATTATTAGACACTCAAGCAATGGCACTGGATTCACCACTGACAGCAGGTGAACTCCAGGAAGCCCTGATAAGTATGCCCAATAATAAGGCTCCAGGTCCAGACGGCTTTCCTGCAGAATTCTACAAAGAATTCTGGTCGATTCTAGCACCAGTTTTCTACAGAACGTTGTTGGAAATCAAAGAAAAGGGCAGACTTCCATCAAATATGAATTCTGCAAACATTAATCTCCTGCTAAAACCAGGCAAAGACCCTGTATATCCCTCAAGCTATCGTCCAATATCCCTTATAAATGTAGACCTTAAAACAATCTGCAAAGCTCTCTCAAAGAGACTGGAGAAAATAACCCCCCTCTTAATTCATCCTGACCAAACTGGTTTCATAAAAGGTAGGCACTCATCAACAAATACACGTAGATTACTTAATTTGATAGACTACTCATACAGTAAAAACCTAGAGACTACAATATTCTCTTTAGACGCAGAAAAAGCATTTGACAGAGTTAACTGGAAATTTCTATTTGCAACTTTACACAAATTTGGTTTTGGATCCTCTTTCATAAACTGGTTAAAAATATTATATAATTCCCCAACAGCTTGTGTCAGAACAAATGACCAGACATCCTCCAGCTTCTGTCTCTTGAGGGGCACCAGGCAGGGATGCCCACTCTCCCCTTCACTGTTTGCAATTTTTATTGAACCACTAGCAGCAGCAATTAGACAGAATTCAGTAATTAAGGGCATAAAATGCAAGAACGTGGAACATAAAATCAGCCTTTATGCGGATGATGTGTTACTCTTTCTCCAAAATTCACAAACCAATATCTCTGGGGTGATTGAATTGATAAACTCTTTTGCAAGAATATCAGATTACTCAATTAACTGGTCAAAATCTACAGTCCTACCGATTAATTGCTCCCTCCATAATTCCTCTTCTACACCACTGCAATCGGGAAATATAAAATATTTAGGTATTAATGTTTCTCCCAAGCTTGCAGATCTAACTAAATTAAACCATATCCCACTTTTAAAGAAGGTAGAAGGTGATCTGGCTAGGTGGAAATGTCTACCCATATCACTCATGGGAAGGGTTGCCGCTATAAAAATGATGGTCTTACCAAAAATAAATTATTTATTCTCAATGATCCCAACTAAACCGCCACAAGATTGGTTCAGATCTCTAGATTCATGTATGTCCAAATTCCTTTGGAAAAATAAACCCCCACGTATAAGCTTAAAAACACTACAAAAGACCAAGTATAAAGGAGGATTAGAACTACCTAACTTTCAGCACTACTTCTTAGCCAACAGGCTTCAGTTTATCTCAGGATGGCTAAAACATACCCTCTTAGATGAACCTTGGCTAGATGTAGAACAAGCACTTTGCAATAATCTAGAGATTTCAGATCTACCATTTATCAGCTCAAACATCCAACGACATGAATGCTTCAAAAGCGTCAACATCAGCTCTTCTCTGACAGCATGGTGGGAGTTTCTAAAATTGACGGAGTCTTCATTAATCCCATGCAAACGTACACCTATCTGGAACAACCCTGACATATTACAAAACAATAATATGATAAACTTTTCAGATTGGAGTGGTAAAGGAATCAAATATTTAGAACATATACTAGAAGGAACAGAATTTATTTCATTTGACGGACTAGTTACACAATATGGGCTCAACAAGAAAAGATTTTTAGAATATCAACAAATTAAATCCATAGTAAAAAAGAAATTTAAACCGGGTCAAGTTGAACTACAAACACCACCAAGTGTGGTTCAATTTCTTACTCTTAAAACCCCCAAATTACTATCCAAAATATACAGAATGTTTTCTAAAACAGATGAATCAATATCACTTCCTATTGCAAAATGGGAAGCGGATTTATCAGTTAACTTAGACCAAAACTTCTGGTCTCAGACTTGCTTAAAAACCTTTCATCTAATCAGAAATCCCAGTCTTCAATTAATTCAATACAAAATATTACATAGAGTGCACTATACAGGTCATCGGATGTTCAAGATGGGCTTTACGTCTACCAACAACTGCTCACACTGCCAAACCAATTCACCGGACAATTATATCCACGCTCTTTGGTTCTGTCCACCAGTTCAGAAGTTTTGGCGCGAGATATGTGAAGACTTATCAAAGTGTCTGAAATGTAACATTCCAACTTCCCCCTTAGTGTGTTTGTTGGGCAGCTTAGATAATGTCACTTCAGAAAAGAATATAGCCCATATGGTTTTCACTGCCCTATGCATAGCCAAGAAAACAGTCCTCATGAACTGGAAAAATAAAAATAATCTTAATTCTAACCAATATAGAAATTATCTATTAGATTACATTAGTCTTGATACAGCCTCTGCCACCACATCAGATCAATTGTTCTGGGCTCCTTTGATCAGCTCCATCACCTAGTGGGGGTGGGGGGTCATAGTTTGGTCCCGCCTTCACTGTTGTGATTGGTGTGGGGGTAGGGACAGGCTTAGGGCGTCGGGGGGTTCCCCGGAGGCATCTTTCTTGGGGGGCTCAACCCGGGGTAGCGGTCATGTCCAACTGGGGGCTCTGTTGGCTCTTAGGTGACGGTTTCCTCGTGGCTGCGTGCAGCGGGGCTAGGGGAGGGTCTGTGCTGACGGACGTGGGTTACTGACCTGGTAGCCTGGCTGCCCCTGGGTGGGTCCGGGATGGGCGTGAGGTTCTGGGGGCGCTCCGTCTCTGGGCTGGGGCCCTGGCCGGGCCTCGGGGGCTTGGGTCCTGGTTGTTGTGTTGCCGGGGTTGTGGGCGGGTGGGTGCATGGGGGCCCGGCCCTGGCGCAGGGTGCCGCCGGTGCGTCGAGCCACCTGGGGGGCTCTTCAACTGGTGAGGGAGGTTGTCACATCTTGCAGGAGCTTTCCTCTCTTCAGGAACTCTCTCTGCAGGAGGGGGAGATACAGGAGAGGTGGAGGAAGATCTCAGCCTGGGCGTCTATTGTCTTATGTAGTCTGGAAGATGAGTGGATGGTGGGGTGGGTGCAGTTTTCTCTGTGGTGGGGTTGGGTGGACTGTCCCGGGCTCTGTGGGGCCGGGCGGCGCTGCTGCACTGGGCCCCGGTCTGGATGGGCCTGGGCCCCCTTTCCCTGGCGGGTCGCGGAGTATGGGGGTGCCTACTGGGGTCAGCGGGGGAGCTGGCCCCAGGGAGGGGTCACTTGCCCCTCCCTTCCTTCCCTCCCCATCTCCAGCTGCCTCCCTCTTCCCGCTCCACCACAACCACCCACACATGCAGGGCCTTGGAGTAGGGGTGTGTCACCAGGATGCAGAGGAGGCTACCCCCCCCCCCTCTGTCCCCTTCTGGCTGCCTCTGCCTCAATTTTATCCCACAACTTAGACATTCACATTACTCACACTCTCATTACACATACACATAGGATCTTGGGGGTGGGCACGCTACACGGATTCCAAAAGACCATCAGGGTGTACACCTCACCCCTGGCGTCGTTGCCCACCTCTCAATTTTAAATACACGTAGACATTGAGGGCTAGCAGGAGGGACTATGCGCTTACCTGCTGCTCTCTGGCAGGTAGCTCCATGCCCTCCTGGGTTTTAAATGCACCTTAGAACACACATGCATCAACACTACAATGAGCGGGTGGAGGGAGGTTTGGAGTCTTCTCTCACCCCCGTTCTCTGCGGCCTGCTGGAGCGGGGAGGCTAGAAGGAGGAGTTGGCCGTCCGACTGCGGTCTGGAGTGTGGGGCCTCCCTGCTGCTGCGGAGTCGGGGCGGTCTGCCTCTCCCCACCGCAGGGAAAAGGGTTACACCACCTGGGTCTGGGTGCAGTTTCCCCCCTCCAGGGGCAAGGGTACCTAGACCCGGTTCGTAGAGTACGCTTGGGGAGTGTGATCGTGTGTACAGCGTCTCTTTATGTTTGTCTCCACGTTGGTTGAGTGTGGAGTAAGTGCATATGAGAGCATGAGGGTGGGAATGGATGTTTGTATCTGTGTGTGCCTGTATGTCTGTGTCTATATGTCAGGTTGGGTATCAGACGCCACCTCTCTGGGGACATCTCAGGCCCTCCAAGGTTCCTATCTCCCCCCACCACTTCCCCTGCCAGTGGCAGACGCCCTCAGACATCAGTGCATTGGTGGTTCTTTGTGTCCGGGGATGGGCGTCCAGGTACACACCGGCTCACTCCTTGGTGGCTGCTTGTCGGGGCCTGGAGCCTGGGGCTCGCTCGGGCCACTTCGGGGGTGGGGTGCCCTCGGCCTCTCAGCCTGGGGCTCGGTCACTCAGGCACAGCTGGCTGCCGGCGGAGCTCACGGGCGCGTCACTGCAACCCCCCCTGGCTTCTGCTCCGCGGCTGCTGAGTGAGCCCTCATCTGGGACTCTCCTCAGCTCTTTCTGGGACAGTGGCGCGGCTGCCCCTCTGTTGGTCTTCCTTGATCTCTTGTGTTCTGGGGGCCTCTGGATGTCTGGAGTTTGATCTCCTCCATACCTGCTTCATGCCCTGGAGGACGGGGCAGTGGCTCCCCACACCCTCTAGCAGATCATTACATGAAGGAACCTTTTAAAAAAACAAGCGCGTCCATGCTCACAAGTGTACACACGGGTGCTCACACACACAAACTACACCCTTTTTGGCTCCTACCTCAAAGCACACTGTGTTCTGTTGATCTTATGTGCTGCACAATAATGTTTAATATTTAGTATTTACTGTCATATTCCCATATATCATTGTGATGTTGTTTATTCTATTACTCTTGTTCTCTTCTTCTTGTTTTCTTTTTTCTTTCTCAACAGGTGATCCAGGTGATCGATAGATGCATTTTTTTTTCTGCCCATTCTGTTGGTTTTTGTTTTTTGCCCTTGTCCCTCTTCTCAGCTGTTTCTCTTTCCCTCTTTCTCTCTCCCCTTCTTTCCCCCAGTCAAGTCTGTCCCGTATTCAGCAAGTGAAAATAAAATAAACAATAAAAGGTGAATCAAATGGACCATTACGGCAAGGCTGGGATGGTCAATTTGGTAAAGTAAATCCGTTGGGCATCTTTCTTTGCCTTTAGACAATAATTCTGATGGCAAAAGAGCCAAACGGGACAGGCAAAAAAAAAAAGAAAAAAGAAAAAAGGATGTGACTGAGCCAGACTTTAGAAAGGATCCAACAGAGAAAGAATCAGTGGTCAATCTGAATCACTGTTCTTACCTGATCTATAAAGCACTTTGTCACTATGTTCACAAACTTCTATACAAAGAAATGACTTTTCATCCTGTCCTGGTACAAAAAAAAAGGCTTTTTTTTGCTGATTATCTAAGAAATCAAAGAAATATCATCTCAATATCAACTTAACATCAATTTAACATCAGCAGTGCCATCATGTCGCCAAATACTTGTACTACCAGTTACCATGCAGTACAGTAATGAAGTATATCCAGGTAAACATACTAATCTATATGTTCTCATGTTAAACCATGTAAATGAATAGGACCTGTGTATGTGGCCATGTAAAATGAGAAGTTGTTGTGACTTAAAGTATTTGACAGTAGAAAGAGAATGAGTTGCTGAGTTAGTTACAAATATACTGAATTATCATTTCATAGAATCAGCTCAAGCCGCTCATGTGCAGAGGATATGACCAGTTTCAGCTCTGGATAGTCAATAGCTGTTCTCCATGATTTACTCCTATGTCATGTTTGTGTAATCAAAGGCTATCATGCTGCCTTCATCTGGTTTTTACTGCACTACAAACTTCTTCAATTATGTTTCAAAGAACTGAAGTTTTTCCCCTCTCATAATATTTGTGTAAATATCAGTGTGCACAGAAGATCACTAGATGAAGAGTCTGAGTAGCTCATAGACCCAACAGCACCTCAGCCTCCTCAATCCTGAACTCCTTCAACATTGTAAGAAAACCTTTGAGCCACATGGATGTAGAGTAATGTTGGCCAGTATTACACTTGGATCAATAACAGCATTATAAATATTTGTAATGATGTCACTGATGATTTTTTCTCAGATACTGTCTATTAGCTAAATTAATTAATGATGGCAGGAAGGATGAAGAGAAGCCTTCCTCCTCTTCCTCCCTTTGTGTGTTTCTGTGCTACTTTTACTGTGTTGGTCGTGCTCAGTCATCTGTATTCCCTGAATGCAGTAAAAAGTCTTGTTCTGTACTCTAAGTACGTTAAACTATAAACAAAGAACAAACACACAGAAACACAACACAACAAGCTCATATATTTGACATATTAGTGAACAAACTCAAACACAGCGAGCATCCTATTCATCATCTGGATGATATTTTGCAGCAGAAGTCAAATCCAGGTTAATTCTACCTGATGCAGCTCTGCAGATTCTTCTTCTCCTGTCTCCTTGTCCATCTCTGGACTCCTGTCCTCTCTATCACAGTCTCTCTTTAAAGAAGTGGCTCATCGCCTACAAAATGAATCACATCTACTGATATATATTTCACCACAATAAACGTATTTGATGAAGCCATGAAAGGACACAGGGCTGCAGGATTTTGAACCCTCTGTGGCACTAAGATACAGATGAATACATGAAAATAGTAGCCCCCCCTTTTTATTTCCATGCTTAAAGTCACTTTCTTTTCTGTTAATGTCTATTTTTTTGTAATACAAGTTTCACCAGCAGAGGGTGCTTGGTGTCTCACTCATCAGTAGCTGACACCTCGCTAGAAGAAGTGTAGTCAGTACAGCCCGTGAACTGAGTAGCTCCTGTTAACCTGCTGTTTCTCTGTTTTTGCAGTTTGTGCACAAATAAATTTTCTACAGTGTAACAAACACAATGCAGGCTGATGGACTAACAGCTGCTAACTTCCATCCAAACACACAGCCAGTTCACTTCACGATGAGCTCAGAAAGCAGCGAGTCACATACTAACCACAATAATCAGGGTAAGAGCAGCTCTGACTGTGCTTCTCTGTCCAATCAGCAACAGTTCACAACAATGAGAGGAGGCTTAAGGAGGATCAATTTGTTCCTGCTGATAGAAACTGCTGGGACTGTGTGATGTCTGAGACTCGGGTGGAGCTCAGGATTTATCAGAGGAGAGCTGCCTGGTTACAGCTTTGTTCTTTGTTTTCAGCACTGAAGCATCCAAGCATGAATCTCTCCACATTTATTCATACTTGCCACTGAGATGCTGCCTATTTACCTTAACACATGTGATGATATTAAGAAACTAAATGTAATGGGTAAAGACCTTATCATGAGTCAGTAATCAGATGAAACATTATTTCTAAAAGATTAAAAAAAAAATCAAGTTCAAATAAGTATTGAAAACTGTAAAGAATGTCCAAGACATCTGGATTAACATAAAATCTTAATAACTGAACTCTGCCATAAATGATAAACTAGAAAAAGATTTCTGTAGCATTCCTGTTAAATAAGAAATCAGATATTTGGGAATTCATCTCGCAAATGACCAAAAACTAAATCAGTCGTTGAACGTGGAGAATAAAGTAAAATAATTCAAAGAGATTTTATCAGTTCTAGGGAGAATTTATCGAACAACAATGGAAAGTTTACCAAGGTGTACCAATCCAATTTTTATCTGATCGACTGTCTATAGAAATGAAACAGGTGAGACAGGTGGGATCAATATTAATGTTCTGTAAATATATGAAAAACCAACAGAAGAGTGAAAACATTTAGTGTTTCTAGAAAGATGTTTCACCTCATAGCTGCTCACAGACTGTATTCACAAGTGACAAACTGCAATATCTAACTCTACAGTAGATCTACAGTATATAAAGAAACTGCTGAACATTATGGATAATGCTGGGCATCCTCTGCACACGGCCATAAACAACCAGAGGAGTCTGTTCAGTGACAGGTTGCTTCTCCCAAAGACAAGAACCAACAGACTTAAAAACTCCTTTGTCCCACACATTATCAAACTGTTTAACTCCTCTCTGGAGGGGAAAGGGAGGGGAAACAGGAGGACAAAGGAGGGGGGAACAACTAAACTGTAGTGTCTTTTCACTGTGCAATACTTTTGTTAATAACCAATGGTTGCAATAGACTCACAATACTTGAATAGTGCAATCCCCTTGTGTTCTTATTTCTATTTATTCCTTGTATACTCTGTATTTATATGTGTCTCTGTATTTATATATGTGTATATATGGTGTCTGCTCACATTCTGTAACTTCTGTCAGTGTTGTGCTATTGGAAACCGAATTTCCCGGAGGAACCCACCCGAGGGATTAATAAAGTTTTATCTAATCGAATCTAAATATATTCTGCATTCAATTATATTCAGAGGTGTTTGAAAGCCTTTCCAGCTGAGTTTGATCCAGGAGGGTCTGAAGCCAGTGTCAGACAGAGACTGTGCAGAGACTGTAGAAGGACAGAGCAGCAGCAGAGCAGTCCAGATACACTGATGATCGTCTTTTAGATCCAGAGGGACACACAGGGATGTTGCTGGAGTCTACATTGTGTCTGACAGTGGAGCTGTTCTCAGAGCAGTTCACTCTGCAGCACTGACAGTCATCTGCACTTCTTTTCATTCCTCTGTCAGTCACTGCTGGATGCAGCTCTCCTCTCCACTCCACCTCCAAGTAACATGGCCTAGTCAGAGCGTCTCTACACACAAGCTGCCGCTGCTTCAACCTCTCTGGATCATCAGGACACAGCTCATCCTCTCTCAGCACACACACCATCCTGTTTACCATCACCAGTCCCACCTGCAGAGAGAAGAAGGAAGAGCAGAGGAGATAAACCAGTGTTTCCAGAGACTCTTCATCAGCTGTCAGTCAGTGATGCAGCACATCCAGGATAAAGAGCAGCAGGGACTTCAGTGCTGGGACTGTACTAGGACTCATTGTTGGTTCACTTTTTCTAATCTTTGGATTTTTATTGAAGTTGATGAAAATGTTTGTCCCGCTTAGTTTTAGTTTGGACTTTCATTCATTAGAATAACCTTGGTGTGTCCACTCTGAGCTCTTCAGGAACCCCAACAACAACCCCAACAATCCAGATGGAATGGTTCCAGCAGTTAACTGGAGGAATTCCATCCAAACATCTGCTCTCACTAAATTCTTCCTCACCTACAGACTGTGTTCTTCACTGCTTTAAACTTGGAAATGAATGCAGTCATTGGTCTGTGTGCTGCTTTGTTCAGGTTGGCTGCTTACAGTGTTTGATTAGAGCTGCTGACAGTGTTTGATTAGAGCTGAAGCCTGTCACCATTCTCCCCTCATAGCTTCACTGAGAAACTGCAGCTTTACAGGAAACACTGGATCTTTGTTTCATACTGACTGTGTTTAGTACAATAGTGCTGACAGCACCACCCACTCACTCCAACACTCTATTTGACCCCACAGTCTTCAGTCTTAAGTCTAGACTCTTATTAAGATCAGACAGCTGCTCCACATCTGGATTCTTCAGCCTGTTTCCTTTCAGGTCCAGCTCTCTCAGATGGGAGGGGTTGGACTTCAGTGCTGCTGCCAGATAACCACAGCTGATCTTTGACAAACCACAGTGCCACAATCTGTATAAAGAATGAAACATGCAAGTTTATTAGACAAATTGTGTGCTAGAAATCATTCAGTGTTTCATAATCTGTTCAGAGCTGAAGAAGGTTCAGAATGTAGAAGTTTAGAAAATGGAAACTCCAACCCACATAGCAAAATTGGTATGGCCCGAATCTGGCCCACACAATGTGCTTACACATGGCCCACATACCGCAAAGAATGTCGGCCCTTTGGTGGCCTGGATCTGGTTTGCCAGAGGTGGCCCACACATGGGCCAGCACAAGGCCAGTTGCAGACACACTGGTGGTCATGCGCTGGCCCATGTGTGGATTACTTCTGGCAAATCTGTTCTGGGCCACCAAAGGGCCATCATTCTTTGCGGCATGTGGGCCATGTGTAAGTTGTGTGCAGCCACGGGCCAGTTGCAGACACACTGCTGGCCCTGTGCTAGCCCAGAACAATTTCAGCTCTGGCCCCAGATGTCAGCCTCATATGTACCTTAATCAAGCCATGTAATAACAACATGTGCCGGAACATAATAGTACAAAAGTAACATGACGAAACTCTGTTCAAACAGTGAATGGACTGATTCTTATATAGCGCGTTTCTACCCTCCCGAATTACTCAAAGTAAATGGTAAATGACCTGTATTTGTATAGCCTTTACTTAGTCCCTATGGACCCCAAAGCGCTTTACACTACATTCAGTCATCCACCCATTCACACACACTGGTGATGGCAAGGTACATTGTAGCCACAGCTGCCCGGGAGCGCACTAACACAGGCGAGGCTCGACCCGTTGACAGTAGGCAACGGGTGAAGTGTCTTGCTCAAGAACACAACAACCGAGACTCTATACAACATGCCACATTCGCCCAATCATACTCTTTCTCTAAACTGACTGCTTCCTAACTACATTCATTCACATTCGACATGCAGACTGGAGGAGCCAGGGATCAAACCATTAACCTTCTGATCAGTAAGTGCTCTACCTGCTGAGCTACAACCACCCAGTGGTAAACATGAGAAAACCCTCACTAGATTTTGGATAAAGTGCACATTCACAAACTGTCAAACCTGCCTTTGAAACATTGGCTACCATAGCAGTTTAGTATTGCAATATGGCATTTTGGTCTTCTAACTAAAATAGGAAAATAGGAACATAAATAGTGCCATCATTGCCAGACCTGGCCCACATCTGCTTGATATACACCCTGCCATGACACCAGTCAGTCAGAAGTGCCAGGTTGATGCTGGATCCGGGCAAGACCTGTTTTCTATGAGCCTTGGCAGACACACACATAAACCAAACCACAATCAGGCCAGATGTGGCATGCCATCACATAAACAGTGCCATCTATGCCAGGCCTGGCCCAAATCTGGATGACGAACCACTTACCATCCCGGAAGTCAGTCAGCAGTGCCGGCTTGACACCAGATCCGGGTGTTATGGATTCAAATATTGGGGATGGATACAAGAGGAAAAACCACAATAACAACACTGGTCCGGCCGGGTTGAGTCAAACGATGATTTTAATGATCACACGCGTGGGAGATGGTGCTACCTTATACCCTTCAGACGTACTCAGACTAGAACCTCTGTCCAAGGAGCTTTTAGCCTTTATTTTATTGCTGCAGTCACCAGTGTCTTCCAGTTGGGTGATCCACTGCTCTTCTTTCTTTAACCTCAGGGGTTAGACAACCCTTCAGTCATTGCACAGATCAGGGGATTATTCTGCCCCGATGTTAAACAACAATCTGTGTATCCTCGGGTCCTGTGTATCCCGTGTATTCCCCAGAAAAAGGAACAGGAACGTGTCCCCCTTTTGCCCAAGAGCCTCTCGAACCTCATTGGTCTGGTGTTCCTGGATCTCCACCAACCCATTCATGGTTATTGCTGTGTTTATGGGATCCATCCTTTTGAGGTGACTTATCAGAGCCCAAACGCCATGACACTTGGACCCAGTTGGTGTCTCGGTAGTCACTGTGTCTGCCTCTGCTGCGAAGGATCCTCGTATATCTGTGACCTCGTCTGGTGTCTGTTCCTTTCTCTGTAAGAGACAGAAAACCAAAACACCTCTCTGCCTAGCCCTAATAATCTACTGTTGTTATCTACTGACCTTCTGGTGATTCAGAATTGGTTTAGAATATTCAGAATGTCCCAGGGACTTATTCTAATCATATCCTATGTGTGTGTAAGCGTGTTTGCATTTAGCCCTCTGCACGCAAAGTCAATACCTGCAATATATCAGTCCGGACCATCACGCCGGACGAAGCTTATGACCTTCAAAAGACCAAGTGCCAACTCATTATAAGCACATTTGCAAGGTGTGTAAGAAAATTATTAAAACCACTCATGTGTTTCCTTCCGCCTACTGTCCCACGGTTTCCTCTCCAGTGTGGTACTCAGCTTCTCGTGAACACAGGCATTTTATCTTCTAAACGCTATTCAGTTATTTCAATGATTAATGCTTAAACATGGAAAAATGATTTATGCTTCTCACTGGTTCTCTAAAAAAGTCCGGAAACCTTTTGGGTCACTATTAGCCCAAGCTTTACCATACCTAAGTTATTAAAACAAATGTAGTCATAAAAATGTTCATATAACCCTTGTTTGATGTTAAAACCCAACTCCCCCCCCCCCCCTTTTTTGACACATTCCAATGGGTCAAATCAACGGAGCTAGAAAATTAAAAGAAAAGGTTAGTGACCTCATCTCTCAGAAAGTATCAGACTTTCTCCTATCCAGTGTCGTAGCTCCAGTAGGCTCCGCCCGGAGCCAAGAAAAGCATGATATTTGTGTTGTGTAAGCGCGTGCGGCCTTCTATGCTCAAAGTCACTCCAGTCCATAGATCAGCCAGACATCGCGCTGACTGTAGCTTTTAACCCTTATCAACTTGAGCACAACTCTATAATGAGCAACAAACTGCAATATGTATAAAAATGATCATGGTTACACCTGCAATGAAAGATCATACGATTATCCTGACACCTGTAAATAGAAGATTAACCTGAGGTTATGACAATCACCGGAACACAAATGTTAATATAATGTCAAAAGCTTCAATAAATCATTAATGCAATGCTTGTTATATGATTCTGATGCAATAATAATGCTGATGCTAAAATAACAGTAAAACACCCCCTTTTATCACGTTTACAAACTTCACAAATAAACGTTTATCCATGCTTCTTTTGAATTTCATTTCCCCCTGTTTTTCCCTCACTGACCACAGCAGGGGAACCTATGTTTTGATTCAGCCATGAAAGCAGCTCACCTGATTCATCACTGAGCCCCATCGCCACTGGCGTCTGATAGGGTGGTGCTGCATATTCTTCCTTTAATGTCTCTATTTTCAATCTGTTAATTAGAGTGCTTAAACATCAAGTAGACTACGTCCACAACAAGTCAATACAGCTGTAAATGTGGCCAATTATCAATCTATTACCAAGCAATAATGAAAAATAGCTTTTATTTTATGCATGCTTTTAGTCAAACACTCACCCAGAGGATCTTCAATCCCAGAAAATTCCTTCTCCTCATTTAATAAGTCTGTCCTCCTTCCATGCCCTGGTAACTGGTCCATCCAGAGCCATATCATCTCGAAATATACATACAACAAGCCAAACCACACCTTGGTCACACCAACCTTTTTCCGCCCTGAAGATGTCCAACGCCATCTTAGTCTGGATCAGGGTTCTAATAGATTTGCAATTTTCGTTAGTTTTTATTTTTATTTAGTTTCGACTTCAGATTTTCAATTTTATGTCAGTTGTAATTAGTTTTTACCAATTGTTTGCTAGTTTAGTTTAGCTTCTATTTTTTTTGAAAATCCTTAGTTTCAGTTTAGTTTTGATCAGTTTCAGTTATAGTATTAGTTGTGTTTGCAATAATTAAATGTAACAAAATCCCAGTTTCATCATATCAGTCATGCTCTTCTGCTTATCCTTGGGTATTGAGACTATTAATTCTTGCAGCTCCGGGTGTTTGCAATTTTGGTTCAAGTGAATTGATAAACCTTTTTCAAGGCAATTGACTCACACAGTTATGTAGATGTCCCAGTCCTGTTCAATTCAATTCAATTCAATTTTATTTATATAGCGCCAAATCACAACAAAAGTCGCCTCAAGGCGCTTCATAGATACAGAGAAAAACCCAACAATCATATGACCCCCTATGAGCAAGCACTTTGGCGACAGTGGGAAGGAAAAACTCCCTTTTAACAGGAAGAAACCTCCGGCAGAACCAGGCTCAGGGAGGGGCGGCCATCTGCTGCGACCGGTTGGGGTGAGAGAAGGAAGACAGGATAAAAGACATGCTGTGGAAGAGAGACAGAGGTTAATAACAGATATGATTCAATGCAGAGAGGTCTATTAATACATAGTGAGTGAGAAAGGTGACTGGAAAGGAAAAACTCAATGCATCTTGGGAATCCCCCGGCAGCCTACGTCTATTGCAGCATAACTAAGGGAGGATTCAGGGTCACCTGGTCCAGCCCTAACTATATGCTTTAGCAAAAAGGAAAGTTTTAAGCCTAATCTTAAAAGTAGAGATAGTTTCTGTCTCCCGAATCCAAACTGGAAGCTGGTTCCACAGAAGAGGGGCCTGAAAACTGAAGGCTCTGCCTCCCATTCTACTTTTAAATACTCTAGGAACAACAAGTAGGCCTGCAGAGCGAGAGCGAAGTGCTCTAATAGGGTGATATGGTACTACAAGGTCATTAAGATAAGATGGGGCCTGATTATTTAAGACCTTGTATGTGAGGAGCAGGATTTTGAATTCAATTCTGGATTTAACAGGAAGCCAATGAAGGGAAGCCAAAACAGGAGAAATATGCTCTCTCCTTCTAGTCCCTGTCAGTACTCTTGCTGCAGCATTTTGGATTAGCTGAAGGCTTTTCAGGGAGTTTTTTGGACATCCTAATAATAATGAATTACAGTAGTCCAGCCTGGAAGTAATAAATGCATGAACTAGTTTTTCAGCGTCACTCTGAGACAGGATATTTCTAATTTTAGAGATGTTGCGCAAATGGAAGAAAGCAGTCTTACATATTTGTTTAATATGTGCGTTGAAGGACATGTCCTGGTCAAAAATGACTCCAAGGTTCCTCACAGCGTTACTGGAGGCCAAGGTAATGCCATCCAGAGTAAGAATCTGGTTAGATACCATATTTCTAAGATTTTCAGGGCCGAGTACAATAACCTCAGTTTTATCTGAATTAAGAAGCAGAAAGTTAGCGGCCATCCAGGTCTTTATGTCTTTAAGACATTCCTGCAGTTTAACTAATTGGTGTGTGTTATGTGGCTTCATGGACAGATAGAGCTGGGTGTCATCGGCATAGCAGTGAAAATGTATGCTATGTCTTCTAATGATGCTGCCTAAGGGAAGCATGTATAATGTAAACAGAATTGGTCCTAGCACTGAACCCTGTGGAACTCCATAATTAACCTCAGTGTGTGAAGAGGACTCTCCATTTACATGCACAAATTGGAGTCTATTAGATAGATATGATACAAACCACTGCAGTGCAGTACCTGTAATACCTACAGCATGTTCTAATCGCTCTAATAGGATATTATGGTCGACAGTATCGAACGCTGCACTGAGGTCTAGCAGGACAAGCACAGAGATGAGTCCACTGTCAGAGGCCATAAGAAGATCATTTGTAACCTTCACTAAAGCTGTTTCTGTGCTGTGATGAGCTCTGAAACCTGACTGAAACTCTTCAAATAAACCATTCCTCTGCAGATGATCTGTTAGCTGTTTGACAACTACTCTTTCAAGGATTTTTGATATGAAAGGAAGGTTGGAGATTGGCCTATAATTAGCTAAGACTGCTGGGTCTAGAGATGGCTTTTTGAGTAAAGGTTTAACCACAGCCAGCTTGAAGCCCTGTGGTACATAGCCGACCATTAGAGATAGGTTGATCATATTTAAGATCGAAGAATTAATCAATGGCAGGACTTCTTTGAGCAGTTTTGTAGGAATGGGGTCTAAAAGACACGTTGATGGTTTGGAGGAAGTAATTATTGAAGTTAACTCAGAAAGATCAATTGGAGAAAAAGAGTCTAACTTAACATCAATGGTACTAAGAGTAGCTGTAGATAATATTACATCTGTGGGATGATTACTGGTAATTTTTTCTCTAATGATAAAAATTTTATTTGTGAAGAAGTTCATGAAGTCATTACTAGTTAACGTTAAAGGGATGGTTGGCTCAACAGAGCTCTGACTCTTTGTCAGCCTGGCTACAGTGCTGAAGAGAAACCTGGGGTTGTTCTTATTTTCTTCAATCAGTGATGAATAGTAAGATGTTCTGGCTTTGCGGAGGGCTTTCTTATAAAGCAGCAAACTATTTCTCCAGGCTAAATGATGATCCTCTAAATTTGTGACACGCCATTTCCTCTCCAGATTACGAGTCATCTGCTTTAGGGTACGTGTTTGAGAATTATACCACGGAGTCAGGTACTTCTGATTAGAGACCTTAGTTTTCACTGGAGCTACAGTATCCAGAGTCGTACGTAGTGAGGAGGTGAAATTATTAACAAGATAATCGACCTCTGTTGTGGTAGCGTTCAGATAGCTGCTCTGCTCTGTGTTGGTACAGGGCATTGAAGATGATAACAGTGGGTGGATTATATTCTTAAACTTAGTTACAGCGCTTTCAGAAAGACATCTACTTTGATAAAATCTACTCTCCACCGCTGTGTAATCAATTATTGTAAATGTAAATGTTATCAGGAAATGATCAGACAGGAGAGGGTTTTCAGGAAACACTGTTAAATGTTCAGTTTCTATGCCATATGTTAAAACAAGATCTAGAGTGTGATTAAAGTGGTGGGTGGGTTCTTTTACATTTTGAGAGAAGCCAATTGAGTCTAATAACAGACTAAATGCCATGTTGAGGCTGTCATTTTTAGCATCTACATGGATGTTAAAATCACCCACAATAATTATTTTATTTGAGCTCAGAACTAAATTAGATATAAAGTCTGAGAAATCAGACAGAAACTCTGTGTAAGGCCCAGGTGGACGATAGATGATAACAAGTAAGACTGGTTTCTGAGTTTCACAGCTGGGGTGGACAATGTTAAGCATCAGGCTTTCAAATGAATTAAAAGTCTGTCTTGGTCTTTCATTAATTAATAGGCTGGTGTGAAAAATTGCTGCCACACCGCCCCCTCGGCCTGTGCTTCGAGGTTTCTGGTAGTTAGAATGACTCGGGGGTGTTGATTCATTTAAACTAACATAATCATCCTGCTGCAACCAGGTTTCTGTAAGGCAGAGTAAATCAATTTGTTGATCAATTATTAAGTCATGTACTAACAGAGACTTGGAGGAGAGAGACCTAATATTTAATAATCCACATTTCACTGTTTTACTCTTTGGTTCAGATGTGGATACTGTATTGTTCTTTCTTTTTGATTGTTTATGTTTAAGTTGTTTGTTGCTGGTTTTTAGTTTGTTTTTTGCCTTTTTGGAAGCTGACACAGTCTCTATGGAGATGGGTTTTTGGGGGGGTAGCAGGAGGAGAGAAGCTGCAGAGAGGCGTGTAAGACTGCAACTCTGCTTCCTGGTCCCAACTCTGGATAGTCATATTTTGGGGGGTTTAATAAATTTGTCCATATTTCTAGAAATGAGAGCTGCTCCATCCAAAGTGGGATGGATGCCGTCTCTCCTAACAAGACCAGGTTTCCTCCAGAAGGTTTGCCAATTATCTATGAAGCCCACATCGTTTCTGGGACACCACTCAGACAGCCAGCAATTTAAGGAGAACATGCGGCTAAACATGTCACTCCTGGTCTGATTGGGGAGGGGACCAGAGAAAACTACAGAGTCCGACATTGTTTTAGCAAAGTTGCACATCGATTCAATATTGATTTTAGTGACCTCCGATTGGCGTAACCGGGTGTCATTACTGCCGACGTGAATTATGATTTTACTGAATTTACGTTTACCCTTAGCCAGCAGTTTTAAATTTCCTTCAATGTCGCCTGCTCTGGCCCCTGGAAGACAATTGACTATGGTTGCCGGTGTCTCTAGCTTCACATGTCTGAGAACAGAATCACCAATTACCAGAGTTTGACCCCCGGCGGGTGTGTCACCGAGTGGGGAAAAACGGTTAGACACATGAACGGGTTGGTGGTGTACCTGGGGCTTCTGTTTAGGACTATGCTTCCTCCTCACCGTGACCTAGCCGCCCTCTTTCCCCAGCTGCTTGGGGTCTGCCGGGGAACAGCTAGCGGGGCCTACGCTATCTTCGGCTGCACCAGCTACAGGGGCCTGGCTAGCTACGGGTGAATGAAGGGTGCGAAGCCGAGTCTCCAATTCAGTAATCCTGGCCTCCAGAGCTGCAAATATGCTACATTTGTTACAGATATCATTACTGCTAAAGGAGGCCGAGGAGTAACTAAACATCTGACACAATGAGCAAGAGAGTGCAGGAGGGACAGGTGAAGTAGCCATGGTGCTAACGAGTCGGCTACGAGCTAAGCTAAGCTAGCGAAACAGTACAGAGACAGTGAGTGAATACTTTGGCTATAAATTAGGTAGTGAGTACACAGAAAGTGTGCTTCGGATGAAGCACGTGAAGATTATACTATGAAAGAAGAATGTATTTAAAAGTTGTTAATTAAATTGCTAAGCAAATAAGCTACTCAGAAACACCACTGTGTTTGAGCAGGAACAGGAAGTGATACTCTACCGCAGAGCGAGCGAACACCAAGTGACAGCCAACTATCCTCTCAGCTGTTCTCACAATGCGTTGTAGAGCTTTCCTATTATAGTCAGTGCAGCTACCGCCCCACACAGTGATGCAGCTGGAGAGGATACTTTCAATAGTTTCTCTGTAGAATGTGGTCAGGATGGGTGGTGGAGCACTTGCCCGCTTGAGTTTGCGCAGGAAGTAGAGGCGCTGTTGTGCTTTCTTGGCCAGTGATGCTGTGTTGGTGGTCCAGGAGAGGTCCTCACTGATGTGCACCCCCAGGAACTTGGTGCTGCTCACCCTCTCCACCGCAGCGCCGTCGATGGTCAATGGGGGGTGACAGGCGTGGCCTCTCTGGAAGTTGACAATAATCTCCTTGGTCTTACTAACATTTAGCAGGAGGTTGTTGTCTCTGCACCACGTGGTCAGGAGCTCAACCTCTTTCCTGTAGTGGGTCTAATCGCCCTTGGTGATGAGCCCCACCAGCGTTGTGTCGTCCGCAAACTTCACAAGATGGTTGGAGCTGTAGGTTGGTGTACAGTCATGTGTCAACAGGGTGAAGAGCAGAGGACTGAGCACACAGCCTTGTGGAGCCCCCGTGCTCAGGGTGATGCTGTTTGAGACCTTGTTGCCCACACGCACCGCTTGAGGCCTCTGGCTGAGGAAATCCAGCAGCCAGTTGCAGAGGGAGATGCTGAGGCCCAGTCTGTCCAGTTTACAGATGAGTTGTTGTGGTATTATGGTGTTGAATGCTGAGCTAAAGTCTATGAACAGCATTCTCACATATGAGTCTTTCTTGTCCAGATGAGTTAGGGCTGGGTGGAGGGCAGAGCAGATTGCATCCTCTGTGGATCGTTTCGCTCTGTATGCGAACTGGTGTGGGTCCAGGGTGGGAGGTAGGGTTGATTTGATGTGTGACATGACTAGTCGTTCAAAGCACTTCATAATAATGAGTGTCAGTGCCACGGGGCGGTAGTCATTGAAACAGGCTGGGGATGGTTTCTTTGGCACAGGTATGGTGGTGGCAGTCTTGAAGCATGATGGGACAGTGGCTTGCCTCAGAGAGGTATTAAAGATGTCTGTGAAGACATTCTTCAGCTCCTCTGCGCAGTCTTTCAGCACCCTACCAGGGATGTTATCTGGACCCGCTGCTTTCCGGGCGTTGATGGTGATGAGTGTTCTCTTCACGCTGGCAGCAGACAGGCACAGAGGCTGGTCGTGTGGAGGTGGTGGTGTTTTCTGTGGGCGTGTGTTGTTCTGTGCTTCAAATCGTGCAAAGAAGCTGTTCAGGTTGTTGAGCAGAGTGGTGTCGCTCTCACAGCTACGCGCTACAGGCTTGTAGTCTGTAATAGCCTGGATGCCTTGCCATAGGCTTCTTGCGTCCTTGCTATCATTGAAGTGGGAGGTTATCTTGTGTGTGTAGTCCTGTTTCGCTTTCCTGATGCCACGGGACAGGTTGGCTCTCGCTGTTCTCAGGCCTATTTCATCCCCATTTCTGAAGGCCTTGTCTCTGGCCTTCAGCAGCCTGTGGACATCTCCTGTTAGCCATGGCTTCCGGTTGGCTCGAGTTGTGATACTTTTCAATTGTGTTACATCATCAATGCATTTGGTGATGTATGAGCTCACCGTGTCTGTGTACTCCTCGATGTCTATGATGTTATTGTAGGTGGCTGCTTCCTTGAATATGTCCCAATCAGTTGACCCAAAGCAGTCTTGAAGAGCAGAGGTGGCCTCCTGTGGCCACACTCTTACCTCTTTCATAACAGGTTTGATGACCTTCACTCTCTGTCTGTATGCTGGCATTAGCATAACAGTGAGGTGATCAGAGGTGCCGATATGGGGGAGGGGGATGGCTTTGTATTCTCCATTTTCCTGTGTGTAGACCAAGTCCAATATGTTATCTCCCCTTGTTGGAAAATGTACATGCTGATGAAACTTTGGGAGAACAGTTTTAAGATCAGCATGATTAAAGTCTCCTGTGAGGATGATGAAACCGTCTGGGTGTGCTGTTTGTTGCTCACTGATGGCCTGATACAGTTCGTTCAGCGCCGCATTTCTATCGCTGTTGTTGCTAAATGGAGGTATATAAGTAGCGACCAACAAGATCGAACTTACCTCCCTGGGCAAATAGAAAGGGCGACACTTCATGATCATGAACTCCGCCAGTGATGAGCAGTGTTTGTGTACTACAGTGGCATCACGATACCACTCGTCACAGATGTATACACAGACCCCACCACCTTGGGTCTTGCCTCCGTCTACGAGAGCCCTGTCGGCTCTGTAGCATGCTAACTGCTCCAGTTGTATGGCCGAGTCCGGAATGTTGTCATTAAGCCATGTCTCAGTGAAAACTAGCACACAACAGTCACTTACTTTGCGATTCGCTGATCTCAGAAGTCGTATGTTAGGGAAGAAAAACTGACTCCTCCCCCCTCTCTCGAGGGCAGGAGGAAATGCACGGTCCATCCCCCAGGTAACCCGTTGCTGCTGAAAGTTGGACCGCCCGGGACGACGCTGGCGTCTCCCACGGCGGACCACTGTCCACCCATCATCCTCAAATGCAGCCATCCGGCTGTATGAGTTATTGTGTGTAATGTCGCCTTTGCTATATATGTAATAATAAAGACAAAATGAAAACAAACGTGCTTATGTATTTATTAATGTATTTATCAATTTATTTGTTTATCTATTTATTTATTCATAAGCGTTAATACAAAAATTAAATCAAAGAAAAACAAAGAAAAACTGAATTTAAAGTAATATAATTTGTAAAGTGTGCCGCCGCGACGTTTCGGCCCTAAAAAGGGCCTTCTTCAGGCTGTGGCACAAAAACAATGAAAACTGTAGTGTCTCTATGTCTCAGAGATGTTGCTCTGTCAGTGTCTGTAGGCGAAATGCCCTCCCTCGCTGTATCCGCTCCTTTTATACCCTCTGTTCAGTTAAAAATCCCAATCGCTTTTTCCAGTCAAAGTTATTTCTATGTATATTGCCCTTTCATTTTACTTCTGAAAAATACCATTTCCATGGATTATGATATTGCCTTGTACGTACTAAATTATTATAGGCCCCAATGTATTTATTTATCATATTTTACAGTACCATTTGTCATCCAGTTTTAAATTGTAAAATTTTAACCACAAATTAGATGTAATGAATTTTTGACTTGTAAATTTTTAAATTTTTAAATCCCCAAATCCCATGTGCCCATTGTGCTTACGATGTAAATATGAATTATCGACCTTGTAACCATGTTTTTAATTTGTAAATATGTTTTTAATTCCCAATGAACTTTTAAAACCTGTAAATTTGTACTTCCCCCAAGAATTTATCCCAAAATCCCCCATTCGTATCAACCCATACTTACCATGCAACTATTTTAAAAAAGTTTTTTGAAATTTCTAACTCCTCCCACTAACTATAGTCCCAATGAGGGTTAGAGTGGGGGATAGGGGTGAAATGGGGTTAGGGGGGGTTAGGGTTAGGGTTAGGGGAAGGGGACTGAGCCTGCGGGTTAGGGTGTTAGGATGAATGTTTGGGCCCCTCCTCCAAGTGGAGGCGGGCGGTGCACGGGCCATCCCTCGGTAAGGTGCCTGGACCCTGGATTGTCCACGGCGTCCGCCATGGCGCACCAGAGTCCAGTCAGAAGTCCATCCAACCATGGTGAGTTGGATGGAGGCGAGTGTTTTTAAATTGGTTTTTCTACCAAAGTTTAAATTAAATTGTTAAATTAAAATTTTAACTCAAATATGTAATTTTTAACTTAGATTTTTAAAGAAATAAAATGAAGAAAATGAATTGGTTTTGAAAAAAACCTTTTAGTTATTAAAGAAAAAAGAAATCAAATTAAATTATTATAGGCCAAATGAATATGAATTTGTGTGCCTATGTGGCGACGTTTCGACCTGTGAAGGTCTTCTTCAGGCCTAGGCACACACAGCAAAAGGAAAAAACAGGCTTGCTCTCAGCGATCTGCTCTGTCCGGAGGTTTGGAGTGGAATGAGCAGAGAGTGCCTTCCCCTTTTATTTATACCCTCCCACTTTTTTTCAGTTCGAATTTAGTTTTAGAAAGTCAAATTCGTTTTTTACTTTGGTGTTCTTAGTTTTTTGGATAGAAATTTCACAAATGTATTTTTCCATCACTCCTCACTGGCAATAACATGTTTTTAGAAAGTTTTTAATTTTTTAACCATGTAAATAATTTATAATCATGTAAACATTTTTTTAATCACATAGGTAATTTGTAACCATGTCTATTGTATTTTTTATCATGTATGTAGTATTTTTAATCTTTTAATGTGAATAATGAAATGAGTTTTTAATTTTTTAATGTGAATAATGAATTGAGTTTTTAATTGTAAATTTGCAATACTGTCCCAATTAGGATTATAGCCAAATTGAAATTGTAATTAAATTTAATTATGAATCCAATTAATTAGGTTTAAGGCCAGAATATTGAAATGGTTGTGGTTAGGGTTTGTCATGTGGGTTGGGGCTTAATTAAAGAATTGTGTTAGGGCCAGATTAGGGAATGAAAACTGACTCCTCCCCCCTCTTTCGAAGGCAGGAGGACGTGCACGGTCCATCCCCCAGGTGACCCGTTGCTGCTGGAAGTTGGACCGCCCAGGACGCCGCTGGCGCCTCCCGCGACGGACCACCGTCCACCCATCCTCATCATCAAAAAAAGCCATCGAGCCCGATGAACTTTTTATTGTTGTGTTGTTGTTGTTTATTGATGTAGAGCGTGTATTTTTATTATTGTGGTGTCGCCTTTGGTATTTATTAATAATGTCGCCTTTGGTATCTAAGTAATCAAAAAATAAAAGTGGCAATGAAGGAAACAAAATAAAATGAAATAAAAAATTTTGTTGTGTTTTTGTTATTTATTAGTTTTGAATATATGAATTAAAAATAAAATGAATTAAATCAAATTAAAGCAAATCAAATTCCAATTTGTGCCGCCGCGACGTTTCGGCCCTGAAAAGGGCCTTCTTCAGGCTGTGGCACAAAAAACAAGAAAAACAAACTTCTGTGTGTTTGTCTAGTCTCTGTGATGTTGCTCCTTCTGTGTCTCAAGGCGAAATGCCCGTTCTGTGTGTGTCAGCTCCTTTTATACCCTCTGCTCCAGTTAGATTTGTCATTCGTCGTTTTTTATCCAAATTTCCTTCCTATGTAAATAGCCCTTTCCCATTAGTTTTTTAAAAATACTCACTCCATGAATTATGATATGTCCCAGTATGTACTTAATTATTGTAAGCCCAAATCATATTTACACCCAATATTAAAAGTCCAATTTAACATGAAATTTTTAATAATAATTTTTAATCCCAAAATTTATCTTAAATGTGATTACATATTAATTTTTTACTTGTAAATTTTTAGACCCCCAAATTCTGTATGACCCTTGTGCTCAAACTACAAATATGAAATTTTTAACCCAATAATACCCTAAATTATTAAAATTATCAAAGTAAATCATGAATTAGTTGCAATTCCCCCATGAATTTTTATGATTACAATGACTCATTGTAAATATTGAACCCCTCCCTCTGCCCATCCTCCCAATAAGGGTTAGTATGGGGGGCGGGGGGTGAAATGGGGTAGGGGGGATAAGGTTAGGGTTAGGGCTGGGTGTGGGGGTGTGGTTAAGATTAGGGCCAGATATAAGGGTGGGGGATGTGGGATTGAGTCCGGTCCCTGAAGGGTCCAGACGGTGCTCTGTCCATCCCTCCGCCTCTGCCACTTGTCCCCTGCTGGACACGTCTACGGGAAGGCAGCCGCCCTCTCCCGTGACGCACCACCGTCCAGCCTTCTGAGTCCATCCGGGACCCCATGGTCAAATTCTTAACCTTTTGTATGTCTTGATGTCGCCTTTGTTATCTTTATTTAATAATTGCTTTAATGTGCTATTTATTTCAGTTAGATATGTAAAATATGTGTATATGAATTTACAATCACAAACAAAGGTGAGAAAAAAAGAAAAAATGTAAATGAAATTTGTTTTTAAACAAAAATAAATTAAATTAATAAAATTGTTTAAATTTTAATAAGTGAAAATCAATGAATTAATGTGCCCACTGCCGCGACGTTTCGACCCAGGATAGGTCTTCCTCAGGCTGGGGCACAATGAATTTCAAGCTGGGAATACACAGAGAGAGAGAGATGTTGTCTCTTCAACGGTCAGCTCCCAAATGAGCTCCTCTCTGCTGTGCAGCCTTTTATAGCCTTGGTTTGGTGTTTGTGAGTTTTTGAATTTTAGCTTAGGCAATGTGTTTTCAAATGTCTGTGATGCTTTTAGACTAAAATGAATGTGTTATTTTTACCATTGTAATAAAATTGTATGAAATGTATTTTTATTTTGTATATTATGTGAATTTTTAAGGAATTATATTTTTTGAAGTGATGTATATAAGATTTTGAAATTTTCATGTGTATGTTTTTAATCCAATTACGTTTTTATGAATTTTTCAGGTTTGCAGGGAAATGTATTTATAATTTTAAATTTTAACCTTGGATGAGTATGTTTTTCACCGAATTACGTTTTTATGCTTTCTGGGTTTGATATTTAAGCAATATTGTGTTTTTAAGGGTTTTAATAAGGTTTGTGATTTTAATGACTGTTGTTGTGTTTTGAGTGTAAATTATGAAGCGATAAAAAGGGTCCTGAATCAAAATGTCTTGTTTTAATGGTTTTAATAAAGTTTTAATCCCCAATATGTCCCATTTCCCAATTTGTTGTTTGTTCTACATTAGTTGTGATATGTAATAATACATTGTTATTTATTGTAATCAGATAATTATTTATTTATTTAAGTATTTAGACAGATTAACCCCCCCAAAAAAGGTTAGGGTTAGGGTAAGACATTTGGGGTGGGGCTAATGTAATTGGTTAGGGTAGGGTAAATAATTGGGGTGGGGCTAAAGTCGTAGTGGTTAAGGTTAGGGCAAAGTATTGGGGTGGGGTTAAATTAAGCCATAAGGGTTAAGGTTAGGATTAAGTAATAGGGTGGGGTTAAATTAAATCAACCCAAATAGGTTGGAGTTAGGGTACGGACTGGGATCGGGACTCTAACCGAAAAGTGTTCACCAGAATTTGGGTTATACATTGGGTTTAGAAGTGAAGTGCCTAATTATATTTCATATTCAGTCCCCCCGGTTCTCTTGTGTCCAATAATCGTATCCACTTCCTCTCCATTTTCTTTCTTTCCCCTTCCGTCCAACTCGAATTACTTTGCAGTCCTGATACCCTTAGCGAATGATACCCATGTGAAATGAAATGTTTTACTAAAAGTGTGTGTGTTTCCTTCCTGTTTTTGATGTTATACCTGTGTTGCATCATCCTGGTGGATATTGAGTTTCCTGTTTCTCCTATGTATTGTGTGTCACATTTGGAGCAGAAAATCATGTACACACAATTGACAGTGCGTGGCGTAAAAGTCTGGGGGATCCTAAATATAGTTTTATTGAGCCTATTTTGCACAAAGTCCAATTTAATGAATGTACCGGCCAAGACCGTGGTTTTCTGCAACGGCTGTAAGGGAGCAAGCCTTGCCCTCACCAGGTGGTCCTTGAGGTTGCTGTTTCTCCTGTATGCCGAGATGACTTGATATCTGCTCAGGAGACCCTGGTTTTCCATGATCATCCTATAGTTATTTTTGAATTTGCAATTGAGTAACCTGCTCCTAGGTGAAAAGGTGGTGATGAGCGGAATCCATTCTTTATTGATACTTGGTCTTTGTATGTGGAAGGTCTTAAGACAATGTCTCAGGAAGGACCTTGAGTATCCCCTCTTCCTAAGAGCCCGGAAAAGGGTTCTGACTGCTTCGAAAAAGTCTGCCCTTTGAGTGCAGATCCGATGAAACCTAATGAGTTGTGATTTGACGAGACCTTTGTAGGTGTGCCGGGGGTGATAACTGGATTTAAACAGCAATGAGTGTGTGTCTGTTGTTTTGAAATATACCTTAATGTCCAGCGCTTGTTGGTTGTGAAAAGACTGTCCCTTGTACACAGTAGTGTCCAAGAAATCAATTGACTGATGATCAAATTCATATTTAAGCCTAATTGAGGGGTCATGAGTGTCCAGTATATTAATAAATTTCTTAAATTCATCCTCCGAGTGGTTCCAGATGCCAAAAATATCGTCTAAATATCTGAGATATGTGAATGGTTTCTTCTCACACTTGTTGAGGGCTGCTTCCTCCCAATCCGCCATGAAGATGTTTGCATATGCGGGGGCAAATTTTTTGCCCATCGCAACACCTTTGACCTGGAGGAAGTACTGATTGTTAAATTCAAAGTCATTTCGTCCCAGATTTATTTCCAATAGAGTCACAAGTTCTGTATCAGGTCTTTGATGGTCCGGGTATTTGCCCAAAATCTTTTTCACCGCTCTTAAACCCGCTCCTGTTTCAATGTTGGTGTATAAACTGTCGATATCAATGGAAAAGAAGAATGAATTTGGAGGAATTTTTAACCCTTTAACTATTGAAATGAAATGATAAGTGTCTTTTATGTAGGATGGATGTTTTGTTGAGAGTGGATTCAGAAAGTGATCGATGTACTCGGCTGTGGCGTAGGTCTCACTCCCACAATCAGAGACAATTGGTCTCCCAGCCGGTATCTTGAATGGTATTGTCCACTTGTCAGGATCCTTGTGTATTTTGGGTAAGATGTAAAATCGTCTTATCCTGGGTTCCACCTCCCCTTTTAAATATTGTTTCTGCCTGGTGTTGATGAGTTTCTTAATGTACAATTGATCTATCACGTGTTGCACCATAGGCACAGTGTGCAGGTAAATTGGGCTGTCTAATTTCCTATAATAATTTGTATCCCCCAACTGACGCATGGCTTCAAAAATATATTGTTCTCTACCTAAAATGACAACCGCACTTCCCTTGTCTGCGGGCTTAATTACTATGTGTTTGTTTTGTTTTAAGTCTGTGAGCGCCTGATTTTCGTCTTCTGCCAGATTCCCCTTGTCCTTGTGTATCTTTCCATGTTTATGAAGTTCCTTATTATCTTGTTTGATCAAAAAATGAACTTCCGGTGGTAGTTTGTGTAGTGGTGGTGTCCAATTTGATGGTGGTGTAAATCGTGGTTTCTCCCGTTTCCCCTTATTCCCAAAATATGTGGCCAATTTTATCTTTCTGTGATAGTTTTGTATATCCAATAACAATTGTGTCCTTTGTTTCCTATTGTCTCCCACTGTAGGGATGAACGTTAACCCACGGTTCAGCAGATCTAGTTGCGCTTTGGATAAGCTGAAGTTCTCTGCTACCACCATTACATTCTGTAACAGACGGGGTCTGTCCACCCCGTTCCCCTCCTCCACGAGGCTTAAGGGGATTTGAAGTTTAAATGGGAAACCCAGTGTTCCAGCATCGCTCTCCCTGTTTGTCTAGTCCAATGCAGGTGGTCACCTTCAGTCTGAAAGGACGAACTGGGAAGAGCTGGGATGAAGGGCTGGTTCCTCATGATGTGAGCGTTCAGAATGTGCAAAGTAGTTCGTTCTGCCAACGAAAGCGAAGGGGAATAATTGATCACCGGGACCCAAATTTCGGAATATGGGAAATGCTTCTTTGCCGCTCTGACTGCGCCTTGCAACTGCTTGATTGCAGTCTCTTTGGCCCTCTGCCCCTTGCAGTTAAGGCCAAACGACAAGACTACCTTTTCCACAACCACTTCACTCGTGGATTTTGCCATCAAGGCCTGGGCATGCCTGAAGTTTGCCCCAGGGTAACTGTCAATCTGCAGGTCAGGGATACTGTGTCCCGGAATCCTAGCCAGATTGGAGTCTCCTATGATGAGCCACTTCTTTCTTACACTAAGGCCCCAATCTATCATCTTCCGCTCGGTTCTGACATGTTTTGTCACTCTCAAGATTTGCGGTTTCGGCGTGGAAGTGAACAAGTCTTCAGACGTGTTTTGTGGAGAAATTGCTCCTACTGTACTCATCTGGCCCATGTGTAGTTCCATCTCTTGGGATTGCTCCCTGGAACGAGTGTGTGCACTCACTGGTGTCAACATTTCACCTTCCCCAATGTGCTCCTGGATTGCTACATCCAGCAACCAGCTCCCTTCGGCTGGCGCTGGCTCCCCACGGCCCCTCCCATCTGGGGAGTCTTGCCGGATCTCCTCAATCTGTAGGAGATCATCCTCTTGTGCAATCACACAAGCATTTTGAAACCCTCTACGTCTCGGTCTTTGCTCTAAGGGTTGCTCGTGTTGTGAAACAGGAGAAGGAGGTACTGCATGTACCATCACCTCCGTCATGGTACCAACCGTCTGGTGAGGTGAGGGTTGTTGTCCACTGCTCAAGGTCTGTGGATGTGCAGCTTGCACCACTGATGTCTGCTGTTGGGCATCCTGCCTTTCCACCCTGGTGGTCCCCACCAACAGTTCATCTCCAGGACCTTGTGCTCCATGCTGTGCAGGCACGTCTCCTTCTCTCTCCCTCCTGGAAGAAATCAGGGCCTCCGCATGGTCCAAGACATCTTGAGTTATGCGGGGCAGGTTCCTGCGGGCCCAGCGCGTGGCCACTTCAAAGGCCGTCTTCCAGTCCGGAACCAAGTCCCCTTCCAAGTCCACCAACATTTTCTCGAGGCCCGCCATGTAGTGCTCCTCAAGAATCAACAAAGTGTTATAACCCCAATTTGTTGCATTCCCCCAAATGAGATCCACCGTATGTGGTGTGGGAGATGCGGGCTTAATCATTGAGGCCAAAACCTCCACCATCCGAGCAATCATCCGTGGATGAGCTTTCCCCGGTTTGGGGGAAACATTTTGCAGATGGTGAACCATCTTGATCACTGCGTGCAACTTTCGCACCAGCTTTCCAAAAGCGGGGTCCGTGGGTTGCTGCCTAAAGCGGTCTCCAAATCTAGGCTGCCCTTGTTGGCCCCTCGATCCAAATCTGGCATTCATCCCACGTGTCACTGCCGCATATGAACGAGATTGTGGTCCAAGGTAGCGGCTAGAAGTGAAGGGAGGCACTGGCTGGTTAGGGATGTGGGATTGAGTCCGGTCCCTGAAGGGTCCAGACGGTGCTCTGTCCATCCCTCCGCCTCTGCCACTTGTCCCCTGCTGGACACGTCTACGGGAAGGCAGCCGCCCTCTCCCGTGACGCACCACCGTCCAGCCTTCTGAGTCCATCCGGGACCCCATGGTCAAATTCTTAACCTTTTGTATGTCTTGATGTCGCCTTTGTTATCTTTATTTAATAATTGCTTTAATGTGCTATTTATTTCAGTTAGATATGTAAAATATGTGTATATGAATTTACAATCACAAACAAAGGTGAGAAAAAAAGAAAAAATGTAAATGAAATTTGTTTTTAAACAAAAATAAATTAAATTAATAAAATTGTTTAAATTTTAATAAGTGAAAATCAATGAATTAATGTGCCCACTGCCGCGACGTTTCGACCCAGGATAGGTCTTCCTCAGGCTGGGGCACAATGAATTTCAAGCTGGGAATACACAGAGAGAGAGAGATGTTGTCTCTTCAACGGTCAGCTCCCAAATGAGCTCCTCTCTGCTGTGCAGCCTTTTATAGCCTTGGTTTGGTGTTTGTGAGTTTTTGAATTTTAGCTTAGGCAATGTGTTTTCAAATGTCTGTGATGCTTTTAGACTAAAATGAATGTGTTATTTTTACCATTGTAATAAAATTGTATGAAATGTATTTTTATTTTGTATATTATGTGAATTTTTAAGGAATTATATTTTTTGAAGTGATGTATATAAGATTTTGAAATTTTCATGTGTATGTTTTTAATCCAATTACGTTTTTATGAATTTTTCAGGTTTGCAGGGAAATGTATTTATAATTTTAAATTTTAACCTTGGATGAGTATGTTTTTCACCGAATTACGTTTTTATGCTTTCTGGGTTTGATATTTAAGCAATATTGTGTTTTTAAGGGTTTTAATAAGGTTTGTGATTTTAATGACTGTTGTTGTGTTTTGAGTGTAAATTATGAAGCGATAAAAAGGGTCCTGAATCAAAATGTCTTGTTTTAATGGTTTTAATAAAGTTTTAATCCCCAATATGTCCCATTTCCCAATTTGTTGTTTGTTCTACATTAGTTGTGATATGTAATAATACATTGTTATTTATTGTAATCAGATAATTATTTATTTATTTAAGTATTTAGACAGATTAACCCCCCCAAAAAAGGTTAGGGTTAGGGTAAGACATTTGGGGTGGGGCTAATGTAATTGGTTAGGGTAGGGTAAATAATTGGGGTGGGGCTAAAGTCGTAGTGGTTAAGGTTAGGGCAAAGTATTGGGGTGGGGTTAAATTAAGCCATAAGGGTTAAGGTTAGGATTAAGTAATAGGGTGGGGTTAAATTAAATCAACCCAAATAGGTTGGAGTTAGGGTACGGACTGGGATCGGGACTCTAACCGAAAAGTGTTCACCAGAATTTGGGTTATACATTGGGTTTAGAAGTGAAGTGCCTAATTATATTTCATATTCAGTCCCCCCGGTTCTCTTGTGTCCAATAATCGTATCCACTTCCTCTCCATTTTCTTTCTTTCCCCTTCCGTCCAACTCGAATTACTTTGCAGTCCTGATACCCTTAGCGAATGATACCCATGTGAAATGAAATGTTTTACTAAAAGTGTGTGTGTTTCCTTCCTGTTTTTGATGTTATACCTGTGTTGCATCATCCTGGTGGATATTGAGTTTCCTGTTTCTCCTATGTATTGTGTGTCACATTTGGAGCAGAAAATCATGTACACACAATTGACAGTGCGTGGCGTAAAAGTCTGGGGGATCCTAAATATAGTTTTATTGAGCCTATTTTGCACAAAGTCCAATTTAATGAATGTACCGGCCAAGACCGTGGTTTTCTGCAACGGCTGTAAGGGAGCAAGCCTTGCCCTCACCAGGTGGTCCTTGAGGTTGCTGTTTCTCCTGTATGCCGAGATGACTTGATATCTGCTCAGGAGACCCTGGTTTTCCATGATCATCCTATAGTTATTTTTGAATTTGCAATTGAGTAACCTGCTCCTAGGTGAAAAGGTGGTGATGAGCGGAATCCATTCTTTATTGATACTTGGTCTTTGTATGTGGAAGGTCTTAAGACAATGTCTCAGGAAGGACCTTGAGTATCCCCTCTTCCTAAGAGCCCGGAAAAGGGTTCTGACTGCTTCGAAAAAGTCTGCCCTTTGAGTGCAGATCCGATGAAACCTAATGAGTTGTGATTTGACGAGACCTTTGTAGGTGTGCCGGGGGTGATAACTGGATTTAAACAGCAATGAGTGTGTGTCTGTTGTTTTGAAATATACCTTAATGTCCAGCGCTTGTTGGTTGTGAAAAGACTGTCCCTTGTACACAGTAGTGTCCAAGAAATCAATTGACTGATGATCAAATTCATATTTAAGCCTAATTGAGGGGTCATGAGTGTCCAGTATATTAATAAATTTCTTAAATTCATCCTCCGAGTGGTTCCAGATGCCAAAAATATCGTCTAAATATCTGAGATATGTGAATGGTTTCTTCTCACACTTGTTGAGGGCTGCTTCCTCCCAATCCGCCATGAAGATGTTTGCATATGCGGGGGCAAATTTTTTGCCCATCGCAACACCTTTGACCTGGAGGAAGTACTGATTGTTAAATTCAAAGTCATTTCGTCCCAGATTTATTTCCAATAGAGTCACAAGTTCTGTATCAGGTCTTTGATGGTCCGGGTATTTGCCCAAAATCTTTTTCACCGCTCTTAAACCCGCTCCTGTTTCAATGTTGGTGTATAAACTGTCGATATCAATGGAAAAGAAGAATGAATTTGGAGGAATTTTTAACCCTTTAACTATTGAAATGAAATGATAAGTGTCTTTTATGTAGGATGGATGTTTTGTTGAGAGTGGATTCAGAAAGTGATCGATGTACTCGGCTGTGGCGTAGGTCTCACTCCCACAATCAGAGACAATTGGTCTCCCAGCCGGTATCTTGAATGGTATTGTCCACTTGTCAGGATCCTTGTGTATTTTGGGTAAGATGTAAAATCGTCTTATCCTGGGTTCCACCTCCCCTTTTAAATATTGTTTCTGCCTGGTGTTGATGAGTTTCTTAATGTACAATTGATCTATCACGTGTTGCACCATAGGCACAGTGTGCAGGTAAATTGGGCTGTCTAATTTCCTATAATAATTTGTATCCCCCAACTGACGCATGGCTTCAAAAATATATTGTTCTCTACCTAAAATGACAACCGCACTTCCCTTGTCTGCGGGCTTAATTACTATGTGTTTGTTTTGTTTTAAGTCTGTGAGCGCCTGATTTTCGTCTTCTGCCAGATTCCCCTTGTCCTTGTGTATCTTTCCATGTTTATGAAGTTCCTTATTATCTTGTTTGATCAAAAAATGAACTTCCGGTGGTAGTTTGTGTAGTGGTGGTGTCCAATTTGATGGTGGTGTAAATCGTGGTTTCTCCCGTTTCCCCTTATTCCCAAAATATGTGGCCAATTTTATCTTTCTGTGATAGTTTTGTATATCCAATAACAATTGTGTCCTTTGTTTCCTATTGTCTCCCACTGTAGGGATGAACGTTAACCCACGGTTCAGCAGATCTAGTTGCGCTTTGGATAAGCTGAAGTTCTCTGCTACCACCATTACATTCTGTAACAGACGGGGTCTGTCCACCCCGTTCCCCTCCTCCACGAGGCTTAAGGGGATTTGAAGTTTAAATGGGAAACCCAGTGTTCCAGCATCGCTCTCCCTGTTTGTCTAGTCCAATGCAGGTGGTCACCTTCAGTCTGAAAGGACGAACTGGGAAGAGCTGGGATGAAGGGCTGGTTCCTCATGATGTGAGCGTTCAGAATGTGCAAAGTAGTTCGTTCTGCCAACGAAAGCGAAGGGGAATAATTGATCACCGGGACCCAAATTTCGGAATATGGGAAATGCTTCTTTGCCGCTCTGACTGCGCCTTGCAACTGCTTGATTGCAGTCTCTTTGGCCCTCTGCCCCTTGCAGTTAAGGCCAAACGACAAGACTACCTTTTCCACAACCACTTCACTCGTGGATTTTGCCATCAAGGCCTGGGCATGCCTGAAGTTTGCCCCAGGGTAACTGTCAATCTGCAGGTCAGGGATACTGTGTCCCGGAATCCTAGCCAGATTGGAGTCTCCTATGATGAGCCACTTCTTTCTTACACTAAGGCCCCAATCTATCATCTTCCGCTCGGTTCTGACATGTTTTGTCACTCTCAAGATTTGCGGTTTCGGCGTGGAAGTGAACAAGTCTTCAGACGTGTTTTGTGGAGAAATTGCTCCTACTGTACTCATCTGGCCCATGTGTAGTTCCATCTCTTGGGATTGCTCCCTGGAACGAGTGTGTGCACTCACTGGTGTCAACATTTCACCTTCCCCAATGTGCTCCTGGATTGCTACATCCAGCAACCAGCTCCCTTCGGCTGGCGCTGGCTCCCCACGGCCCCTCCCATCTGGGGAGTCTTGCCGGATCTCCTCAATCTGTAGGAGATCATCCTCTTGTGCAATCACACAAGCATTTTGAAACCCTCTACGTCTCGGTCTTTGCTCTAAGGGTTGCTCGTGTTGTGAAACAGGAGAAGGAGGTACTGCATGTACCATCACCTCCGTCATGGTACCAACCGTCTGGTGAGGTGAGGGTTGTTGTCCACTGCTCAAGGTCTGTGGATGTGCAGCTTGCACCACTGATGTCTGCTGTTGGGCATCCTGCCTTTCCACCCTGGTGGTCCCCACCAACAGTTCATCTCCAGGACCTTGTGCTCCATGCTGTGCAGGCACGTCTCCTTCTCTCTCCCTCCTGGAAGAAATCAGGGCCTCCGCATGGTCCAAGACATCTTGAGTTATGCGGGGCAGGTTCCTGCGGGCCCAGCGCGTGGCCACTTCAAAGGCCGTCTTCCAGTCCGGAACCAAGTCCCCTTCCAAGTCCACCAACATTTTCTCGAGGCCCGCCATGTAGTGCTCCTCAAGAATCAACAAAGTGTTATAACCCCAATTTGTTGCATTCCCCCAAATGAGATCCACCGTATGTGGTGTGGGAGATGCGGGCTTAATCATTGAGGCCAAAACCTCCACCATCCGAGCAATCATCCGTGGATGAGCTTTCCCCGGTTTGGGGGAAACATTTTGCAGATGGTGAACCATCTTGATCACTGCGTGCAACTTTCGCACCAGCTTTCCAAAAGCGGGGTCCGTGGGTTGCTGCCTAAAGCGGTCTCCAAATCTAGGCTGCCCTTGTTGGCCCCTCGATCCAAATCTGGCATTCATCCCACGTGTCACTGCCGCATATGAACGAGATTGTGGTCCAAGGTAGCGGCTAGAAGTGAAGGGAGGCACTGGCTGGTTAGGGATGTGGGATTGAGTCCGGTCCCTGAAGGGTCCAGACGGTGCTCTGTCCATCCCTCCGCCTCTGCCACTTGTCCCCTGCTGGACACGTCTACGGGAAGGCAGCCGCCCTCTCCCGTGACGCACCACCGTCCAGCCTTCTGAGTCCATCCGGGACCCCATGGTCAAATTCTTAACCTTTTGTATGTCTTGATGTCGCCTTTGTTATCTTTATTTAATAATTGCTTTAATGTGCTATTTATTTCAGTTAGATATGTAAAATATGTGTATATGAATTTACAATCACAAACAAAGGTGAGAAAAAAAGAAAAAATGTAAATGAAATTTGTTTTTAAACAAAAATAAATTAAATTAATAAAATTGTTTAAATTTTAATAAGTGAAAATCAATGAATTAATGTGCCCACTGCCGCGACGTTTCGACCCAGGATAGGTCTTCCTCAGGCTGGGGCACAATGAATTTCAAGCTGGGAATACACAGAGAGAGAGAGATGTTGTCTCTTCAACGGTCAGCTCCCAAATGAGCTCCTCTCTGCTGTGCAGCCTTTTATAGCCTTGGTTTGGTGTTTGTGAGTTTTTGAATTTTAGCTTAGGCAATGTGTTTTCAAATGTCTGTGATGCTTTTAGACTAAAATGAATGTGTTATTTTTACCATTGTAATAAAATTGTATGAAATGTATTTTTATTTTGTATATTATGTGAATTTTTAAGGAATTATATTTTTTGAAGTGATGTATATAAGATTTTGAAATTTTCATGTGTATGTTTTTAATCCAATTACGTTTTTATGAATTTTTCAGGTTTGCAGGGAAATGTATTTATAATTTTAAATTTTAACCTTGGATGAGTATGTTTTTCACCGAATTACGTTTTTATGCTTTCTGGGTTTGATATTTAAGCAATATTGTGTTTTTAAGGGTTTTAATAAGGTTTGTGATTTTAATGACTGTTGTTGTGTTTTGAGTGTAAATTATGAAGCGATAAAAAGGGTCCTGAATCAAAATGTCTTGTTTTAATGGTTTTAATAAAGTTTTAATCCCCAATATGTCCCATTTCCCAATTTGTTGTTTGTTCTACATTAGTTGTGATATGTAATAATACATTGTTATTTATTGTAATCAGATAATTATTTATTTATTTAAGTATTTAGACAGATTAACCCCCCCAAAAAAGGTTAGGGTTAGGGTAAGACATTTGGGGTGGGGCTAATGTAATTGGTTAGGGTAGGGTAAATAATTGGGGTGGGGCTAAAGGGTTAGGGAGAGGGAAAGTGTTCCGGTCCCCGAAGGGACGCGGAGGTGCACGGTCCTTCCCTTGGGCCCTCCCGCTACTCCACTGCCCGTTACGGCCACCAGGCACTAGGCGCCGTCCCCGGTACCGTACAGGGATCCAATCCTGGTCCTCATCCAGGTAGACCATTTTGTGCTGTGGTGTGGTGTTGTTTTGTTTTGTCTTGTCTGTGATGTAGCCTTTGTTATCTAATAATAAAGTTTTGTGTGGATGATGCAGCCTTTGGTATTATAGTTTAATAAAATTGGTTTGTCTGTTATTTATGAATGTAGGTATGAATGATGATGTATCTAATTGATAATGCGAAAAAAGAAAAATGGAAAAAATGGAAAAAAGTGCTTTTTTTTAATGAAAAGAAGAAAATAAAAACTAATTAATTTTTAATAAATTCAAAATAGGCCAAGTGGTAGTGTGCCCGGGGCAACGTTTCGACCCCACAGGGTCTTCTTCAGGCCAGGGCACACGCGGTACAAACAGAAAAAGTGGCTGCTGTTGATAATCTGGAGATGTTGCTCCTTTGGCTGTCAGGGCAAGAATGAGGGTGTTCAGCACTCCTCTCCTTATATAGCCTCTGACGAACTAAACTAAAAATGCAGTTTTCAAAGAACTGATGTTTCAAAGTTATGCAGCCTTGCCTATAATACTGAAAAAATAGAGAAAATAGAAAATATGCATATAGTCAAATAATACAAAATTGTTTTTAACTTTTTTTAATCCTTTTTAACCACACTGAATGTTTTAGATAAAACTGTGTTCTAAATTGTTTTTAGTATTTTATGAAATGATTTTAAATATTTTTTTGGTGTTTTTTGATGGTTTTTTAATTTTTTTGTTGCTTATTCATTTTTGGTGCTTTTAATTATATTTTTAAACATGAATTTTGCATGTTTTGAAGATAAACAATGCTTTAAACAATAATAACAGGAAAAATATTTTTAACTATTTACAACCACATGAAACATAGAAGAGTAATTTTAACTAATGTGAACAAATAGAAATCAAGACTTGTGATGTTTTTAAAGATATTTTATGCATTTTTGTGTATTTTTTTTGTGTTTTTAAATAATTTTGTGTAGTTTTTTAATGTTAGTAACATTACAAAATGAGGGTTCCCCATGTGAGCGGGGGTTGGGGAATGAAAAGAAAGTACCCCCATGGTTAGGGTTAGGGCTTGTGAACAGGGTTGGGGTTAGTAACAAAAGATCAAAATGGTTAGGGTTAGGGCTTATGACTGGGTCGGTGTTAGAAATAAGACATCCAAATGGTTAGGATTAGGGCTTAAGGTCGGGCTGGGGCCCAAACCAAATGAGGTCAGAGTTGGGAATGATCACGGGGTTGGGGATCGAATGTTGAGCAATCTGGATAGTTGCTGTCAGTTGTTCTTCATGTTCAATCCCCAAGGTTCCTTTGTGTTCATCCGATGGATCCATTGTCTCTCCCGTTTCTTCCTTTGTCCAACTGTCCAACCTGAATTGCTCTGGATTCCAGCAACCTTCAGACTCTGCCAACCATGAGAAATAAAGTGTTTAACCAAGAGTGTGTGGGCTTCTTTCTTGTGTCTGATGTTGTATCTATGTTGTGTCATCCTGGTGGAGATTGAGTTCTTTGTTTCGCCAATGTATTGTGTCCCACACCGTGAGCAAAAGATAATATACACACAATTGCAGGTCTGAGGTGTGAAAATTTGTGTAACTTTGTAAATAGTTTTGTTGATCCTGTTCTGTACATACTCCAGTTTTACTAATGTATCTGATAGAATGTTGGTGCTCCGTTTTGGCTGAATAGGTGGCAGTTTTGCCCTGACTAAATAATCTTTGAGGTTCTTGTTCCTGCGGTATGCTGAGATAACTTGGTGGTTATCCAAAAGTCCCGAATTCTCAATGATTTCTCGAAAATTTCCTTTCAATTTGTTGTTGAGCAATCTACTAGCTGAAGAAAAAGTCGTGATGAGTGGGATAAAGTCCTTTTCTGATGCGGGTTTCCGGTTCCGAAAGGTTCTGAGACAACGTCTCAGAAATGATCGGCAGTAGCCTCTGTTCTTTAATGCGGCGAATAGTGTTTTGACTGCTCCCATGAAGTCAGAGTCTTGTGTGCAGATTCGTTGAAATCTAATCAATTGTGACTTAATCAGTCCCTTGTAAGTGTGAGTGGGGTGGAAGCTGGTCTTGAACAGCAGTGAATGTGTGTCCGTTTCTTTGAAAAAGACTTTGATGTCTAAACTTTGATCTGTTCGAAACAATTCCCCCTTGTAGACGGTGGTGTCTAAGAAATCAATAGAATGATGGTCCAATTTGTGTTTGAGTCTGATGGAGGGATCGTGAGTGTCTAATATCTGGATGAATTCCGCAAATTCTTCCTGTGAGTGGGTCCAGATTCCAAATATGTCATCCAAATATCTAACATAAAGAAAGGGTTTTTGGGGACACTTTCCTAGAGCAGCTTCCTCCCACTCCGCCATAAAGATATTGGCGTAGGCGGGGGCAAACTTTTTACCCATTGCCACCCCTTTGATTTGGAGAAAAAATTGGCTATTAAATTCAAAATCATTCCTAGTTAAATTAACTTCCAATAGGGCTAATAACTGCCGATCCGGTCTGTCTTGTTGGGGATACTTCTGAAGTATGTTTTTAACTGCTGTCAATCCGGCTTTTGTGTCAATATTAGTATAAAGACTGTCTATGTCGATCGTGAAGAATAATGAATTGTGTGGAACTTTTAAATTTTTAATCATGCCAATGAAATGGTAAGTATCCTTCACATATGATGGGTGTTTAACTGAAAGGGGATTCAAAAAATAATCTATGTACTCCGCCGTTTGATAGGTTTCGCTACCACAATCGGAGACAATCGGTCGTCCGGGAGGTATTCTGAATGGAACTGTCCATTGTTCTGGAGTCTTGTGAATCTTCGGGAGCAAGTAAAACCTCCTTGGTCGGGGTTCTAGTTCCCCTTTTAAATATTGTTTTTGTTTCCAATTGATGAATTTGTTTTTATGTAGATCCTCTACAATTTCACATACTTTTGGGACTGTCTGTAAATAAATTGGTTGTTGTAATCTTTTGTAATATGTTCGGTCCGCCAACTGTCGATTCGCTTCAAATATGTATTGCTCCCTGTCTAAAATGACGACTGCACTGCCTTTATCTGCAGGCTTGATGACTATATGTTTATTTGTTGCCAATCCCTTAAGTGCTTGTTGTTCAGCTTGTGATAAATTTGGTTTTTCCCGTTGTGATTTGAAATGTGTGTTGAATTGTTTTAGATCTTGTTTGAGCAAGAAAATTATTTCTGGGGGCAATTTGTGTAAGGGTGGTACCCAATATGATGTCGGTGTGAATCGAGGTGGGTCACGATTTCTTCCCCGTTGAAAATATGCTGCCAACTTTAGCCGCCTATGATAATTTTGAATGTCCAATAGAATTTGCACCTTTTGCTTTCTGTTCACGCCAAGCGTGGGAATGAAGGTCAACCCACGATTCAGTAGGTCTGCCTGTAAGCCAGTGAGGTTGAAATTGTTAGCTAACACCATCACATTGTTAACCAACTGGGGTCTAACCCCACTATGCCCCTCCTCTGGAAGGCTTACGGGGCTTCCAAGTTTAAATAGGCGACCCAATGCTGCAACATGGCTCTAGCCGTTTCCCTGGTCCAATGCACGTTATCCGACTCTGTGTGGAATGCTGAGTTCTTTAGTGCTGGGATAAACGGCTGGTTCCTGATAAGGTGGGCATTCAACATCTGCAAAGTGCTCCGTTCCATCAGGGGGAGGCCAGGAGAGTAGTTGATTACAGGAATCCAAATCTCTGCGTACGGGAAGTACTTCTTGGCAGCTCTGAATGCCCCCTGCATCTGTTTAATTGCCGTCTCTTTGGCTCTTTGTCCCCTGCAGTTGATGCCGAAGGCCAGCACCAATTTCTCCACAGTCAACTGGCTTGTGGATTTGGCCATCAATGCCTGTGCATGACGAAAGTTGGCCCCCGGGTAACTATCAACCTGCAGGTCCGGGATAGAGTATCCCGGGAACCTGGCAAGATTGGAGTCACCCACGATCAGCCACTTCTTTCGCACACTCAGGCCCCAGTCAATCATCTTACGTTCTGTTCTTACGTGTCTGGTGACTCTGCAGATCTGTGGTCTTGGGGTGGAGGTCTGAAGGTTTGGTGACCCTTGACTGGGGGAAACTGCTCCCAGTACATGTGACTGCAGCGTGTCCGGTACTGCTTGTGAGGATTGCTCCATTGAGGTATTGAATGCGGGGAGTGGAACCAAAATTTCACTCGATCCCACATCCTGCCCTACTTCCTCATCAAGTATGGGACTACCATGAATGCTAGGTGAGGCCCCCTGTCTCACCTGTTGGGGGGTACTGTGTCCAAAATCCTCAATCCGGAGGAGGTCACTGTCCTGTGGGACCACACATGCATTCCTTCTGCGTGGCGGCCTTTGTTCAAGAGGTTGTTCAGGAGGTGGGGACTGAGAAGCAGGTGCAGCATGCACCATAACCTGCTCCGTCATCGTAGCAACTGTGTGTGCTACAGTGCGTTGAGGTGGGGCTTCCGCATGTACAGTGTCTGCGGTTTGTGTTGTGGATGTCTGTTGCTGTGCATCACGTCTGTGTGTTGTTGTGCGATCTCCGTCGTTGGACTCCTCTATAGGAGCTTGCCTGTCATGTTGTGTGTGTTGATCAATGTCCTTGTTTGTTCTCGCAGTAATCAAGGCTTCCGCATGATCCAGAACGTCCTGGGATATGCGGGGCAAATTGCGGCGAGCCCACCGTTTGGACACCTCAAACGCATCTTTCCAATCTGCGACCAAATCACCCTCTAAGTCTTCCAACAGGGACTCGAGACTTGTGAGGTAGTGGTCCTCAAGCACCAGCAATGTCGTGTAGCCCCAATTCTTCGCATTCCCCTGTATAAGATCAAGTGTCTTAGAAGTAGGGGATGCGGGCTTGATCATTGAGCCCAAGATCTCAACCATCCGGGAGATCATCCTAGGGTGGGGTTTCCCTGGCTTAGGGGCCACATTTTGTAGGTGATGGACCATTTTAATCACCATGTGCATCTTTCGCACAAGTCTTCCAAATGCTGGGGGAGCTGGTTGCTGTCTCCCATAACCAGCCGTTCTGGGTTGCCACCGCCCAAACCTAGTGGCAGAGCCCCTGTCAAATCCCCGTGTGACTGCTGCATAAGACCGAGACTGCGGTCCATAGTAGCGGTTCGGACCAAAGGGAGGCACTGGCCGGTTAGGGAGAGGGAAAGTGTTCCGGTCCCCGAAGGGACGCGGAGGTGCACGGTCCTTCCCTTGGGCCCTCCCGCTACTCCACTGCCCGTTACGGCCACCAGGCACTAGGCGCCGTCCCCGGTACCGTACAGGGATCCAATCCTGGTCCTCATCCAGGTAGACCATTTTGTGCTGTGGTGTGGTGTTGTTTTGTTTTGTCTTGTCTGTGATGTAGCCTTTGTTATCTAATAATAAAGTTTTGTGTGGATGATGCAGCCTTTGGTATTATAGTTTAATAAAATTGGTTTGTCTGTTATTTATGAATGTAGGTATGAATGATGATGTATCTAATTGATAATGCGAAAAAAGAAAAATGGAAAAAATGGAAAAAAGTGCTTTTTTTTAATGAAAAGAAGAAAATAAAAACTAATTAATTTTTAATAAATTCAAAATAGGCCAAGTGGTAGTGTGCCCGGGGCAACGTTTCGACCCCACAGGGTCTTCTTCAGGCCAGGGCACACGCGGTACAAACAGAAAAAGTGGCTGCTGTTGATAATCTGGAGATGTTGCTCCTTTGGCTGTCAGGGCAAGAATGAGGGTGTTCAGCACTCCTCTCCTTATATAGCCTCTGACGAACTAAACTAAAAATGCAGTTTTCAAAGAACTGATGTTTCAAAGTTATGCAGCCTTGCCTATAATACTGAAAAAATAGAGAAAATAGAAAATATGCATATAGTCAAATAATACAAAATTGTTTTTAACTTTTTTTAATCCTTTTTAACCACACTGAATGTTTTAGATAAAACTGTGTTCTAAATTGTTTTTAGTATTTTATGAAATGATTTTAAATATTTTTTTGGTGTTTTTTGATGGTTTTTTAATTTTTTTGTTGCTTATTCATTTTTGGTGCTTTTAATTATATTTTTAAACATGAATTTTGCATGTTTTGAAGATAAACAATGCTTTAAACAATAATAACAGGAAAAATATTTTTAACTATTTACAACCACATGAAACATAGAAGAGTAATTTTAACTAATGTGAACAAATAGAAATCAAGACTTGTGATGTTTTTAAAGATATTTTATGCATTTTTGTGTATTTTTTTTGTGTTTTTAAATAATTTTGTGTAGTTTTTTAATGTTAGTAACATTACAAAATGAGGGTTCCCCATGTGAGCGGGGGTTGGGGAATGAAAAGAAAGTACCCCCATGGTTAGGGTTAGGGCTTGTGAACAGGGTTGGGGTTAGTAACAAAAGATCAAAATGGTTAGGGTTAGGGCTTATGACTGGGTCGGTGTTAGAAATAAGACATCCAAATGGTTAGGATTAGGGCTTAAGGTCGGGCTGGGGCCCAAACCAAATGAGGTCAGAGTTGGGAATGATCACGGGGTTGGGGATCGAATGTTGAGCAATCTGGATAGTTGCTGTCAGTTGTTCTTCATGTTCAATCCCCAAGGTTCCTTTGTGTTCATCCGATGGATCCATTGTCTCTCCCGTTTCTTCCTTTGTCCAACTGTCCAACCTGAATTGCTCTGGATTCCAGCAACCTTCAGACTCTGCCAACCATGAGAAATAAAGTGTTTAACCAAGAGTGTGTGGGCTTCTTTCTTGTGTCTGATGTTGTATCTATGTTGTGTCATCCTGGTGGAGATTGAGTTCTTTGTTTCGCCAATGTATTGTGTCCCACACCGTGAGCAAAAGATAATATACACACAATTGCAGGTCTGAGGTGTGAAAATTTGTGTAACTTTGTAAATAGTTTTGTTGATCCTGTTCTGTACATACTCCAGTTTTACTAATGTATCTGATAGAATGTTGGTGCTCCGTTTTGGCTGAATAGGTGGCAGTTTTGCCCTGACTAAATAATCTTTGAGGTTCTTGTTCCTGCGGTATGCTGAGATAACTTGGTGGTTATCCAAAAGTCCCGAATTCTCAATGATTTCTCGAAAATTTCCTTTCAATTTGTTGTTGAGCAATCTACTAGCTGAAGAAAAAGTCGTGATGAGTGGGATAAAGTCCTTTTCTGATGCGGGTTTCCGGTTCCGAAAGGTTCTGAGACAACGTCTCAGAAATGATCGGCAGTAGCCTCTGTTCTTTAATGCGGCGAATAGTGTTTTGACTGCTCCCATGAAGTCAGAGTCTTGTGTGCAGATTCGTTGAAATCTAATCAATTGTGACTTAATCAGTCCCTTGTAAGTGTGAGTGGGGTGGAAGCTGGTCTTGAACAGCAGTGAATGTGTGTCCGTTTCTTTGAAAAAGACTTTGATGTCTAAACTTTGATCTGTTCGAAACAATTCCCCCTTGTAGACGGTGGTGTCTAAGAAATCAATAGAATGATGGTCCAATTTGTGTTTGAGTCTGATGGAGGGATCGTGAGTGTCTAATATCTGGATGAATTCCGCAAATTCTTCCTGTGAGTGGGTCCAGATTCCAAATATGTCATCCAAATATCTAACATAAAGAAAGGGTTTTTGGGGACACTTTCCTAGAGCAGCTTCCTCCCACTCCGCCATAAAGATATTGGCGTAGGCGGGGGCAAACTTTTTACCCATTGCCACCCCTTTGATTTGGAGAAAAAATTGGCTATTAAATTCAAAATCATTCCTAGTTAAATTAACTTCCAATAGGGCTAATAACTGCCGATCCGGTCTGTCTTGTTGGGGATACTTCTGAAGTATGTTTTTAACTGCTGTCAATCCGGCTTTTGTGTCAATATTAGTATAAAGACTGTCTATGTCGATCGTGAAGAATAATGAATTGTGTGGAACTTTTAAATTTTTAATCATGCCAATGAAATGGTAAGTATCCTTCACATATGATGGGTGTTTAACTGAAAGGGGATTCAAAAAATAATCTATGTACTCCGCCGTTTGATAGGTTTCGCTACCACAATCGGAGACAATCGGTCGTCCGGGAGGTATTCTGAATGGAACTGTCCATTGTTCTGGAGTCTTGTGAATCTTCGGGAGCAAGTAAAACCTCCTTGGTCGGGGTTCTAGTTCCCCTTTTAAATATTGTTTTTGTTTCCAATTGATGAATTTGTTTTTATGTAGATCCTCTACAATTTCACATACTTTTGGGACTGTCTGTAAATAAATTGGTTGTTGTAATCTTTTGTAATATGTTCGGTCCGCCAACTGTCGATTCGCTTCAAATATGTATTGCTCCCTGTCTAAAATGACGACTGCACTGCCTTTATCTGCAGGCTTGATGACTATATGTTTATTTGTTGCCAATCCCTTAAGTGCTTGTTGTTCAGCTTGTGATAAATTTGGTTTTTCCCGTTGTGATTTGAAATGTGTGTTGAATTGTTTTAGATCTTGTTTGAGCAAGAAAATTATTTCTGGGGGCAATTTGTGTAAGGGTGGTACCCAATATGATGTCGGTGTGAATCGAGGTGGGTCACGATTTCTTCCCCGTTGAAAATATGCTGCCAACTTTAGCCGCCTATGATAATTTTGAATGTCCAATAGAATTTGCACCTTTTGCTTTCTGTTCACGCCAAGCGTGGGAATGAAGGTCAACCCACGATTCAGTAGGTCTGCCTGTAAGCCAGTGAGGTTGAAATTGTTAGCTAACACCATCACATTGTTAACCAACTGGGGTCTAACCCCACTATGCCCCTCCTCTGGAAGGCTTACGGGGCTTCCAAGTTTAAATAGGCGACCCAATGCTGCAACATGGCTCTAGCCGTTTCCCTGGTCCAATGCACGTTATCCGACTCTGTGTGGAATGCTGAGTTCTTTAGTGCTGGGATAAACGGCTGGTTCCTGATAAGGTGGGCATTCAACATCTGCAAAGTGCTCCGTTCCATCAGGGGGAGGCCAGGAGAGTAGTTGATTACAGGAATCCAAATCTCTGCGTACGGGAAGTACTTCTTGGCAGCTCTGAATGCCCCCTGCATCTGTTTAATTGCCGTCTCTTTGGCTCTTTGTCCCCTGCAGTTGATGCCGAAGGCCAGCACCAATTTCTCCACAGTCAACTGGCTTGTGGATTTGGCCATCAATGCCTGTGCATGACGAAAGTTGGCCCCCGGGTAACTATCAACCTGCAGGTCCGGGATAGAGTATCCCGGGAACCTGGCAAGATTGGAGTCACCCACGATCAGCCACTTCTTTCGCACACTCAGGCCCCAGTCAATCATCTTACGTTCTGTTCTTACGTGTCTGGTGACTCTGCAGATCTGTGGTCTTGGGGTGGAGGTCTGAAGGTTTGGTGACCCTTGACTGGGGGAAACTGCTCCCAGTACATGTGACTGCAGCGTGTCCGGTACTGCTTGTGAGGATTGCTCCATTGAGGTATTGAATGCGGGGAGTGGAACCAAAATTTCACTCGATCCCACATCCTGCCCTACTTCCTCATCAAGTATGGGACTACCATGAATGCTAGGTGAGGCCCCCTGTCTCACCTGTTGGGGGGTACTGTGTCCAAAATCCTCAATCCGGAGGAGGTCACTGTCCTGTGGGACCACACATGCATTCCTTCTGCGTGGCGGCCTTTGTTCAAGAGGTTGTTCAGGAGGTGGGGACTGAGAAGCAGGTGCAGCATGCACCATAACCTGCTCCGTCATCGTAGCAACTGTGTGTGCTACAGTGCGTTGAGGTGGGGCTTCCGCATGTACAGTGTCTGCGGTTTGTGTTGTGGATGTCTGTTGCTGTGCATCACGTCTGTGTGTTGTTGTGCGATCTCCGTCGTTGGACTCCTCTATAGGAGCTTGCCTGTCATGTTGTGTGTGTTGATCAATGTCCTTGTTTGTTCTCGCAGTAATCAAGGCTTCCGCATGATCCAGAACGTCCTGGGATATGCGGGGCAAATTGCGGCGAGCCCACCGTTTGGACACCTCAAACGCATCTTTCCAATCTGCGACCAAATCACCCTCTAAGTCTTCCAACAGGGACTCGAGACTTGTGAGGTAGTGGTCCTCAAGCACCAGCAATGTCGTGTAGCCCCAATTCTTCGCATTCCCCTGTATAAGATCAAGTGTCTTAGAAGTAGGGGATGCGGGCTTGATCATTGAGCCCAAGATCTCAACCATCCGGGAGATCATCCTAGGGTGGGGTTTCCCTGGCTTAGGGGCCACATTTTGTAGGTGATGGACCATTTTAATCACCATGTGCATC
>NC_140462.1:34838841-34845678 GCF_051167445.1 Perissodus microlepis | reverse complement strand
TTCTGCTGTCCCTTCTGCGGTCTCCTGCTGCAGACGCTTCTGTGCAGGGAAACTGCTACATGTTATGTCACCGATCCCTGCCACGTCGCGTGTCTAACGACCCGGCAGGGCCTGCTGAGTACAGTGGTGGTGGAATCAGCCCGACCGGACACTCCTATATGCCACTTTGACCTTTTTATTCCGTCAAATTTTGACCGATTTCCACCAAGTCCAGAACCGTTGGTGCTATCGACATGGGGTCTTCACCAGGGTGTCCGGAGGACCCAAAAACCCACCCGTAGACACTACTTTCATCCCTCTACGACACTTACTTTTCGAGTTATTCCATTTTATTCCGTCAACTACTGGCTATTACCCCCTAACCTATCATTTAAACCTCATCATACCTGCAGTGGGCCACTGGAGGGAGACAAATCACCAAGCACTGAAATTCAAATTTTGCACTGCACACCTCACAGTGTCTGTGTGTGTGTGTGTGTGTGTGTGTGTGTGTGTGTGTGTGTCTGTGTGTGTGTGTGTGACAGACAGACAGACAGAGAGACAGAGAGAGAGAGAGAGATACAAATCAAAAAGCACTGAAATTCAAATTTTGCACTGCACACCTCACAGTGTCTGTCTGACTGTGTGTCTGTGTGTGTGTCTGTGTGTGAGTGTGTGTGTCTGTGTGTGAGTGTGTGTGTCTGTGTGTGTGACAGACAGACAGACAGAGAGAGAGAGAGAGAGAGAGAGAGAGAGAGAGAGCGAGAGAGAGAGATACAAATCAAAAAGCACTGAAATTCCAATTTTGCACTGCACACCTCACAGTGTCTGTCTGACTGTGTGTCTGTTTGTGTGTCTGTGTGTGTGTGTGTGTGTGTGTGTGTGACAGACAGAGAGAGAGAGAGAGAGAGAGAGAGTGACACTTGCTGTGTATTTAAAAAACAAGCACTCAAACAAACGAAAGAGAATGACAGAAGGCGATTGCACTGTTTGTGGCAACCGACGATGCCTTGCTCTCCCCTTGTACAGTGCGTCGTGAAGGCATGTGTGGACCAGGAAATGAGAGGAACAGGAGCCACAGAGCGTCAGCGGCAGACATCCAAGCTGCACAGGGCACACGCGGCGCCACGCAGAATAAATGACGTTCCTGAGGCGCAGCCCAAGGCCAGCCACCCGCTGCCTCCTCGCCTCCTCCTCCCGGGACCTTTGAGGAGCACCCCCCAGCCACAGGTACTCATTCCAATGTTACACAATGGCCCAGCATCACAGGCCATCTCCTCACATTGAAATCTCTCCTGATTTCTGTTGCTTTTCCCTCATCTCTGAGCCGCTGTGTGTGTGTGTGTCTGTGTGTGTGTCTGTGTGTGTGACAGACAGAGAGAGAGAGAGAGAATGATTGACACTTGCTGTGTATTTAAAAAACAAGCGCTCAAACAAACGAAAGAGAATGACAGACGCAGAAGGCGATTGTACTGTTTGCGGCAACCGACGATGCCTTGCTCTCCCCTTGTACAGTGCGTCGTGATGGCATGTGTGGACCAGGAGATGACGCAGTGCTCCAAAGGCCTGGTTCTGCTGTCCCTTCTGCGGTCTCCTGCTGCAGACGCTTCTGTGCAGGGAAAGTGCTTCCGAAAAAGGTTTGCAGCTCTATCTCCAGATAGGAGGGTCTGACAAAGACACGGCGGGCACCCTTGGAGTCGGGGAACGATTCTGCATCCGTGGACGCATCACACGACCGTTCTCCAACTACTGCCCCATCCTGCAAAGGTACTCTGAACCATGCCATGTTGGGCACCTGCGGATGCGCCCGGACACGAGCAATGCAATGACAGTGGAACCAGGCCCTCTGCACCTTCCTTTCTCCCATTGGGACCGTTTTGTCCCATCCTTTTTGGTCCCATTCGCCATATCTCCAGAACCGAAGAAGCCATCGGCGTGGGCTCTTCGCCACAGCGTCCGGCACCAACCAAAACCCCCACCTAGACAACTATATCATCCAGATACACTTCACAATTTCTGACTCCATGTAACACAGTGTTCATCAGCCGCTGGAAGGTGGCTGGGGCATTTCTTAGCCCGAACGGCATGACGGTATACTGCAAAAAATGGTCAGGCGTAACCACTATGCCCCGTATACCCAACACAGACCCTTTTACTATGGCTACAATGGCGGCTACTACTGAATAGGTGTTTGACAAGCGGCAGACGCGTCCAAATTCTATTCGTCGAGTTATCGTTTCTGTATCATCAGGACATTTTTCATTTTAACTGCAGTCCTGTGTTTTACATCTACTAATAAGAAGCATCTTTTTTTGTACATATACAATAGTTTACCCTTATTACACATTTTCTTAGTTGTCTAAATTCTTTCTGTCACCAACAAGACATTTTAAATTTCAGATTTCAAAGTTTGTATTTTGTGCTCTAAAGTTAAAATTAAAGTGTTGACTGTTATTTTAATTTCTCATCTGTGTTCCCCGCGTCTTGACGCCTCCTGAAGAGCATGATGATTAACATAGCCAAGGCGATTATGAAACACGTCAGGTTTACAGATGAATAATAACAATAATAATAATAAATGTGAGATACTATCTCTACATGAGTGTCTCCTGCAGTTAATATGTAATACACAGATGAAAGATGAGGTGAGATATCTAGGCATTATCTCTTGTCATTTGAAAGATTAACTACTAACAGAAAATAAGAATATCTCAATAATAGACTTAGAATTTTCTATTCTAAGCCAATTTTAAAAAGGTGCCTGCAGATTCTTTGGGAGAATTTGGACAGTCTGTCTGACATCTGCATTGACTCATATTTGTTTAACAGCCCGGGTCTGCGCTCAGGTGTCGCACTTTGGATAAATAAGAGCCGCTAAGCAGCTTAGCAGTAAATGAAATGCGCAGAGAAGTCTGACGTGAAAGCCGTTTCTCAGTAGTCAAGTACGCGAGTCCGTACAGCGCAATCGTTTGACAATGTACTTGATGACATTTCTGTTACAGAGTTTTTACTGCCACCCCCTCTTAATTTAAATATGAACAGAAATTACACAGATAATTTAAAAATGTATCTTAAGCACGTTGGGACCATTAGCTTACATGTTTTCAGTTTTCAGTTTTATTTGTCATATGCAAGTTAGCACAGGGTCAACATTGCAATGAAATGTGTTTGACGAGCAGCAGTCACTCAGCAGCATGATACAGTAGGAGAAAATGTAATAAAATAAAATAATAAGAAAATAGAAAAATAGTAAGGAGCAAAATATTAGAGAGACATGGTAAAAGAGAAAAGATGACTAAATATATATATGTATCTATAAATATAAATATATGTACACTAGTGATTAAATAAGAAAATCTTGAAAAGAAATATGACGGGAGGGCAGATGGGATATTGCACAGGAATGAGCAGCAGAAAATTACAGTATTGCACTTTTAAATATAAATATCAATGACAATAAAGTGGAGTGACCAGTGCAGATTAAACATTACATGTATTATGAAACAGATGGTTTGGCGACAGTGGTCCAGGTAAATGCTACATGGACACCTGATCAGAGGACAAGGGCTTAAAAGGTGTCTGTGTGTCTGTATGTTTATATAATTGTACATATGGAGGACAGATAGCTGCATCGATATGTTGATCATCAATGACCAGCAATTAAGGGAGAGATACCAAATGACAGTTTGCACAAAGATGGCATTACATCCCAAGCCTCCACCGTCCCAGTAACAACAGATTACCACGGAGAATATGGTTTTCAGCTGAGATTTCAGAAGGCTGGTAAAGCAAAGATAAATACATAAATAAATAAAAATAAAAATAATAACAATAATGAAAATGTCATTCTGCCTCATTCAAAATGTCCTAAAACCATACTGGCTGATCAGTTACTGTACAGTGAGATACCGTTTTCTTACTCAAGCACATAAAGGTTGGCTAGATTATAAGAGCGAAAGGTGAGCAGTGAAGCTGTTAGCGTGTTACTTGAAATCATAACAAATGCACTTTATAAAATAAATGCCTAAAGGTTTTTCAGAAATTATTACATAGAATAACAAAGCCATACTTTTACATATACTGAAAACAAAAAAAGCTTTATCTTAAATGTACATAGTATCAGGGTAGGGGAGCTTGAAAGGAGCATGAAGGGTTTATATTCTCGATTTATTGGTCCTTTCCCAGTGGAAGCAAAGTCAAAATCCTGTTACCGTTCAGCTGGTTCTGCCTCTTAACGTGAAGGTGCATAATATTTTTCATGTCTCCCAGGTGAGGCGAGTTTGTGCAGAAATAAGTTGACAACCGCTGTAGTGTGTGACAGAATTATTACATCTTTCAATTATTGTTTATTCTGTTCATTATAGAATCAGCTACTGTTCTACCAGACCTGAGAAACATGTTTTGTCCCGTCCTTTTTGTTCCGATTTGGCATATCTCCAGAACCTCAAAAGCCATCAACAGCGTTCAGTGGGACGTTCAGTGGGTGTCGTTCACTGGCTCATTCAGTGTCGTTGAGTGGGTGTCGTTCACTGGCTCATTCAAATGACATTTTGCAAAAAGACGGCATTACACCTCCAGCCTCCACTGTTCCGGTTACGACAGATTACCCTGGCGAATGTGGGTTTCAGCTGAGATTCCAAAAGTCTGGAACAGCAAAATCAGTGACTTCAACTTGGTGGGGAAAATGCAAAGCAAACATGTGGTCGCAAATTTTGAAGCCACCCTGATAACCTTCTCCCACCAACGATGTGGAGATCCAAGCCTTTTAGATCCAGTTAAAATCAAGACACTTAAAACAATGATAAATGCAAAGACTGGTAACAGCGCTAAGAACCATAAAGCAAGAGAATTTTTAAAAAACTGTGAGAAATAAACTAGGCTCTGCCCATGACTCAATCTTTGCCTCTCTTCCTACCTCATCTCCTCTCACTCCATCTGCTGTCCATCTGAGAAAAAGGCACAATTTGCTATTGCATTAATCTATTATTTAAATTGTCTACATTTAACAACTCTTCACCTAATCCACAATAAAGTAATGATAAAAACTGTTATGGAACCTAGAAATTGTATTTGTTATTGTTTTTATACTTGGATCTGTTGTGCCAAAGTACGTATCCCCGACAGAATTTGTTTCCCCTGTGCTGGGAGCACGCAGGAGGTACTGATGTTTTCATTTTGTGAAAAAGTGAAAAATTAGTATCGTTACATTACCATTCAGTTTGAGGGTTACAACAGAAAATTTTATATATATATATATATATATATATAATTATTATTATTATTATTATTATTATATCTAAAATTATATATTTATTGGAAAAGCCGACGTAGGACAGTTTTCCAATTTCATTGTACTACTGTACTATGTATGACTGTGCAATGACAATAAAGAGTTATCTTATCTTATCTTATCTCACGAGGTATCAGATGGGATTATTTTAATAAACCATTAACATTTTGGCTGATAACTATTTTTATTCTCCTGTAACTTTACTCTATAAAGAGCTAAATCCTCCAAAGTTTCAGGAGTAATGCGTCATAATAAGAAGTGTTTGTGAACGAAAAATCAGCAATGTGGGCTACTGTTTGTCCGTGATTTTCACAGGGGGAACAAATTGTGGCAGGATCAGCCTGATATTATTTGTATCCCACTATAACTTCGTTGTATAAAGAGCTAACATCTCAAAAATGTCAGGAGTAGTTAGTCATTATGAGAAGTGTTTGTAAAATTTGCCGCAGACATCCATGTGATCAACAACAGACACACATCATTCCCCTTCGTGGTCTAAACAAATCAGAGATAGTCAGGGGCGGGACCTCTGTAAATGTCCTTGGTCCAGCTGAAAGTGCAGGTGGATAGAGAAAGGTGAGTAGCTTCAATGAAGCGATACCGATTCATTAAATCCTGAATTGAATGAATATAAATGTCTTTTACCAGAAACGCCAGAATCTCAGGTTAAAGCTCTCAAAACTATTTCAACAACAACCAGCAAATGAGAGCAGGAAACGCATTCCACACGAAGACGTAAACACAGAGCGGACCGACGCATCAGAATTAGCTTAGTCGCCGTGGGGGCTGAAAGCCAAAAGCTCACTAATTCTGATTCGTCGTGTCTGAATCGTCTTTACGTCTTTTTTGCGCAAGATTCTGGGCTGCAGGTTTTGTCTCTCTTCAACCAAAATTCACTGGGCCAGCAGCAAAAGAAGAACCAAACTACGCTTCACATTTGATAAATATCGTCATTAATTCCCTCTTACTTTTGCTGTTTTGCTTCCAACACGATAAAAACCACAGTTCATGCACAGCTCTCGCTTTGTACTTCAGGAAAAGTTTCCCATCTCAAACATCTGTTTTCCGCATTACTCATTCACTTATTACCCATCAGTCTACCGTTGTTTATAGCGCTGGCGGCCGCTGTCTTTTCTTTTCTTTGTACTTAAATGACCTCGGACAAGAAAGCTTAATTTCTGCTGTTCAATACTGAAGAAATTTAAACTTTTTCAAATTAGGTATAATTGCAGAATATTTTTAAGGTTATCTGCTATAAAATCCATGCCAGGAAAATCTCCTTCATGTTTTTTTTGTATTTTATTATCAGTTACTTTGACACAACGGCATGTGCTGTGATGTTCACATCTCTGATAAAGTTTAGTGTCAGTACTGATAAATGATCAGAATTATAAGACTTCTCACTGTCTGAGGAAAAATTGCACCAAATCGAATCTGGACCTTGTGAATCGGAATCAAGTGGATTATAGAAATCAGTGATGATACCCAGCCCTAGTGAATATCCTAGGACCGACAGAAGTGGATATAACTGACCGTGGGCAATGAGAAAAGATGAAAAGAACGATTGA
>NC_140462.1:34826341-34831341 GCF_051167445.1 Perissodus microlepis | reverse complement strand
GGATAAAGCGGACATTGACACATCGGTGGAGAAGCTGGTTCTATCCTTCGGCCTGAATAACAGGCGTCAGAGGGATAAAAATGCACCAATAACGGAGCTGAGAAGAGCGCTGAGGGTAGCACGAGTAAAATTCTCCCAAGCTGACATTTATGTTCCAGTTATTAACTTTTCTTCTGCCCTTTCTAAGACAGAACAAGACACATTATTGCACATAAACAATTTTATTACAGGTTTAAAGGAGCACATTCCTGCTCTACCTGCTGATAAGTTCAGCACAGAACCAGACAATCTTCGCTGGACTGACAAGACTGCAGAGCACATGTTGGCTCATTGGAATAATCATGTTAATGGAGCATCTCCATGAAACCCATTTGAGTGACTTATTTTATGTTCATTATGTATTTCTGTGCTTGCGGGAAGCTTCAGGTGCCATTATGTGAGAGTGTAACCCCAATACAACCCACTAGGGGTTGCTATAACTCTAATTAAGGGAATCTTCCCCTTCTTTTTACCCCTTTGTTTTCTACAATTTTTACTTATATAGGCCCTTTTATGGCCATCCCATTATAAACTCCTGGCCCTGAAGCCTTCCCTAACCTTAACCTCTTTTAACCCCATGCAGGGATCTCATTCCGGCCCCAAACCTAACCGCCTAGAGCCCTATTTGGACATTGGGCCCTAACTTCAACCCCCATCTTTTTCCGGCCCTAAACCTAACCTCTGGATTCCCTAAGCCCACTTTCAAGCCCTTTATTTGGGTTGTGAGAGGACACCTTCCTCCTGGAGAGCAATCTGTGAGTGATGTGGGAGCCCGGGATGGGAACAGGTAGGACTGTGCATGGAGTTTGGCCACCTTCGGTGGCCAACCTCCCAACTTTCGTTCCCCCTAACCCGCCCGTGCCACCTGGCCCCCACTCGGGTCATCCTATGTCCTCACATTGCAACAACTGAGAGGAAAAGAAGTCCCCAGTAAGGGGCATCGGCTGAACTGGACAATAAAATTATGGGCCGTTTATTTGTGTGTTTTGATTGTGTATATGACTTGACGTCACAGCTGAAGAGGCTCATTACAAACTGTATACATCCATTATTGTTTGCAATCTGAAGCCTAATTTTGATTTGATGTTCTTTAACCCATTTACTGGGACACTTTATGTTATTAGAACTTTTTTATGTGATTTTTTATGTGATATTTTGTTTTCAGACGGTTCCTGAAAGCAGCATGCCTGTGTGCGACCAATCAGAACGGTGTTTTAGAAGGACCTTTGACCCTAAGCATGAGTCTCTTTTTTATTGGCTATTCAAGCCGGGGACGCTAAGCATTATGGGAAATGTGTTCTGTTTGGCACAAGGACACATGCACTTCCTGTTGAGCGCACACCTCCTGCTTCGGACCGCATGTTTGGACATGTTTCTGCTTTTAGCAAGCCAGCCTGATGAAGGTACATTCAGAACCGAAACGTTGCAACATTTAAGGCTTGCTTATTAATGTATTGGGTGATTCATGGAGTAAAAGCTCATTAAAGCGCTCTTCAATCACACGAAAACGCAGTGAGTTTTTTGTATGTGATAGCAGGATTGCTACATATAGCCGTTAGCCTTTGTTGTTAGGCACACCAGTGCTAATACAGTACAGCTAAGGCTAGTATACGGGCTTCAAGTATGACCCCCTGGTTCGAGAACGAGCCGTGGATCGTGGTGGAACACCGGAGGAGACGGGGGTCGGGCCGTGGATGGTCGCACAGACGGACACCGTCCCCCCGACGCAACGATCGCACAGCCTACGTCCCGGTTTCCAGGAGGGAACGAAACGGAGGTGAGGGAGACTTTTTCCGCCCGCGGCAGCGAAAATGGAGCGGAGAGCCACGTATCGTGGACCGCTACGCTGCTCACCAGAGAAAAAGACCCGAACGGGACCGGACAGCGGACCGGGAATCAACTCGGCATGAGCGGTACGTAAATTCCTCCAGAACGGACCGGGCCGAACCTCCACAGAAGAAAATACAGTCAGATGATCCTGACTTCTCAGCAAAGGTTCGCATCATTCATAGACTCATTAAGACAGTGCACCATTTAAAGAATATTTCGGGGGACGTTCCTCCTCCCTCTCTGAACAAGATAGCTCACAATCTAAGGACTGTGATTAAGCCAGCTATCCCCAATAGTGCAGTGCAGACGCTAATTGAGGGCAATGCTAAGAATTGGGCTCATACAACCATCATAATCCTTCGTGACCATTATAATGAACGCATGGAGGAGGCAGTTAAGACTCTGTTTGAGTTTCCTGAACAGGACTGGAGAGGCCCGTTTGAGATAGCGGCGTCCTGGGCCAAAAGGAATCTGGGCCGCCGTCTTCAGCCTGAATCCTTGGAGCAAACTGAGGCTTTCATTGTGGCGAAGCTGGCAGACGTGCGGGCAACTATTGGACCGACGGAACCAGATCATCAGCCACAAGCAAATGGGGAGGTGAGACATTTGGACATGATTGCACCCCTGATTGAAGCATCAGCTTCTCTGCACACACAACCCGCAGCACTGCAGGCCACTACTGGCCGGACCGTTTCTGTCACAGCACAAGTCTATGCTCCACCCGCAGCTGACACCACACCCAAAACTACGACTGCTACGACGTCTGACCCGATTGGAGGTGAACATCCACTCTCCGGTAGGACGGGCATAGATGCAGACGAGGAGGGAAGAGACGGCGTTTTGAGACCTGCCACTCCTCCTGTGCATCTACAGGACTCAGGGCCCAATCTAGTGGCGCCGAGAGACCAGAGGGTGAGGAGAATCCCTGTAGCACTTCATGGGGCTTCTTCTGTGGGGACATCTTCTCCCGCCATTCAGCTACAACACAACATGGAGGCGAGGGACCTCATACAGGGGGAATCCACCCCCAAGAAGACCAACACAGCTTCAGTTCGACAACAGGTATGCACCCCGACGCGACATCCAAGCGCAAAGAAAAAGCTCAGAGAGTGGAGACTGCATACAAGGGAAGCATCGGTGATCATTGGAGACACCAATGTGGGCTTGATTCCTCCTTATGTTGCGGAGGGAGTCCAAATTGACAGCTTTCCAGGAGCCAAATGGGCCCATGCAGAGATCCTTTTGGATAAAGCGGACATTGACACATCGGTGGAGAAGCTGGTTCTATCCTTCGGCCTGAATAACAGGCGTCAGAGGGATAAAAATGCACCAATAACGGAGCTGAGAAGAGCGCTGAGGGTAGCACGAGTAAAATTCTCCCAAGCTGACATTTATGTTCCAGTTATTAACTTTTCTTCTGCCCTTTCTAAGACAGAACAAGACACATTATTGCACATAAACAATTTTATTACAGGTTTAAAGGAGCACATTCCTGCTCTACCTGCTGATAAGTTCAGCACAGAACCAGACAATCTTCGCTGGACTGACAAGACTGCAGAGCACATGTTGGCTCATTGGAATAATCATGTTAATGGAGCATCTCCATGAAACCCATTTGAGTGACTTATTTTATGTTCATTATGTATTTCTGTGCTTGCGGGAAGCTTCAGGTGCCATTATGTGAGAGTGTAACCCCAATACAACCCACTAGGGGTTGCTATAACTCTAATTAAGGGAATCTTCCCCTTCTTTTTACCCCTTTGTTTTCTACAATTTTTACTTATATAGGCCCTTTTATGGCCATCCCATTATAAACTCCTGGCCCTGAAGCCTTCCCTAACCTTAACCTCTTTTAACCCCATGCAGGGATCTCATTCCGGCCCCAAACCTAACCGCCTAGAGCCCTATTTGGACATTGGGCCCTAACTTCAACCCCCATCTTTTTCCGGCCCTAAACCTAACCTCTGGATTCCCTAAGCCCACTTTCAAGCCCTTTATTTGGGTTGTGAGAGGACACCTTCCTCCTGGAGAGCAATCTGTGAGTGATGTGGGAGCCCGGGATGGGAACAGGTAGGACTGTGCATGGAGTTTGGCCACCTTCGGTGGCCAACCTCCCAACTTTCGTTCCCCCTAACCCCCTAACCCCTAACCCTAACCCTAACCCTAACCCCTAACCCCCCTAACCCTAACCCCTAACCCCTAACCCTAACCCTTTTTCCCCATAACCTATCATTTAAGCCTCATCATACCTGCAGTGGGCCACTGGAGGGAGACAAATCACCAAGCACTGAAATTCAAATTTTGCACTGCACACCTCACAGTGTCTGTCTGACTGTGTGTGTGTGTGTGTGTGTGTGTGTGTGTGTGTGTGTGTGTGTGAGACAGTTAGACAGACAGAGAGACAGAAAGAGAGAGAGAGAGACAGAGAGAGATACAAATCAAAAAGCACTGAAATTCAAATTTTGTACTGCACACCTCACAGTGTCTGTCTGACTGTGTGTCTGTCTGTGTGTCTGTGTGTGTGTGTGTGTGTGTGTGTGCGTGACAGAAAGAGAGACGGAGAGACAGAGAGAGATACAAATCAAAAAGCACTGAAATTCCAATTTTGCACTGCACACCTCACAGTGTCTGTCTGACTGTGTGTCTGTGTGTGTGTGTATGTGTGTGACAGACAGAGAGAGAGAGAGAGAGAGTGAGTGACACTTGCTGTGTATTTAAAAAACAAGCACTCAAACAAACGAAAGAGAATTACAGACGCAGAAGGCGATTGCACTGTTTGTGGCAACCGACGATGCCTTGCTCTCCCCTTGTACAGTGCGTCGTGAAGGCATGTGTGGACTAGGAGATGAGAGGAACAGGAGCCACAGAGCGTCAGCGGCAGACATCCAAGCTGCACATGGCACACGCGGCGCCACGCAGAATAAATGACGTTCCTGAGGCGCAGCCCAAGGCCAGCCACCCGTAGCCTCCTCGCCTCCTCCTCCCGGGACCTTTGAGGAGCACCCCCCAGCCACAGGTACTCATTCCAATGTTACATAATGGCCCAGCATCACAGGCCATCTCCTCACATTGAAATCTCTCCTGATTTCTGTTGCTTTTCCCTCATCTCTGAGCCGCTGAGTGTGTGTGTG
>NC_140462.1:34821341-34823841 GCF_051167445.1 Perissodus microlepis | reverse complement strand
GTGTGTCTGTGTGTGTGTGTGTGTGTGTGTGTCTGTGTGTGTGTGTGTGACAGACAGACAGACAGAGAGACAGAGAGAGAGAGAGAGATACAAATCAAAAAGCACTGAAATTCAAATTTTGCACTGCACACCTCACAGTGTCTGTCTGACTGTGTGTCTGTCTGTGTGTCTGTGTGTGAGTGTGTGTGTCTGTGTGTGAGTGTGTGTGTCTGTGTGTGTGACAGACAGACAGACAGAGAGAGAGAGAGAGAGAGAGAGAGAGAGCGAGAGAGAGAGATACAAATCAAAAAGCACTGAAATTCCAATTTTGCACTGCACACCTCACAGTGTCTGTCTGACTGTGTGTCTGTCTGTGTGTCTGTGTGTGTGTGTGTGTGTGTGACAGACAGAGAGAGAGAGAGAGAGAGAGAGAGAGAGTGACACTTGCTGTGTATTTAAAAAACAAGCACTCAAACAAACGAAAGAGAATGACAGAAGGCGATTGCACTGTTTGTGGCAACCGACGATGCCTTGCTCTCCCCTTGTACAGTGCGTCGTGAAGGCATGTGTGGACCAGGAAATGAGAGGAACAGGAGCCACAGAGCGTCAGCGGCAGACATCCAAGCTGCACAGAGCACACGCGGCGCCACGCAGAATAAATGACGTTCCTGAGGCGCAGCCCAAGGCCAGCCACCCGCTGCCAGCCACCCGCTGCCTCCTCGCCTCCTCCTCCCGGGACCTTTGAGGAGCACCCCCCAGCCACAGGTACTCATTCCAATGTTACACAATGGCCCAGCATCACAGGCCATCTCCTCACATTGAAATCTCTCCTGATTTCTGTTGCTTTTCCCTCATCTCTGAGCCGCTGTGTGTGTGTGTGTGTGTGTGTGTGTGTGTGTGTGTGTGTGTGTGTGTCTCTCTTTTACACAAAAAGCACATGTGAGTGCAATTGAAACGGCATTAATATGCAATGCACAGGACTTGCCAACTGGGCGCCCTCCTGTGGACCACAGATGCAATTGATTGTCCAAAGCTGTTAATTTCTGCGGCACTAACACCTTCTGACACTTTGTACCGCATTGAGCCAGCAGAGGGAGCCCCTCTTGTCAAATCCCAGTTGCACAGCAGCTGCCCTGCTTCTGTCTGTGTGCTTTGGTGTGTGTGAGTGTGTGAGTGTGTGTGTGTGTGTGTGCATGTGTGACAGACAGACAGACAGACAGACAGAGAGAGAGAGAGAAAGCGAGAGAGAGAGATACAAATCAAAAAGCACTGAAATTCAAATTTTGCACTGCACACCTCACAGTGTCTGTCTGACTGTGTGTCTGTGTGTGTGTCTGTGTGTGTGTCTGTGTGTGTGACAGACAGAGAGAGAGAGAGAGAATGATTGACACTTGCTGTGTATTTAAAAAACAAGCGCTCAAACAAACGAAAGAGAATGACAGACGCAGAAGGCGATTGTACTGTTTGCGGCCACCGACGATGCCTTGCTCTCCCCTTGTACAGTGCGTCGTGATGGCATGTGTGGACCAGGAGATGACGCAGTGCTCCAAAGGCCTGGTTCTGCTGTCCCTTCTGCGGGCTCCTGCTGCAGACGCTTCTGTGCAGGGAAAGTGCTTCCGAAAAAGGTTTGCAGCTCTATCTCCAGATAGGAGGGTCTGACAAAGACACGGCGGGCACCCTTGGAGTCGGGGAACGATTCTGCATCCGTAGACGCATCACACGACCGTTCTCCAACTACTGCCCCATCCTGTAAAGGTACTCTGAACCATGCCATGTTGGGCACCTGCGGATGCGCCCGGACACGGGCAATGCAATGACAGTGGAACCAGGCCCTCTGCACCTTCCTTTCTCCCATTGGGACCGTTTTGTCCCATCCTTTTTGGTCCCATTCGCCATATCTCCAGAACCGAAGAAGCCGTCGGCGTGGGCTCTTCGCCACAGCGTCCGGCACCAACCAAAACCCCCACCTAGACACCAACATCAGCCCTCTACACCTCTTACTTTTTCAGTTATTCCACTTTTGTCCCATCCTCTCCTGGCTTTTTCCCCATAACCTATCACTTAAGCCTCATCATACCTGCAGTGGGCCACTGGAGGGAGACAAATCACCAAGCACTGAAATTCAAATTTTGCACTGCACACCTCACAGTGTCTGTCTGACTGTGTGTGTGTGTGTGTGTGTGTGTGTGTGTGTGTGTGTGTGTGTGTGTGTGTGCGTGTGTGTGTGTGTGTGTGTGTGTGCGTGACAGAAAGAGAGACAGAGAGAGAGACGGAGAGACAGAGAGAGATACAAATCAAAAAGCACTGAAATTCCAATTTTGCACTGCACACCTCACAGTGTCTGTCTGACTGTGTGTCTGTGTGTGTGTGTATGTGTGTGACAGACAGAGAGAGAGAGAGAGACAGAGAGAGAGAGAGAGAGAGTGAGTGACACTTGCTGTGTATTTAAAAAACAAGCACTCAAACAAACGAAAGAGAATGACAGACGCAGAAGGCGATTGCACTGTTTGTGGCAACCGAC